>NW_010972898.1:4515143-4793998 GCF_000737465.1 Haliaeetus leucocephalus
CCCCCTTTGTCCGACAGGGCCAATGCCAGCCGGCTCTAAGACGGAACCCACCGCCGGCCAAGGCTGAGCCCATCAGTGATAGTGGTAGCACCTCTGTGATAACATATTTAACAAGGAAAAAAGTTTTGGGATGCACAGAAATGGCAGCTGGCGAGAGGAGTGAGAACATGTAAGAGCAACAGCCCTGCAGACCCCCAGGTCAGTGCAGAAGGAGGGGGAGGAGGTGCTCCAGGCGCCGGAGCAGAGATTCCCCTGCAGCCCGTGGTGAAGACCATGGTGAGGCAGGCTGTGTCCCTGCAGCCCAGGCAGGTCCACCGTGGAGCAGATCTCCACCTGCAGCCTGGGGAGGACCCCACGCTGGAGCAGGTGGGTGCCGGAAGGAGGCTGTGATCCTGTGGGAAGCCCACGCTGGAGCAGGCTCCTGGCAGGACCTGCGGATCTGTGGAGAGAGGAGCCCAGGCTGGAGCAGGTTTGGTGTCAGGACTTGTGACCCCGTGGGGGACCCACGCTGGAGCAGTCTGCTCCTGAAGGACTGCAGCCCATGGAAGGGACCCACGCTGGAGCCGTTCGTGAAGAACTGCAGCCTGTGGAAGGAGTCACATTGGAGAAGTTCATGGAGGGATCCCACGGTGGAGCAGGGGAAGAGTGAGGAGTCCTCCCCCTGAAGAGGATGAAGCGGCAGAGATAACATGTGATGAACTGACCGTAAACCCCATTCCCCATCCCCCTACACAGCTGGAGGGGGTAGGCAGAGAATCTGGGAGTGAAGTTGTGCCCAGGAAGAAGGGAGGGGTGGAGGGAAGGTGTTCTGAGATTCGGTTTTTATTTCTCATTACCCTACTCTGGTTGATTGGTAATAAATTCAGTTAATTTCCCCCAAGTTGAGTCTGTTTTGCTCGTGACGGTAATTGGTTGAGTGATCTCTCCCTGTCCTTATCTTGACCCATAAGCCCTTTGTTCTATTTTCTTTCCCCTGTCCAGCTGAGGGGGGGAGTGATAGAACGGCTTTGGTGGGCACCTGGCATCCAGCCAGGGTCAACCCACCACAAGTCTTTTCATATTCTGTAATAAGATAATCCAGAACTCAAAATTAGAGAAAACACCACAAATATGGAGTAAATAAATGAGGATCTAAAACTTCCAGAAACATAACAATTTTCATATAGATTCTCAAAGCATTTGAAATTCATTAAATACCTAGTTAAAGCATGATATGACTATCACCTAGCTTTATGAAAAGCATTCCCTCTGTTTTACCAATATCAACACTCAGCTGTCTTGTGAGTTGCTCAAAATCACACAGCAATTTAGACAGAATTAGGACCAGTGAAATTAAAAAGTCTGACTTTCAAATTCCAACCCTAACGCTAACTTAATGCTAAGATACTAATGGAATGGGCATTATCCCTATTTGTTTCCCTTTGATATAACTTCATTAGCTAGATTTAATAATTGTTTAGCTCTTTTCTGATAGATTTATTCTCTTTTATCTCAATATTTTCTAGAGATCATGAACTCAACAATACAAACGAAACAGATGCTCATTGGCACAGTTATGAGGATATTTATAATGGGGGATAAGACAAGATAGGTACTGGAAAGAAAAGCGAAGATATGGAAATGCTCTCATAACTGAAGAGAAAGAAAAGCTCAGAAATCTTAATACTCACAAGTAAAGTGAATGAGATAATCTTTATAATGGGGTATTTAAAGAATAGATACACAGAACTATCAGTCAACAAACAACTACCGTCCACAAATTTTATCAACTAAAGACAGTACCAGAATAGGGCTAAATGGGAATTTGCACCAATTCACCTTAGCATCTAAAATATGGATGTCTCTAGCACAGATGTCATTGTGTATGGTACTATTTTGGCATTTAAAGATATGAATTCACATGGGAACAGGCACAGAAATAAATAGCACGATCAGTGAAAGAAATAAGTCTGTCTCAGGAAAGAAAATCAGTGAATTTGGCCTGTAAAGTTTGGTAAAGTCTAGGGACTATTTATGCACAACAATGATGGGAGGAGGGAGAAAGTAAACCCAATAAATTGACAACCTATGTTTGTTAAAAAGTGTTACACTTCATTCCTTTCTATCTTTTGATTGATTATCAGATATCTGTTCATTGATCAATATCAATTTTATTTTACTTTAGTTGAAGGTATTTTCTCCACACAATGTAATCTAATCACATTATATGGAATCTAATCTGAATACAAAAAGGAAGAAAGCCAGTATAGCTACAGAAAATTGCCTATGCCAGTTTATGTGCTGATATTATACACAAACAGTACTTAACAAGTTGACTTAGATGAAAAAGCTTTTCAGTATAACCTATACTGGCAATATAATTCATCTTTTAAATTTAATTTTATTTTTTCTTGTTGAAGACTAAGAAAAAAAAAAAAAGGCAAAATTATATTCCCTCTCCTAGAAAGTCTAACACAGATGACTGACAAGTGCATGCTTAATGCCATGCAGCCAAATCTTGACTCACCTGGAGTACAGTTACACACAGAGGCGTGCATCTCTGTTGAGATTAATGGGATATGTTACGTGCATGTTACTCACAGTGATAAATGGACCTGGTTCCACTCTGGTTTGCAGATTGTACATTTTTTGAAGTGAGCACCCTGTCTTCATATTTGTCTTTAAAGTATCAAGATTTTTGTATTAAAGTTTGTGCATAGACACACACATATTGAATATATATATGCAAATATACACACACACATGCACACATATATACTGTTTATATACACGTGCATTATATTACAAATCTTATAATTAAAAACAATTTCTCATTTTACAGAGGCATGTGGTTCTGCACATACCTTTTTTCTCCATCTTGAATAAGACTTCACACAAAATGTTTGTGACACTCAGCAGCTATTGCCATGGGGGATAAAGCAGTCTCATAGAATAAAACCCAGGAACTGATAAACAGACTCCATTAAAATGTGTTTTCATACTAGTATTCAACCAAAATGAGAGTTATCTTTTGCTTTGATGTTACCATTTGTACTGTAACCCTTATTTAGTTGTTTTGATGTGTGCAGTAATTGATACTTCAATAATAACCTCGTTTATATTAAAAATGTCTTTAATCCTTGTATGGTTCTTTTGGTGTCTTTTTTGAGACTGAAGTGCCTTCTTGGTGTGTCACTACTCTGATGTCTTCTTTGCAAGCCTTTCATTGCTAATGTATTGACATGAATAGCAGTGTTTTCATATCTGCCACCTATCCAGCATTGAGAAACAAATACAGAACTGCTGTCTTCCTCTACTCATAATCTTTTGGGCTTTAGTCATATGTATATAATTTATATTCATATATTATAATAATCCTTATTAAGTAGAAGGAATGATGTGAGAAACCAGAAAAGTGATACTGCATTAGGCAAAAACAAGGGCAACAGAAAGAACTACTGCAGTATTTTATAAATGGGAAGGGGAGAAAATACTTACAAACAGGCAAAATAAATAGCATCTGTGTTAGTCCACTATCACTTGCAGAGGAAATGACACCTTCTATCCTGGTTTATTCTTTTAAATATATATATAAAGAAAGAACATTGATAGTGATTTGTTCCTGCATATATTATATTTGCTGGATTTTATGTCTCAATCCACTTTCCTACAAACAATAAACTTGGTTTGTGCATTATCCTTCCATTCTAGTGAGAACATGTGGTGGGTTGACCTTGGCTGGCTGCCAGATGCCCACCCAGTCCCTCTCTCACTCCCCCTCCTCAGGAGGACAGGGAGAGAAAGTAAGATGAAAAGGTTTGTGGGCTGAGATAAAGACAGGGAGATCACTTATGGGCAAAACAGACTCAACTTGGGGAAGATGAATTTAATTTATTGCCAATTAATAACAGAGTAGGATAGTGAGAAACAAAAACAAACCTAAAACAACCTTCCTCCTCACCCCTCTTCTTCTGAAGTCTCAACTTCACTCCTGACTCTTCTGTCTCCTCCTCCCCCAAGCTTTTTCTGCCCTTTCCTGAGCACACTTTCCCTGAGGTACCCCGGCCTTGTCTGTGGGGCTGAGCGGTGCCCTGGGGTGGGCGGGTGGGAGCCGGCTGGAACTGGCTGGAACCGGCTGGAACCGGCTGTGTCCGGCACGGGGCAGCCCCGGCCGCACTTCACAGGGGCTGCCCCGCGGACCCACCGCCGCCAGCCCCTAGATATGAATGGGTGACCTATGTTGTTATATATATATATATGGAATATTTTAGCTGGACTACAAACATTACCAGGTTCTTTGAGAATATACTAAGCTGTTTTCACTGCAGTGTTAACAGAGGAATCACGTAATCTTTTTGATTCATTAATCACATAATGCTAGCAATACTCACCTGTAGTTAGAATGTCTTGTTCAAAATCTTCATTAACTTCTTTTTCCTAAATGACAAGGATTATTAGTCACCCACTGGTGGCTATAGCTTTATGAAAATCTCCCACCCTTCCTCAATTAATTTACCTACTGAAAGCATCTGGAAGACTTTTCACACAGTGGCCCTCATCCTTTTGTATAGGTAGAATTTATTCTTGCTTCATTCTCAGGCAAGTGTGCAATTGACTTTTCTAAAAGATTTGTGATTTGTGTTTTCCCCATGTCATATTTCCACTGTGAACATAAGAAGTGTTAGGAGTACAGACTCTGTTATGATGGACAGTGTACTTGAGGCATGTTTCCTTCAACTCTGTTTAATAACATTTGTTCCGAGGAAAGAGGAGAATGCTTTGTGGGTTAAGGGAGAACACAACTTTAACACGAATTCAAGGTGACTAATGGATGGGCAATCAGATGCTTAAGTGCTGTTGAAGAAGCCAGTCTGAACCGGTAACAAGAAAACTCCATTAGTGACGTATTATTTTTCTGAGGCTTCAGTGGGATCAAAAGTAGAAGACATAGAAAGAAAGACTGATTTCTTATTTATTGATAAATGAATGTGAATGATGTTTTGCTAAACATAAGGGGCATAGGAAAGAAAATGGAGGCTTCTAGAAGTAGTGAGGGACATACATGCTACTTGGTCCCTGGAATTATTGTGTGTATACCCTGCTCTAGGCTTAGAATCAGGGGATGGTATCTTCATCAAATATCTCTTTAAGAATAGAGGAACATGTAGACTGTGTAGATCAGATGTTTCTGAGTTCAACAGTAGAACGAGATAAACTGTAGATGCATTCTGATATTGTACTCAAAAATACATCAAATGAAATCTCACCCTGAAAATGCTTATTATTTCCCAGCATACACTTAGTGTAGGGAGTCTAGGGTGATTACATCAGGGATTAGATAATACAGCAAAGGGGGTTAAAGTGAAGGTTCCAGTCTTTCCCATGTGTCAAAACTATTAAAAGAAATAAAAATAAAAAGACAGAAAATTAGAAAAAACAGCAGTTACCTTCAAAAGCCTAGTTATTGCTACAGTACATCTCCACAAAACTTGGATGCTTCTCTTCCACAACTTTTCAGCAGAAATAAGCAAGGTCTTTGCCATGTGTATGCACATATATAGAGTTAACCCAGCAAAACCGAACTGGTTTTCTACATGCACTACTTCACTACTAATACAGCTCTTCCTTTTCCCTGAAGGAAATGCTTGCCATGATTGACATGTATCACCTGATACACTTACCTCAGAAACTACCATTCCTCCCACTCGTAACGCATGTTCACGTTAATTCCTGAGTTGCTTTCAATTCCCTCTCATAAAAAGAAGAGTGGTTCCAGATATTAAGCTTAAGTAAGGAAAATATCAAAATAAAAGGATTTTTACCTTCCCAGTCTGAGAAATGCTACAGATAATGTAATAGATGGGAGTAATTGCAGTCTAATGCACACTTTACCAGGGTGAGCATGAGCAAGAACACATGGTGAGAAAGCCAGCTTTTCTTCAGCACAGTGAGCAGCAGTGATTTGTCAGTGGCACTTCTGGAAAGGAAAGGGGACAAGCAAAACAGGTCAGAAAGGCAAGTCTGACTGTGGCAGATCCGAATGTGTGTCTGTGCCTCTGAAAATACAAAACTCACAAGAATCAAATATTATTTATGCAAAGGTTTTTAATGAGATTATTTTCATGGTAACTGGATGTTTGTATAGCATATTTGTTTAGAAAAAGGTTTTCAACAGGGAGCTTTCAAAATAACAAAAAAGGAACCAAAATATTAATAAGTCAATGTGACTTTTGAAAAGATAGGAATGCTGATATGATTTCTGTAGAAATTATTTAAACCTTTCTGTCCTGTGCCTATGCTCTTTTCCAAATCATAGTAAATAATGTCTTTCATGTGCTCATTATTTACATGACACTGCCTATAGTATGTCCTTAGTAACTGTGCATTGCCTTTATTAATAATACACCTCATACTACTTCCGTATCTCTCACCAAGATAAAGATAATTTTACTACTTAATTTCACAGATTTTAGAAATACATTTACCTTGTTCAGTTTGTTGCATATGCAGAACTAGTTCCAAGCCTTCTTTCATCTCTAAAGAAGTTTAATACAATATTGAATATTTTTTAAACACTATTTGTTCAGCCATGTAAGAGCTTAAAATAAAAACTTTAAAAAATGCAATAGTTCTGACTTCAGGTTGTTTATCTCTGTTTTATTCAGAAGTAAATTTTGATCCAAATCCCACCAAAATCAGTGAAAGACTTCCAATGTCAGAACCTAAATAAAGATATTTCAGTGTGCCAAGCATTTAATAGTTTTTCTATATATTTTCTTCTTTTTGGACAGAAAATGTGTTTCTTTCTAGTTTCATAAAAAGCAGGGAAGGAGAATATTCATTAATCTTCAGTGTTGCTTTTTCCTTTTATGCTAATATAATGATGCAACAACAATAAGACAATTCAATATACTTGACACATTTGCTATAAAACTATATATCTTACATTAAAACAACTTGGCCTTCAGATGTCTTCCTTTCAGTGTCTTCATGACAAAAGGGGGCATTAACTTATTGTTGGAGACTGAAATGCTTTTTGATTTCTATAGTCTCAAGTGCCAGGCATGTTATGAAAAACAACAGCCCCGTCTCCAGCTTACCTCTAAGTAGTTTTTAAATTTAAGTGATTAACCAGTATAAGGTAATGGTAGCAATATTTTAGAGTATTTTGCTGAGTGAGGTGGCTCAAAGTTATTTAAAGAATATACAAAATCTTCTTCCTCTGAACATGGGGACACAAAAGGCTAGAATCTATGAGAAAAGAAAATGCCACTGCTCTTTCCATTTTCCATTCTCATAATTTTTAGCCCTTTTCCACATAGCTCTGACACTTATCTCCAAAAGCTCTATGTTTAAATGACACTGAAAAAAATAACTTGTGTCTGTGTATCTCTGTATATTGTTTCCCTCTCTGTTTTTTTATTGCAACTTTTTATTTCTTTCTCACACACAGGGCTTTAGTCCAGCCACTCCTGCATGTCTAAGTTTATCACCAGATCACAGTAAGCCTCTATTTTTAGCAAGGTATAGGAAAACACTGATAACTCTTACTCTGGCTCTGTGTGTATCTTTTTACAGGCAGAAGACATTACTGTTTCAGCTGTCTATTCTATAAAGGATGTAGACAAGGTGATGTTTTTTTTCCTCACTTTATCTGAATGAGAGACATTGCATCTATCAACTTTGCTAAGGTTAACCTAACTCAGAACAAAGTGTTGAAATGGAAGATGTAACTGGGAATACAACATACAGAACAGAAACCCAGGGCAACTGCACTCTTAACTTAGACAAGACAGTTACATTTCTAAACCTGCACAGTATGAATTCAGAGGTAGGTGTCCTGAACAATGTCAAGTGCCCTTTAAAAATAAAACCAACCAACCAACCAAAAAAAACCTAATCAATTTCCCCTGAGATGAGAAATTTAGCCATTTGTAGGTCTTTTTCACTACTTAGTTACAGCATTGTGCTCTATTTAGTAAATTGCTAAGCAATCCTTAACAAGCTCTAGCCTTATTTCCACTGCTATTCCACAAGCTATTGATTGCTTGATTCTGCATCCAAGTCCACAAACATTTGTGACACTGAGAACAAGAGGAAAAAGATGTTAGGGGTACAGCCTAAGTTGTGTTCTGGCCACTCCCCTATTCCTGCCCTGCTTCAAATCTTGCTTGGCAAACATGACTATATGGACCAAAATAATTTCTAGGTTACCAGTCACACCAGTATTTATGAGCATTTTTAGGATAGTCTTGGACAATCTCCCCAAAGTGATGCTTAAGTGCTCTGTGCACTTGTAACTTATACAGAGGCATTACATTCCTCCTAAAGTGGAGTAATAATTTTGTTTTTCTTAGAAAGTATGAAAAGTTTTGGTGTCAACACCTGCCTTTCATGTCACAGACTGGTTGAGGTTGGAAGGGACCTCTGGAGGTCATCTGATCCAACCACCTTGCTCAAGCAGGGCAAGCTAGAGCTGGTTGCCCAGGACTATGTCCAGACGGCTTTTGAATATCTCCAGGGATGGAGACTCCACAGCCTCCCTGGGCAATTTGTGCCAGTGGTCAGTCACTCTCACAGTAAAAAAGTGTTTCTTGATGTTAAGATGGAACCTCCTGCGTTTCAGTTTGTGCCCACTGTCTCTGGTCCTGTCACTGGGTACCACCGAGAAGACCCTGGCTCTGTCCTCTTTGCAGTCTCCCTGCAAGTATTTAAATACACTGATGAGATCCCCCTGAGGTGCTCTAGGCTGAACAGTCCCAGCTCTCTCAACATTTGCTCATAGGAGAGATGCTCTGCTCCCTTAACCATCTTAGTGGCTCTTTGCCAGACTCTTTCCAGTATGTCCATATCTCTCTTGTACTGGGGACCCCAAACATGGACACAGTATTCAAGGTGTGGCCTCACCAGTGCTAAAATATATAGTAGTTCACATCTTAAAGTTCTGAAATGGAAGGGAGCACCCGAAAGTTTTCAACCAGGTTCCTTGTCATGAGATCAGGCTTTTAAAGTTAACATTAGGCATAGTGTTTGAGAGCACGGACTACAGTCCAGGACTTCCCTCTCCATTTTGAATTCCATACCAGAAAATGGAATATGTATTTGCTAACTTCAGTTGCCGTAATCATTCCTAATCACCTTAAGCTTCTTTGTTTGCAAATGCACTGAAAGGACCAGATTTGGCAGGAAAACTAATTGACCTATTTTAATGCCTTTCTTAGGATGAGATGGGTTTGGTTTTGTGGTTTTTTTCACATTGACTGTAACATAGGCTAGAGTGACCTGTTCAGGCTTTAACAGCTAATGTCTGTATGTCCAAATAAGGCAAAATAAATGTTGCCATTATTATCTAATATTGGAGAGCTCTCCTGAGAAATAGAAATCAGGGTTCTCTGTCTTTAGCCAGGTGTGGTTTGGAAGGCCACTGCTGCATGATGCACTTCAGAAGCTTCCTGCCAGCTGAGCGTGCTCATTTGCTTCCAGACACAGAACAGCCTGCTTCTCCCTCCAATGAGGACCCACTTGATTGTCTTTGTAGTAGCTAAGACATGACAAAGGAATAATCATGCTGCCCAGATATACACCTTCTAAGAAAAATAACATGGCCAAATAAAATAAAAGACAAACTGTACATAGTTGTCAATAAAAGGGTTTATTTTGTTATTTCAGAAAGCTGAAATTTTTAAACTCACATCCAAAATGAATTATCTTCCTAATAAAGATTTCATGGCAAAATGTTGTACAATACTTTTATGTTATTAACACTTCATGACTTTTTCAAAATATACTGCAGAACATTTACAAGTTATTATAAACAATCATAAAGCAATAAACCAAAATTATACTTGCCAAATAAATGAGCAATGTAATGCAATGAATTTTCCTTGCATGCTAATTCTCAGAATTCCATACCTCATAACAGATTAACTAGCCATTATTATTAGTAAAGCCAGTATTATTAGTAAAGATCTAATGTAACGGAGATTTTCAAAGCTTCTAACCAATGCCTCTGAGACAGTGCTTCAGGGGCTGTAGCCTCCTTGAATTCAGTGCAACTAGACAAATTTATGACTGGATGACAATTTGACTACAAATATTTGCAACAAGACATTTCAAATGTGCAGTGCAAACCATGAAAAAATCTCCCCTGGGTTAAGGAAAGTTGTCATATGTACCCTGAAGTAGTGCATTGTTTATGCTATTTTATACTCAGAACTATGACAGTTAGTTCACACCTATTAATAAGGTTAAGACCACACTTCCATGTTATTACAAATGCACTTTTTTCTGTATTTAAAATAAAAATACTATGCTGAGACTAGTAGAGAAACAAAAAGAAGGTAGAAAATGAGCAGAAAGGCAGAAGGTGTTTTATGTCACTATTCATGTATAATTGCACTATACATAAGCATAAAAGTGTACCAGTCTGGTATTTCCTTTCCCAAATTAGCAGAAGAAAATTGTTCAGTACCTCTTGATACTGCATACTGATGCAAAACAAACCTAAACCAAGATAATGTGAAGTCAGTTTTCAGTATGAATGAGTAATTTTCAACTGGTGGGCCCTAAAAATCTTGCAGTGGCAATGGAGAACTCTGCATAAAAACCCTGGCCCATCATAGGCACAAACCATCCAGATTTAAATATTTCTGATATAGTAAAGGAAAACAGAATTGGCATTTAAATAGCAAATACATTTCTGGCACATGCAGCTCCATAAATTTAACTGCAGCTGTAAATATCACATACAGAAAAAAACCAAATATATCTGTAAAGGACCTGCAAAACAATCACCACAAGGGAATAAAAAATTGAGCTTTTTCACCAATTTTTAATTCAGCATTACTGATTCCCCATGCTATCAAAACATTTCCAAATTATTGGCTATTTTATGAAAAATAGAATCAGCATCTCTTTCTAATTTCCGTTGATGCTGGCAAATCACTGAACACAACATGTCCTTCAAAGGTCACTACTTTTCTTTGTTTATGCTGTGAAAAATGCTAAGGGACTGCCTACATATGCAACAGCTATCAAACATAGAAATTATTTGCTCTGTCCTTTAGTTTAACCTGTTTCCAATTCAGACACAAAATTATTTTGTATTTTTGGGTTACAGTTAATTCATGAAACAAATAACGACATTTGACCACTTGTGGTCAAATAACGACATTTGGACAATGCCCTTAATAACATGCCTTAACTTTTGGTCAGCCCTGAATTGGTCAGGCAGTTGGACTAGATGATTGTTGTAGGTCCCTTCCAACTGAAATAGTCTAGCCTAGTCTATTCTATTCTAATCTATTCTTTCTTATGCTGTTTTGTTCCGTTCTGTTCTATCATCAGCTTCACCTGGTTTCTGTACTTCCAAATGGAAAACTTGGACTTTGGGAGAAGATTTGCAGGTGTGTTGACTGTATGTGCACAGCCATCAGGTTTGTAGCTTTGACAGATTCTAGTTCTTCCCTTGGTGTTAGTTGTACATGTGACAGCTAGTTACTGAGCACAGAGCCTGTGCAACTCATCTCTTGTTGGGTTGAAAACTTTACCTCCTTTTTTTTTTTTTTTTTTTGTCCCCTTGCTCAGAAAATCAAGGAAGGAAGTTAATGATATCAAAGGCCAAATAAGGCATAAGCAACACTCGGGTTTAGCAAATTTTTTGATAAAGGTTCAGGAGTTTGGGGTAATAACAATAATAAGTATTTCAGTGGGATATGCAAGAAACTTGCCTTTAGGCTTCACTGTACAAATCAGCTAGCACAGCATTTTATGATTTTTCAAAAAGTCTCTCAAAATATTGAAGGTGTTATATATGTATTATCATGCAATAGTGTGAACTGAGGAACATTCTTAGTGTATTCTCTCCTATTTTCTACAGCAAAAACATTCAGATGTAATAGGAGCAAAAAGTTACTTTTCACAACTGTGGACTATTAACATGAAAGTATGCATATCACTATCATGACATGAATTCCAGATCATAAAATAAATATTCTAGGCTTTTTTCAGAGTCAGAGATGAAGCTGACATTTCTAACAGTGAAATTATTGTCCACATGTAAGAACTTCATATCTGATATGTTTTGTTTTCTTTTTAGAACAGGTAATTTGCTAGAAATTTCACACACTGTTGTTTTTGTCCTCTTTCAGCTTTGGAAAATAGCCTGTAAGCATACTGATGTGAACTAAATTCACAAGACAGGGATACAGATATGAAATCTCTGTTACAGGAAGAGGTTCCTGATTTCTGACTTTTTCTGAGAATAATATGTTCTGGAAAATGTTTCTCCTAAAACTGCAGTAGAGAAAGAAAAGGAAGTACACACAATGATAAGAATCAGATGGTCAATGCTTGTACTTTGATGTGCAGTTAAAAATTTTGAGAAGTGGTGATTTGGTCCCAATCCAGGCCAGGAATCTGGGGCAGATTGGAAGAAGTTTTCCTCTCCAGCTTCATATTCACCAGACCCATATGGGATGCAGTAGTTTGAAGCAAAAGAAATTTGTCTTTATTTTATGGTCTTTTTCTCTTTCTGTTATTGAAGTTTTTTACTTAATGTAGTGAATCAAAAAATCAAGATGATCTGTGTGCAGACCAGAAAGAAAAGAACTACTTATGGAAGAGTGGTAAAGGTAACTGGACATGATTCACTGGGTTGAATCTGCTCAGGAGAATCACAGTCCTTTAGCACGCACACACACACATTTTATTTTGATGAATTTTAAATTCTCAGTTATTTTCAGCAGTGACCAAACACATTTCTGTGTTTGAAGGAAGAGAAGCAATCTCCAAAGAAATGAGGCTATGACCCCTCTAAGGTACTTGGGTCATTTGCTGATTACAGCAGGGCACAGCACAGATTTGGTCTCTGCTGCTGAGGGACAGAACAGTAGCATACTGCCACTGAGGTTGCTGACTGCACAGTTGTAGTTATTCCCGCTTATTGGCATCACGCTGCTCTTCTAGATCCCCAGATAACCAATTGCTAAATTGTGCATAAACTTCAGAAGTTATTTTAAAACTCAATGTGAAAACACCTATGCAGATAACTACTATGCACTAGCGATTAGACCTTGACAGAAACACATTATAGACACAGAGCCACTGTCACAACCCCTAAAATTGCATCCTTTCCCCACCAACCCCACCTTCCTTTTGCCTGACTCTGTTTACAGCTTCATAACCACATAAAAATGCTGTCTATATTTAGAGCTAGTTTTGTATTCCTCCCTCATGAGCTTTTAGAAATGTTTTACTCTCCTCATATGGTGCCTGGCAGGAAAGTACTACCTAGCAGTTTCTGGGCTGGTTTGAAGCAGAAGTGTCAGCCTTATATATTCACAGTATTTCAATGTGGCTGCGCTGTAGGAGGTTACTTTTCTTCTGCTACACGCCACAGCAAGAACTACTGGCACAGGTGGAACAAGAAGAATATCAGTTTGCTGTGGTCATTTTTTAAGGGCAGGAAGGAAACATAGTAAATTATTTATATCTTGACATAAAAACCTAAACCTGCTGCTTCAGATATAATAGAAACTATGAACAAAGTAAAAACAATCCTTTACAACAAAAGTAGATATCTCAAGATAAATATAAATAATTTTACTCAAATTTCTCTAGTTGTTAATACCCCAACATCAGCTGCTCACTTTGCAGCTGGTTAACCACCCTCATGAACTCTGGGAAGACAGAAACAGTCAGAGGATTCTGTCTTGTTTTCTGTTTGTATTTAGTCCTTGATAAAAAGAAATAGAAAATTCTGTAAAAATGCTTCTGTAATATTTATGGCATTGTATAGTACTAACATGGCAATCCCCAGTGCAATTTTCCCTTATTGGTTGTTCGAAGATATTTTGTTTGTTGCACATTAACAAGCCAGATTATCTGGTTACCTGAGGATATGATAACTAAGTTCTCAACGTACACATTTGTTTAACAAGCCTGCCTGCCCACTTATTATATAAATTAATCCCAGGTGACATAGCACAAGCATAGTTGCTATGCCTAATGTCATCTTTACTCGCATTATTTAAAAAACACATTTCTTTTTTCTGGTGTTGAAGAGAAGTTAATGACAAATATATTAACTGATTATTCTACAACTTGTTGAGGAAACTACAGTAATTATTCCACCATTCATCCTCGTAAATTCAATCTAGCACATTCCAATCAAATCTGCTGTTATCTTGAACCCTTCGAGCCCCACACTGGGTGCCAAAAGGACTGTTGTGGTTTAACCCCAGCTGGCAACCCCACACAGCTGCTTGCTCAGTCCCCCCCCAGGTGGGATGGGGGAGAGAATCAGAAGGGTGACAGTAAGGAAACTCGTGGGTTGAGATAAAGACAGTTTAATAGGTAAAGCAAAAGCCATGCACACAAGCAAAGCAAAAGAAGGAAGTAATTCACCACTTCCCATCAGCAGGCAGGTGTTCAGCCATCTCCAGGACAGCAGGGCTCCATCATGCCTAACAGTGACTTGGGAAGACAAAACACCGTCACTCCAAATGTCCCCCCTTCCTTCTTCTTCCCCCAGTTTTATATTGCTGAGCATGACGTCATAAGGTCTGGGATATCCCTTGGGTCAGTTGGGGTCAGCTGTCGCGGCTGTGTCCCCTCCCAACTCCTTGTGCCCCCCCAGCCTGCTCGCTGGTGGGGTGGGGGGAGAAGCAGAAAAGCCCTTGGCTCTGGGTAGGCACTGCTCAGCAACAGCTAAAACATCTCTGTATTATCAACACTGTTTTCAGCACAAATCCAAAACATTGCCCCATACCAGCTACTATGAAGAAAATTAAATCTATCCCAGCCATAAACCAGCACATAAAGACAAAAGGCAAAAGACTAGTTGCAACAAGGGAAATCCAAACTGCACATTAGGAAGCTAAATGCTAACTGCAATGACAGCTGTTACCAGAACAGAGAAAATGTGGAATCTCCATCCCTGGAGGTCTTCAAAGCTTGACTGGAGAAGTTGTGAACAGGCTTATTTAAGGTTCTATTCTATCCTTCCTTTAAGCGGGAGCTTGGTTGTAAGTGATCGCCAGATGTTCCTTCCAACCTACGTTTTTCTGTGATTTCACTCCACCCACAAAACTTAAAATTGTAAGCATTTAAAATGTGGGGACTTCATCTTCTGTCTTCAATCTTTTCCTTGTCTGGAAACTTGATGCTTCATGCTAAACTAGGTTCAAAGCTAGCAGTTATCTTCCTTTAGGAATATGAATGAATTGGTGGCAATCTAGTGAATTGGGGAGATTAACCGAAATACTCTTTTAAAGGTCAGTGGTAGACTGTGTGTTATGGATAATTTCTCTTCTACTGCTCAGCACAATCAATCTGTGGACATACACACACACAGAGTTGTCTCCTGGTAAAAGGTATGAATTAGGGGATCCTAATTCCTGTCTCCATAGTAGGCTAAACTATACTTGCATCACAAGAAATTTTGAATTTGGATCAAACTACAGAAAAAGGGTTATCACAAATTACTTCTCAGATGTAATCTCCAAGTCCCTTCTCTTTTTCAATCACAATAATACTATATGCCCTAACATTTTCTCACAACATTAATGCTTGTGACCCGATATTTCATCTATGTTCTTCGTTGTCTCCAGTGCAGTTATATTCTTCCTAGTCTCTGCTCCAAACAACCAAGAGGCCAGATTAATTTAAACCCATCTTTGGTGTAATTTAAGCTTTAACCTTGGTCCTGACATTTATTGTGCCTTTTTCCCCAAACTGTATTCAAGCTGTGTCCATAAAACAAAAACTGATGAAGAGACTCTTTGGTCATTACCTAAATCTCAGTTTTCTAGTTCTTTAATGAAGTGCTACACAGTTGTGACTGTTATATGCACATGCTTCTTTTGAGGATTACACATTTTACTAATGACTGCAAGATGACTGCTTAGCAATGTATTAATAACTAATTATGAACATAAATAATTATGCCAAATTGATTTTTAAAAATGAATTTCAATGTAGAGAAATTGGAGTATCCAGAGATTAGAAGTGGTGAATGGATAAAATCTAGGATTTTAAATAACCAAAAACCCAACAAAACAAAACTCTAGGATTCTTCCATAAAGTCACTTTCAATTTAATGGGAAATTTCCGTAGAAGATGAAGAATGTTCTGAGTGCATACATAGTTTAAAATGCATTTAAAAATTAATGAAACAAAGATTTTCCCAGAAAAAAATTATAATCACTTTGTCCAAAAGCTGTTCCTATAGTTTTTAACTTTTAGTCCCATTATGTATTGGCAGAATAGTTAACAAACAGGACCTCACCTTCTGGCAATTTTATGGCAAAAAAGTCATTTTCTCATGACAATGCTTCCATACTTAGAAAAAATAAACCAGGTTTCTTTAACCATCTGATGACACAAGATATTTCACTACATAATCAGGAGTATACATCTGAGCCTTATTCTTTGGCTGGGTACAGATTATGCCGCCATGACCCAAAAGAAATGCATACCTGTTCATTTTGAATGGCTTTGTTCATTTTGAATGGCTTTGAATGTACTAGCTTTGGATGGGATGGAGTTAACTTTCTTCATAGCAGCCCATATGGTGCTGTGTTTCAGATTTGTGACCAAACCAGTGTTGACAGCAATGTTTTGACTTCTATCAAGCAGTGCCTATGCAACATCAAGGCTTTCTCTGTTTCCTATTCTGCCCAGTCAGTGAGCAGCAGGCTAGGTGCACAAGAGCTGGGAAGGGACACAGCCAGGATAGCTGACCCAAAGTGACCAAAGGGATATTCCATGCCATAAAACTTCATGCTCAGCAGTAAAACTGTGGGAATTTTTCCAAGGTAGCCATTGCTCGGAGGCTGGCTGGGCATAGGTCTGCTGGTGTTGAGTGATTAGTTTTGCATGACTTGTTTGTTTTCTTCTTTTTTTCCCCTTCACTTGATAAATTGTCTTTAACTTGACCTGTGAGTTTTCTCACTTTTGCCATTCTGATTCTCTTCCCTATCCCGGGGATAGTGAGCAAGCAACTGGGTAGGGGGTTATCTGCCAACCACAGAGAATGAAGGGTGGGTGGTAATTTAGCTATGTTATTTTTTATGTAAAGTAATCTGTAGAAATGGACTTGGCTTAATTAAATTACACAGCTGAGTAACCAAGGGTGGGATAGAATAATTTATGAACACAATAATAATATTTGGCTCTACTGACAAGTGAATATTGCTGGTAAGCTTTGGATAAACCATTGTTCTTCAGTGAGGGAAAGCTTTCCACAAAAAATGACTTTGCTAGTGTTTGGTTGTCATTTTTAGAGGTACCACATGAAATCACTTTTTTATCCAGTAGATGAGGTTTTGGTACCTCTGCTGATGTTGCATAAAATAAATTTGCTTTGATTGGCCCAACCATTAGGATGCTGGTAAGAAACTGAGCATTGTCGTGTTTGTTAAAACTGACTGACAGCTTTTGTAAACTGTTGAAACCGATTAAGTATTTGGAGTGTCATACTTACCAGAGCTAACAAGGGTATAAACATAACTTCCTATTAAATGTATCCATTTTCAGTTGCTGACAGGTTGTTTCTAATGACTGATCATAGTTTTAAGGTCTTTAAGCTAAAATTTACGAGAGTTATAAAAAACCCCACATCTTTTCCTTGGAATTATTTAAGATTCATTGTTTTTGTTGTTATTGGATTTTTTTCTTTTTAAGCTAGAAAAGGGTGTCTGATATTAAGCTGAATTCCACTGAGAGATTAAAAATTACATCAACAGAGGCAACTAAATGTTATGGTGTGATGAGAAAATTACTACTACTATTTGTTTTTATTGTTATTGGTTGATGGACCTTGAAGCCTGACAGCATTATGCTTGTTTTATAACTTCTAACCTTTTAGTAGACAGATTTTCTTCATAATGTTACAAGATAGTCAACTTTGGATGATGAAAAGATCTCAGATGGAACCATATTGAAATATAAGTAAATATATAATAAAATCATGCTTTCATTTGAATAAAAGCATATGTGCATAAATGACCCCAAAGAGCCACATTTTTTATGCATTTGAATGGAATATTTTTCCAGAAGATGGGATTTTTTTTTTAGGTTTTGATCTGCATATGTATTTTGTGCTATATACAGAAGTGTATAGTTTGAGATGCAGTCATGTTACTGATTTATTTCTAAAAACAACAACTCTGAGGCAGGGACTATCAAACATACTTTATTGTGGGAAAACATAGATAAATTAATCAAGCTATTTATTTTACATAAAACTAAATGTCATCTATCATGTATGTTTATACCATGCTAACCTGGCATGAACAAATCTGTTGCCTGTGGTGAGATTTATAATAGAAATGTTCATCTTTAGAAGAACTTGCCTTCCATTCCAGCTCTGAGCTCTGCTGCAGAATGGAATGTGATAAAAGAGTAATAGGCAACAGAGCAAGGATAGGTGAGATGGTCTATTTCAGATAACTATGAGAGTAATGAAAATAAAGGCCACCTGATATGAGTGGAGAAAGGTTATTTTTTTTGTTACTGCACAACACTTGGAGAATGGAACTAGGTGAAAACATTTCAAATGTTTTTAGATTAAGTGAACAATTTTGATTAGATGTAAGGAGGAAGGTTTTCACTGTGAGAGTGGTAAGGCAGTGGAACAGGTTGCTCAGAGAGGTTGTGGATGCCCCATCCCTGGCAGTGTTCAAGGCCAGGTTGGATGGGGCTTTGAGCAACCTGGTCTAGTGGAAGGTGCCCCTGTCCACGGTAGGGGGGGTTGGAACTAGATGATCTTTCAGGTCCCTTCCAACCCCAGCCATTCTGTGATTCCAAGATAATTTGGAAAAGAAAAAGAAAAAAAGAAAGAGAGGAGATGTCCTAAACCTGGAAGTCAGAAATCAGTTTTTCATTTTTATCAAATGACAGCAAAACAAACAAACAAACAAACAAACAAAAAACCCGAATATTTTCTTATAGGGAGCTTGGGATGATGAAAAATACTGTCTGTGTTGGTTGTGATGTGATAAACCACTGCATAGATCTTGAAGAACAAAACATTAAACCAGACAAAAATAATTTTGGGAAATTTATTTTGTTTCTGGGACAATTGCATAATTTGTCACTTTACAAAAGATCCAGCTCAGGACTCATTCTGTGTTAGATAATGCGCCCAGATGTGAGGTAATTATTTCCCTCCCTTCCCCTTTGCTGATCATCTATGTATGTAAGATCAATGATTGGCTCTGACAAGTAAGTGGGGGAATATGGGACTACAGTGAGACAGTTTTGATTAATAGAGTAAGCAGAATAAGAAACCAATAGAAGTAAGAGAAATAAATGTTTTTGGAATAATTCCCATGAAACTTAACAAAGACAGTGTACTCCAGGGGGAATTTTAGGTAGTCAGATTCTCACATTGTATAAATAGCTTTAACTCTGTTGAAAACTGACTTTGCAATTGTTGACCAGCTTATATGTTTGTATATCATCATGGGTAACTGCTAAATAATAGACAAGCTACCTTATTATGAAAAAAGGAGAGTTTCTAACCACAGAGTAAGGCACCCTTAATTTGCATCTGACTAGAAAGCAGGACTGGAGTGAAAAACAGAAAACTGTAAGAACAGTTAGAATCAGTGACCACGAGCAATTTAATTTAAGTCTAGTAAGGAATGCAAGGGTTCACTGAGTTCAGTGTTAAAACAGTTCTGGATTCTTATTTATCTTATGATCAGTGGACAATGGTATAGAAGCTTAGAAAGCCTTGGAAGTTCCAGAAACTTTTAAAAATTTACTCACATTTTAAGGTTTCTGGCAGTTTAAATGTTTGTATGAATGATATTTAACCTCCTTGTTTTCCAGAAGGCAAACATGTGGGAATTTGGAGTATTTTGTTCTCATTTTCCCAGGAATCCACAACTAGATCCTAAGAAGGTACCTAAAATAACTTTAAAAAAAAAAAAAAATCAGCCTCTGGAAGTTTTTCTTGAAAATAATTGAGACTTTGATGTTGAAAATTGGACTTCTGGGGGCTAATAGGCAATCCTTATCTGTAGGATGGTTTGATTTGATCACTCTCTGGTATGAGAATCTCTACAGTCTCAGTTACTTTGCTTAAAGAAGCATTCCAGAATCAAGACTTTAATGAGCTGCAATAAAAAGCCATGTCTAAGGGACAATGGGCACAGCATTATAACACTTCTAAATCATATATAAGTATATATATCTACATTTACTGTTGTTCCAGAACAAGGAAAAAAAAATGTCAACTAAAGTTTAAGGGACATTTCTTTATTTATATTTTGTTTTTTTTTTTTCATTTTTTGAAAACTGCAAATTACCATATTTGGATATTCTCAGGATAGCTGGTCCCACACTTGCCCGTCATATGTACCTTTTACATAGTAAGAGGGAGAGAAAAAGCTTTTAAAAGTACAAATTTGTGAGTATATAATTCGAGGAACTGTATTCTCAAAAACAGTTTCAAATTTTAAATAGGAAATTTTAAGCTAGAAAAGTTCTTCAGAATGTATAAATATAAAAGGGGTTCATATCAACACCACTCTCAGTCACTATTGCACATGATATTTCAATGATGTAATTAATTAATTTATTGATTAATTAATTAATCCCTTCTTTACTGAGCCAGAAACGATTGAAAGTATCATGAAGAATTTTGTTTGGTTTTAATCAGATTAGATCAAACTCCAGATGAAACAAGTCAAACAAAAAGAGTCATTTAATGTTTACAAAAAGGAGGTAAGGACAATAAAATAGAAAAGTTTACTAAAGATAAGAATACTGTTTCTATTCAAAAGGAGGGATAGTTATTAGGAAGAGTATAAGTAAAAAGTAAGTAAGAAAGTAGCAAAATTTGTGAATGATAAATGGATAAGATACTAAAATTCAAGAACCAAAGCATATGAAGACTTCTACTAATCCTGCTGGTTTCAGAAGGTAAAATGTACAACCCCTTCTCCTCTTGGTGTCATTGGCAGAAGGTGAAAAATTTACCCTTGGGGCAAATGTAGACCTCCTGTTACCCAGAGGCTTTTATTCTTATAAGACATTTCAGAGATGTGCCAGACTTAGCAAAACCTGGCCACTTTGAGACGTACCACAAGGGGGCTGAACATGTTAGATTTAGAAGCTGCCCCTGTAAATTAAAGCTCCCTGTTGCAACAGAGATACAGGCAGAATGCACTGCAGTAACCAGTCCTAGAAGACGTTCTATGGCTGACAGCACAGAGCAGAAGTCACAAAGAAGAAGAGAGGGAAATATAAAGCATCAAGCTGAATGGACTCATTATCAGAATGGGGAAATAAATTACCATCTTTTAAAGACCAATGTGCTTGTGATGAGATCTGAATGTGTGGCTCAGTCATGGCTTCTCCATGACTAACAGACACAAACTGTTCCAGGTGTCTACCAGAATTCTCCATGTTGATTAAATATCACACATATTTCCTATAGGAGGAAAAAACTTAAAAAGGAAACTGGAGATGAGAAGAAATTTGCAAGAAGGAAAATTTGAAATCTGGCCAAATGCATTGTATCAGTCTTCCTTGTTGCCATTTGCTCTGAGGATGACTGGTTATCCTGTGAAGATCAGAATTTTAGTGGAGAGTTTGCCGCTCCTGTTTCCAAGTGTTAGAACATATTTGGTTGTTTTCTTGGCATTCTGATATTTATATAAGTGTGAGGCTGATGCTTCAGAAATTTCTCTGATTGCTAAAAATAACTCAATAAAGGCATTAAGTTCAGGAGTCTGGCTGGCTATTACTTACCTGACCTGGTTGACTACCAGGTATAATGCTCCCCCACCCTTCCTCTCTGCTTTTCCCAAATGCTTAATAACTTAAAGTACTAATGATTTAATTTAGGCTGGTAATGAATGAGAAACAAGATTTTAAAGTAGCTACGAGGAAAATTCAATGACTTCAAACCAATACTCTATGTAGAAGAAATTAGTGCCATTTTAAAACAATTTCAAGAATGATTTCGCAAGGGATTTCCTTAGGGAAAATATTTTGTTTATGAGGTTTTTGTTTTCTTTTAAAATTAGATTATAATTATATTATAAGCAGGTCACATCCACAAGGCGCCCTTTCTAAAAAATAGAAGACACAACACAGTGTATCTCTTCAAGGGGAATAAGTTCTTGTTTGCAAATGAACCTTCTTCACATCTTTCATGGTCTTCAAAACATAAGACTACAAAGGCAGGGTATCTTAACTTCTTTACTTGTAACTATGTGAGAGAAATAGAGGATGCAGGGTTCTAATTTTTCTACTGAATGAGTCTTATTCTGTGTCTCCTATCATGGGAACAAAGCCTGTTTTAAAACCTCAGTTTGTATCTGTTGCATATGTTGTTTTGGACAAATTCCATCTTAAATTATGAGTATGTAAATTTTAAATTTGTAGAATTTTTCATAAGAGCTCTGCATGAAGTATTTTCCTGGAATATGTGTAAGCTGGTAGATATGTTACATATAGAGTACAGATGGACTGAAATAGAAAATAAAACTTGAAATATATAAATATATTTAGTCTCCCAGCTGCAAAGTTTAATGCTCTTTGTAGTGGCTGACCACTTTAGATGGTGTGCTTCAAAAAAAAAAAAGAAAGAAGAAAAAAATAAATATTAGTATCTACAAAGTTTCTTCTACTATTTTTCCTGGTAGCTAAACATTTCAAGTGAGTTGAGGTACCTGCTTATTATTATTGCTTCAACTACATTAGGATAAAAGATTCCACAAATTAACTGGATAGATGAAATTGCAGTCTTGTAGAATTTCCTTTCTCAGAAGAATAACCAAAATGAAAAAAAATGTTTTCTGCAGTGGTGTCATTTTCACAGAGAGATAAATATGGAACTGAAGTAGCTCACACATAAATATATGACCCATCAAACCAGCAGAATTGTTCAGTTGGTAGCTAACTACCAGTCTGGGTCAAAAGACAAACTTGTATGTGGCTTGGTTGAAAAATCCAGTCTACAAGCTTTATTTGCAAAGGTATCTGTAAAAAAAAAAAAAAAAAAAAAAAATCTAAGCCAAAAATTTAAAAAGGAACAGGATTTAAGCTAATTTGGAATCTGGAAGTCTGTTAAGGCCTGACCCCAAATCCTTTCTTTTACTGTTTGAGGTGTTGTTTGGATCAGTCCTCTGGGATAATACGGATAACAATATTGAGATACTTGAGATATACTACACAACAGGTTGGAAAAATTAAGAAATTGAAATTTGAGAAAGCTCTGTTTTTCATATATTGTTCAGTATTTTCTGCACTTTATAATGTTTATTGGATTTCAGTTGAGGCAAGATTCCTGCAAAAAGTATTTTTAAGGCTTTTAGACGTGGCCAGGGACTGAAGGATGATCTCAGAGTGGAATCTTATTTTCATACAGAAGAGCAGAAGTGAAGTCATTGAAAAGGAAGTAAAGTAGAGGGCAAATTCTGCTTCTGTGTTTGTGTATGCAAATTAGTCCAATGAAGTCTGTATCAAAGGGGCAAACTTGGCCCCAAGCATTGTAAATTTTATTATCTCAGAGCCTATTTCTTTAGAGAACAACTAATAACTGCTCCTTTTCCACAGACAGGAATTTGTAGGTATATGAATCTTCTTAGAAGTTCCCATATCCATGCTGACATACCTATTTCCACAAAGTAGGTCACCATTTATGGAGAAAGTCACTAAGCAGACTTTATTCTTAGAAAAAGTTTACTATTTGAGTGCAGTAAAGTCTTTAAAAATGAATAAAACACAGAAACATATGCAATCTTTGGCCACCAGAGCTACCTTTATGTCCCCAGAAGCCCTCTGCAACAATTTCTGTCGAATATAGTGACACTTCAGATTAATTGCTGGATTCTCCCCTGCTGAACTCAGCCAACAAGCTACTCATGACTCAAGCAGATGTTTCTGCACTTTAGGCAAACTGCAGCATGTTTGTATTCCCCTTGCTTCCCCACCTCCATCACCTGTGACAAAGGCTTTTACCAGAGACATCATGGGAATTTTACTCAAGAGAAACAAGAAGCTGGGCCACCAGCAGTGCTGCAGAGTAGCCTAAGTTGCCCTCATCTGGCATATAGGGAAATCTATGGAATACTGTAAAAAATATGGGTTTCCTTCATCAGTATAACTATACTGATAGTTACCATATTTACAGGGCAAAGAGGGGGTCCCTTGAAAAGTTCCCTAGAAAAATGTGTTTGTCTGAGCTCATTTCGCTAAAGAGTGTCATAAAGCTAGAGAGGATAAAAGGTAACTATCAGAGGCAAACTGATTTTCTCTGTCCTGAATGGACCTAAGCAGAGGCAGGGTGGACGGTGTCAGCTATTAGCACAGCAGTAAGACAAAACATTATAAGGGCCAAAGCAGAGCAGCAAGTCTCCCCATGGATTCTTTTGTGGCCCCCAGGTACCCCAAGGAAGCCTCCTGGGGGGGAAGATCAGCCAGTTTTCCTGCAGATGCTGCAGCACATAGTACCATACCCCCAGCTGGAGACTCAGCACTGCTAGAACAGTGGCTGGTGCCTGCAGCTGGATCTATAGGCACAACCTCTGCTGTCCTTTTGATCTCCCCCTCTGAGGATTAGTACTCTCCTAATTCCCACAAACGTACTTTTGTGGTGTCCTTTTATCCTTCAGTTTCTGCTTTTCTTTGAGAGACAGAGAAAATATGACTGATAGTCTGCTTTTGCTACATCTCAGTTGCTATTTCAAAATACTTAATCATCCGAATCAAATTGGATTAACAAGAACTGTGGAGTTCTGCGCAATTACGCATAGGCTGATCAGAACTGCACAGGAATGGTACATTTCTTCCTGAATGTGTCACTTCTTCAGTGACATTCCATTTCCATTTCCATGCAGTTTTTCTTCCTTTTCCCCCCTTCCAAAAAACCCACCATTTTTGCACGAAGACTTGGAACCGTCTTTTATTTGGGAAATATTTTGTCCATCTGCAGGATTTGTGAGGGTTTGAATTAATTTCCTTTCTTGTGAAACATGTGATGATGATCCATTCCTTCTGAATTCCTTTTCATTTTTTTGCTAATATTGGGACTTTTTTTTAGTCCCACTCCAGCTTTCATCTGATTTCTTCACCACTTTCAGACCCCATTTTAGAAACCATAAAGCTTTCTAAACTCCCTGTCTCATTCCTTCTTTCTGTATGACACAAGACTCAAGGCTTTGGATTTTCAGTTGGGTGTCTTTGGCATCCATGCTGCCTACCGATCAATACGTTATGGCCATTGTTATCACTGGAGTAACACGCACTTATGTCCTGTCCATCTTGTCTGGAACAACATGGACATGCTTGACATCACTGAGGATGCAGAGATTGGCACAACCTCCACTTTCCTGCCCGGAGGACAGATGACCGAGTACTTTGGGGAAAGGCACAAATGAACTGTATCACTGAAGTTTGCAACATATTCAGAAGCTCTGGGAAGGGCATTGTCCTGCTTTCAGCTGGGATAGAGTTAATTGTCTTCCTAGTAGCTGGTACAGTGCTGTGTTTTGGGTTCAGTATGAGAAGAATATTGATAACACTGATGTTTTCAGTTGTTGCTCGGTAGTGTTTAGACTATAGCCAAGGATTTTTCAGGTTCTCGTGCCCGGCCACCAAGAAGGCTGGAGGGGCACAAGAAGCTGGGACGAGACACAGCCAGAGCAGCTGACCCCAACTGGCCAACGGGGTATTCCATACCATGTGACGTCATGCCCAGTATATAAACTGGGGGGAGTTGGCCTTGGGGGGGGATCACTGCTTGGGAGCTAACTGGGCATCGGTAGGTGAGTGGTGAGCAATTGCATTATGCATCACTTGTGTATTCCAATCCTTTTATTATTACTATTGTCATTTTATTAGTGTTATCATTATCATTATTAGTTTCTTCCTTTCTGTTCTATTAAACTGTTCTTATCTCAACCCACAAGTTTTACTTTTTTTCTGATTTTCTCCCCCATCCCACTGGTTGCAGGGGAGTGAGCAGCTGCGTGGTGCCTAGCTGCTGGCTGGGGTTAAACCACGACAGACATCTATTTATTTTTGCTATTACCATCATCAGGAATGGCTTAGGTGTCTTGACAAATACAGGATTCTTTTGAAATTTCAACTTTCAAATTTTAACAAGTCTCTTCCATTAAAAATTGTTTTACCATTCAAAGTTGCAGTTTAAAAAATAATAATTAAAAAAAAAAGGAGAAGCATCCTTTGTCAAACTATCAGTTCCAGGGTGTAAAGAAACTGGTTTATCAAAGAACCTGTCAAGGTGACCTAAAATTTATTTATAATTAAACAACCTATTTTGTTGAACCTCAGAGAAAAAGCTGGGCTGTTCAGGATGAAATCTTCCCAGAAACTGAAAACAAGTAAAATCAGGCTAAGACAGACATCTGACACAGACAATAACAATATGAATATCAAAATATGTCAGTTATAACCTACCGAAAACAGGATCTTATAATTGGAGCATCATAAGACTTTAATCAAAGACAATTGATTCATTCATTTTAAAGAAGGAGTATTAGTTATTTCTGTAAGCAATAAAAGTAGAAGGTTTTGATACAATAAAATACTTTAGGAGAAAAAAATCTACTGTTTCTTCAATCCAGATTATTCCATTGAAACATCCTTTCATACATTCTTTGAGAGCTCTGCTGTGGCCATTGACAATGGTACAACCCTTAGAACCAGGGTATTCTAATTAACCTTTTCTCTTTCATACAACTTTTTCAAGTCAAACCTTTGATTTGTTTCAAGATACTAGGAGATACGTGTATTACAGAAAAATATATCTTCATATTAATTATTGCTCCTATGCAAATATTTCTAGGTAGAACATACATTAATGTAAATATCTTCTTTTCATTGTCATTTTAAAAAATTGAATTTGAAAACTTCATATTTCAAAGTAATTTCCTGTGTCTAGGAAAAATAGCTGCTGTATATCTCTTGGGGAATGGATGCAATCTGTCTCTTATTTCACCTTTGCAACCTCTGAATATATATCTATAAGACTGAAAATATGATATATCTCCAGAACTTTATACGCAAGGATGATTGATAATGAATTCCTCAAATTTACAGGGAAAATATCACAATTACAGTGCCTTTGTAGGCACTTAGGTTTCTTTATAAAGCATTATCTAGGGGGTTTTAAAAAGTATCATTTTGTTCTTGTTGTTAAGGTTAAATTTTCTCAACATGTTAGCAGCAGCAAGCCTGTTTACAGACCATACCTCTCACTGGAGGCTTTCAGTCACAGACAATGCCTTCTTGCTTTCTTATTACACACCATGGTACTGCCCTGGTTGAATCACTGTCACCCAGTAGATATAGCCAAAATGTCAGCAACTGCGATGAAGAAAAGGAAAAAGAAATAACTTGCCATACAAAGCCTCATGCTGTGATGTTTTATAAAGCCAATGCTGTCAGTCAATGCCCATCAGTATTGCTTGTGCAAAGCACAGGGCTTACTATTGATTTAATTAACTGGAGTTCAGATAAAGTTCAGTTACGCAGTGCAATAATTTGCAGGATGCTCACAGGATTTCACAGACTGTGTTGCTAGAAAGGAAAAACACAGAACTGCATGGATGGGACACTGCCTTGGAATCAGTGACTGACAGACTAATAGACAAGACTGCATATGTATCAAACATCTGGGCAAAATGTTCTGCGTTACTGATATCTGAGATGTAATAGTTATAAAACGTATACAGGAAAGTCCGTTCTACTTTCTCTTATCAGGTGCCAAGATGGATCAAGAAACTAATCAGAGCAGTATTTGCTGTGTGGTCCTCAGAGAAATAATACTTTTTAGTATAATTGCCTTCAAAAGAATATGATGTTCATTTTAAAAAGACCACAGTATAATATCACCAGTGACACAAAACCCCATCTCTTATGCTATTTAGGTGACTTATTTTATGAAATTGATTTTATCCTTTGTTCCCTTTCAAGTTTTTGTTACATTTGATCTGCTCTAGGAAAATGATTGCCTGTGATAAGAATAAGTTTGTTTTTAACTACAACCAATTAACAAGTTCTCTTTTCCATGTTCAGCATGTACCAGTGTTTTTTATTTTTAGATGTGTATCTATATATGTGGTTATGTGTCTGCACTGTATACATATTATTATTAAAATAGTAACAGTGTTGCACCAAAACCTAATATTTTGTCTCAAAAATCTCTTTTTGGTTTGCAGAGTTACTGAATTAAGTGGCTCTTAAATCTTGAAATATGTGGCTCTTGTGGACTAATATAGTAATGAGAAATGTTTATGTGAGCTTTATTCTCTCCGTTTACATGAGAGTTGATTTAATAAGTCTTGGTGAATTAGTCTTAGATACCAGTGTTTCAAAGTTCTGTTTGTCAGGGAAAAAGCTGCTGACTTTTCCTGCTAGGAGGTTGATTGCAGTGTTCCTTGCTTCAGACCTTTCTCTGCCCACCTCATTGCTGACAGCACCTCAGGTCTGCCACCAGCCAGCAGTAATGCCAACCTGCTCTCATCTCCATATCTGATACAACTATTTCCATCTTCAGTGAAGGGGGTTAGCCAGTCTTTGTTTTCCACGTGTAATTGCAGGGGGTTCAGTGGGTCATACAAATGCCAAAAGGAAGTTTGATATAGACATAGCCACAGACACAGACATGCATATAGCTATATAGATGGTACACATACACATACATATATTTTTATACGTATTCCTGTGTCTATATATAGTCATATGTATATTTATATGTATATATAGAATGAAAGTCTAGATCTGTTGTATAAAAACAGTACAATATACCAGACAATGTAAGAATTAGTTAAGAAACTTATTTTGAAAATAGGTCAACTGGAGTAAAACATTTCAGAAGTATAAAAATACTGTTATCTTTCAAGATTACAATATTTCTTTTTTTCCTCAAAAATTTTAGGAGTCATTTGTCTTAAAGTAGTAAGCTGTAGAAACTCTTCATGTTTTATTCTGCAATCTTGATAAAGAATGGTGCATTTTGTTTGCCAGGAGGCAGCTGAGTATGTAATTATTCAGATACTAACAGGGTTTTATTCATGTATAATAAAATGCATACAGCTGTTGTGTACAGTTTTATCCCGCATTGACTCAATGTGTTTCTATAAAGCACAAATGATGTGATGGACCCTTCATAAACCGTTTTAAGTGTCAGAGACTTCACTAAAATGTCCCAAATCCAGATGGCTCTGGTATCTGGAAAACATATATGGAACAACATAGGAAACAAACTGTTCTGGTAGGGAGAAGTGAAAGATACTATGATGAGAAAGAATAAAAGGATGGGGATAGGTAGTTTGTTTGTGAGGGATGTAACAGAGAATCCCCTTCTGATGGTAAAAGGCAGTTTGTACAGAAATGTGGTTTCTTTCCTATGCAGTGTGCCAATTTCTTTTGCATTCCTTGTAGTGAAAAGCTCTTAAATATTACAGAAGGACAAAACCAAGAAAATTTCCCAGTTAAAGCATTTAAGTATAACTCCTTAGCATAGAGTGAAGGCTGAACACAGGTAACAACTTTCAGAAGAATGTCTTAAAAAGTCAAAGAGGAGGAAATGAGATCTTTACACATGAGTGAAGTAGCAAAATTAACATGACCTTTAAAAACAATATGAGTTAAACACTGCATGGTTTAACAATGATCATCCAAATGACCTTGATTATGACTCTTGGCCATACAGAGGTGGTCCAGATGCACCCTTTAGCTCAGGAACTGGTGGTTACTGAGAACTGCAATAGAAGGAACAGGCTTTTTTTCTTACGTTCTTTCCTCAAGCATCTGCAACTGGTCACTGCTGGAGGTGGTACTGCTTTAAAAGAACATTTATTCTTCCCCATAAGGATATTCTTATCTTATGACACAACCCATCCTTCCTTTTTTTGAGACCTAGGTTTTAAAGTACAATCTTTCTGAAAGAATTTCCCTGAATAAATATGGACTAGATAAAGACTGTTCCCTGGTACTGTTTGGGAAGCCTTGCTAATTAACATAAATATTTCAGAAAACAATGCTAAGCAAAATTTTACTTTTATCATTTGCCTGTGGAATACAGCAACAGCAGCCTAAAAACTTTTTTTTTCATGCATATCACGTAATTTTGTCAGTGCTTAATTTTATGGTTTACCTCTAAACTACTCTGTGCTCTTACCTTCTGTAGTTCATAGTTAAGGATATGTTTGGCTTCACAACAAAATAGCTGTATAAATTTTTCATGATTCACTGTGTGTTTGAGGCCACTTACACAGAGTGACCAGTGTAAAAGCAGTTTGAATTGCTTTAGTTAGCAATATTCCTTAGCTTTTTACAGGCACTGGCTCTATTGCTTGTTGCTGTTATTTTCAGTGGCAGCAAAGAGATATTAGTAAGTGTCCAATTTATTGGTCTAACTTGCATTCATTATAAACTTTCTGCACTTTTAGCAGAGCAATACTTACAGCATAATAGATGCTCATAATTTATTTAGTTTACATCACTTAGCAAATTTATTTTTCTTTTTGGTCATGTTTTCATCTTCTTTGTTCTACATCCATTATCAAATAAGACCCATCACATGAACCTGTCATCTTGGTGGAGTGTCAGGATTCTTCACATATTCAGTAACAATACAGTAAAATAAAATAAATTAAAAAAAACCCCTCTCCCTTCTTTCATTTTTACAGATTTCTGACAATGCATTTTTGATGATGCTTTTTATAGCACATTTTGATATGACACTGACACATAACTTCTTTTCATTCTTCTGTTTTTTGTTTGCTTCCCCTTGTCATACATTTATAAATAAAATAATCTTGTGCTTTATCAGTATATGTTGAAAACAGGAGAGAAAGAAACATTAGTAAAACAAGTATTGAAATTATAAAGTGGTCCAAAACAAACCAATATCAGTTCCAAGGTAACTGTCACACTGTAGAAGAACTGGAGGAAGGTTAGTTGAATAACAAATGGTTGGAGAATAAAATGTGCATTATGTATCACTTCATCCAGAGGTAGAAAGGGAGAGATAAAATTGCTTAAAGATAAAAAGAGAATGGATGAGTGCGTAAGTAGGAAATGGTCAAAGCATTAGAAAAATAGAATGCACACAGGAGAGGTGCAAATATGTAAAAGAATATAAAGAAGGTGTAAATACATAAAAGGGGGCAAAGACATCAAATACTTTATTTAAAATATCATAAATGAAGAGGTGAAAACAATGGTATGCATATAAGCAGAGCTGAAGGAAGCAGAAGATAATCAAATAGAAAACATCCAGGTGTGAATAGAAAAAAAATAAGAAACTAGAAAATAATCATAAATAAAAGCATAAAACAAACAAAGGAAAAAAGATGGCATTATATGAATATTATAGGAAACATGGAGATTACAAAGAATAGAGTAGCAATAGTGTATTTTACACTGACTTCTATTTACTATAAGATGCTTGTTGCACTCTTATTAGGTTGTGTGAACATTTTCTGTTACTTCACTGTCTTCTGTTTATTTTTGTTGTCCTGTTTTCTGTTTTAACATCTTCTTAAGATACAGTATTGTAGGATTGCATTCATTATTACTCATTGTAGATCAAATTTAATCTTATTTTATTTCTGCATTAATCCCAAGTAAGTACAACAAAATTACAGAAAGATTTTACATGCCCTTAGTATCTAGCTTTTCCATCCAAGTAAAATGCACACTCCTAGAAAAAATGTTTGCTTCATACATCTGTGACACTTCTACCATTATTCATCAAATAATTTATAGTAATCTCTGATCTGCCACTTAGCCATTTCTGAGCTGCAATACAGTAATCAAATTGTATCTCTAGAGGACTAAGAGTTATTCTATAAGCAGTGTAAATATTACAGTTTAATCTCTTGAATAACACACATTATATAATAGTATGTATTAGACAGTAGTATATAACCTCCAAATATAATGTAATTACCCTCTGTAATAGTACGTTTTATACTCTGTGCAGTTCTGATCCCACCTTCTCAACAAGAATGTAGTAGAAAGGGAGAAGATTCAGAGAAGGGTGTGAAGGATGACCAGATGTATGGTAAGGCTTCCTTAAACTGAACTTCAAAGTTATGGCTTTTCATTCTCGATAATGGAAACAATAACTGAAGAGTCTATGATGGACATCTACAAAATCATTAGTGGCACGGAAAAGTGGAGAGGAATCAGCTGTCTACTGTTTATTTCTGCAGTAGAACCAGGGACTAGCAGTTGAAACCAGCATTTGATAGCTACAAGTTTGGGGCTTTTTTCAAGAAGATGTGTTTCTGCTCATAGTGTCAGGGTAAGTGGGAGAAGCTAAGGAAAGCTGTGGATGTTAGAGCTGGAAAGGATACAAGTGAAGGCTGGACAAGTTCATAAAAGAGACATTCTCTGAAAGTTACTGATTGCACATAAGCCACCTCTTTCTCATGCAATCTGTCAGTATAAATTGCTGAAAATTAAGGGAATATTCAATGGAACTATCAATCAGACTTATTCTTCTCATTTTCTATAGTCATCTACTTTGGGCTGGTTTTGGGGAAGAAAAAAAAAAGATATTGGTTTGGCTGAACTTTTAAAAACTCTCAGTGTAATGCCTTTTATGTTCTTGTCATTGCTGGGCTCTGTGTAGATTGGTGATTTGCACCCACTAAATCCTACCCCCAGCCTTACTACTCCAGTAATAACTCAGTGTTCCCCCATCCCTGTACAGTTTACAACACAACCGGATCACTCAAACTTCCTCCGGCTAATCTCTACTGCGTCCCATATTTTCTTTCCCTCTGCCATTGATTTGACTCCTAACAGTATATGCTGTAGCAGCATCAATGTTATATATGCCTGCGTAGTACAAAATCCTGGTTTGCCAAAGGACTCGAGTCTGTTGCCAAAGGACACATTTTTGTCATTAAAAACACTTCAAATGCCTGCCACTGAAAAATAAATGAATAATGTCTGTTTTAATTGTTAGACAAATATTTTGCCCTTTGAATCAGACTATTAAAGGTGAAATGACCAATTCTCTAATATATCCTAAGAATTTTTATTTTGATCTTTTAACTGAAACTTATGTCTTTCCATATAAGAGCTCAGTGTGGACAAAAAGTACTTTCTGAAAGAAAAAGCCTTTTTCAAAATACATCATGCAGTGCACTGTTGGCTGTACTCCGGCAACAGAGGAGCTCAACATAGTACAAGACAGGATGGAAGCCCCTCAGACTGACAGCCTATGCTTTAGCTCATGGTAAGCCATGCTTCAAAACGGGAGAAGCATAAAACTAAGTATCGCTTTTTAAAATTCCAGCATACTTGGCTCAATGTTATTGACTGGGTGTTTCACAATACAAAAAAAATCTATGTATGTATACGCTCATCTGTCATGGTTTAACCCCAGCCAGCAACTAAGCACCACACAGCTGCTTGCTCACTCCCCTCACCAGCAGGATGGGGGGAAGAGAATTGGAAGTGTAAAAGTGAGAAAACACATAGGTCGAGATGAGAGCAGTATAATAATTGAAAAATAATAATAACAACAGCAACAATAATAATAAATTTTTAATGAAAAGGAAAATAACAAAGAGAGAGAATAAAGCCCAAGAAAGACAAGTGATGCAAATGAAAACAATTGCTCACCACCAACTGACCGATGCCCAGCCAGTCCCCAAGCAGCGGTCCTCTGGCCAACCTTCCCCCTAGTCTATTGCTGAGCACAATGTCGTATGGTGTGGGATCTCCCTTGGGTCAGTTGGGGTCAGCTGTCCCGGCTGTGTCCCCTCCCAACTCCTTGTGCCCCTCCTGCGTACTCGCTCTTGTGGTGGGCTGAGAAGCAGAAAAGCCCTTGGCTCTGGGTAAGCACTGCTCAGCAACAGCTAAAACATCTCTGTATTATCAACACTGTCTAGCACAAATCCAAAACACAGGCCCATACTAGCTACTATGAAGAAAATTAACTCTACCCCAGCCAAAACCAGCACATCATCTCATATATGTTTAGGTCATTCTTGGTTGTTTAGTCACAATCAGTAGTTTTATTTTAAGGTGTTTATAACTTCTATTCTGTGTATCCAGTTTTATTTATAAAGCCTAAAGCAGACACTTATGTATGAATAACTTCAGATTTCTGACTGCAGTAATTTCTGTGCTGTTGGAGAAACACATCACATACACATATACCTATACACAAATGTAGAAAGCATTTTACAAAGAGATCACATTAATTTTCCTACTGCCATGACTCTGAAAAGATTAATGTTATTTTGCTCAAATTTTAAATCTGAAAAATACAACCTCCTCTTGGAAAAGAACCAGACTAGAAAAAATATAAAGATGTATTTAGGAAGCTGTGAGTGTGTATGGATTGGAAAGATGCTCCCCAGTATTAATTCCATTTTAAATGTAGTCATCACTGCTGGCAGGTGAACATTTTATGCATATGTGTGTGTATTATACACATACAAGAGTTCTTCCCCTAACTCCCCCTGAAGTCCACAAAGTGTTTCTTCTTATTTTGCTAGAAGATATATCAAGTTAAATATAAATATCTTATGAGATAAAGATTAAATAAGGGATACACCAATGATGTTTTTTAGAGCAATTTGAAAATACATATTCAGGATATAGATTGCTAAAAGAAAAAGAAAGCCCAATTTTCAGACATTCTCACAACTTCCACATAGCCATATCTGGTGGGATTCTTTCCACCTGACTTTCCTTGTTTGCAGTGTAAATATTTACGTCTGAGCTAGTCACACTAGACACCCTGTTCAACGTATAGAAATAGGTACTTCTGGGGTAAAATTCTTAGCATCCTGAAGTAGTCTAAAACAATCCAGCTGAACTGTGCACTTAGATGTATCCTTCTGTCTTCACTGTACATGGAAGGAGTCTGTTTTGATTAGCTTAGACATAGGTATCTGTGGCACAGACATTTAAGTTAGGTGATATTAATCCAACTCCTATGAAATGAGACCAGAGGTACAAGATCTCTGTATGTTCACTAGCTCAAAGTGAGAATAAGAAGGATTGGTCAATTCTGATTTCTTTTGGATATCTGACCCTCACTTTATGTTCTGCAAGAGAAGTTGTAGGAGTCTGAGAAGTTTTGGAAATTCAGTCTTTCCAGCAAATAAATAAGATTTTTCAGCAGTCCTGTTTTCACGATTTATCTTATCTGATGTAAATAATTTACAGTAATATATGTGAGAACAGCAGGTCTGAGTGGGCTGGTGTGAGATTCGGGTCTAAAATGAGGGCTGTCTTTTCTAATGAGGGGCAGTTGAGAGCTACCGTATGCTCCTAACTTCTAAATTAGTAGAGCCATCTGTTAAACAAGTTGTTATTTTCTTTTTTGTTTTTTCATTTTACTTCTTTTCTTTTATAATTAAATTTAATTATTAAGCAATGACCTTACTTCTAAGTTCTTTACCTGGAGTTTTCAAAGCTTTTAAAATGAGATTCATCAGGTTTTGACAAAGATATAGATCTTGAAAAATGTAAAGATCACAAACTGCTCTCCCTAAGAGTTTGGTTCATTAGCTATTATCTATGGTCTTTCACATCACAGAAACTGTGAAAACCTGCAGATCCCAGCTTAGCTAGAAGCCATGCTATTCATATATTTATGTTTGAAGCTTATTAAAAGCCCCGAACACATTTGTTTTCATAGAAAAAAGTGACAGGTCTCAGAGAGGGGTAAAGAGCATACATGGAAGAAATCTGTATTTCCAAAACTCATGGCTCTATCCATCTTGAAATTTAATTCTTTCTATATTAAATAAGTTCATATTTTTACAACAACAAAAAACCCAAACAAAAAACCACAACCAAAACCAAAACTAACACACAGTAAATAATATTTATTTTAGAAATTGAATTGAGTTATTCCAGAATTTGATGCATTTCACTTTTGGTAAAAACATAGTGGTTTGGGTTATTTTAGGAGTGTGTAACTCTTTAGAAACTAACTTTTGTCCATCAGTGGAGCTATAGGTTGTCTTGGACATATTAACAAGTCATCTTTTCCATATGTGCACGTATTTGTTACATGCAAGTTGGTTATAAAAACTTGGTTATAACTATTTCATGCAACTTTGCTTATGCTCCTTTCTTCATTTTTTTCTAATGCAAAAGACCTATTTTTTTTTCTTTTTTTCTTTTTTTTTTTTAATTTATCTTTCTCCACTCATTCAATGCATCTTAGGCTACAGTTGCATGTTATGCCTGAACTGTTACAATTCTCCTCCTCACCTTGCTCATCCTCTGCTCTTCTCTTTGTCTGGTTGTGCTGTTGTGGTAGGTTGACCCTGGCTGGATACCAGGTGCCCACCAAAGCCGTTCTATCACTCCCCCTCCTCAGGTGGACAGGGGAGAGAAAATATAACAAAAGGCTCCTGGGTCGAGATAAGGACAGGAGAAATCACTCACCAATTACTGTCACGAGCAAAACAGACTCAACTTGGGGAAAATTAACTCAATTTATTACCAATCAACCAGAGTAGGGTAATGAGAAATAAAAACCGAATCTCAGAACACCTTCCCTCCACCCCTCCCTTCTTCCTGGGCACAACTTCACTCCCAGATTCTCTGCCTACCCCCTCCAGCGGTGTAGGGGGATGGGGAATGGGATTTACGGTCAGTTCATCACATGTTATCTCTGCCGCTTCATCCTCTTCAGGGGGAGGACTCCTCACTCTTCCCCTGCTCCACCGTGGGATCCCTCCATGAACTTCTCCAATGTGACTCCTTCCACAGGCTGCAGTTCTTCACGAACGGCTCCAGCGTGGGTCCCTTCCATGGGCTGCAGTCCTTCAGGAGCAGACTGCTCCAGCGTGGGTCCCCCACGGGGTCACAAGTCCTGACACCAAACCTGCTCCAGCCTGGGCTCCTCTCTCCACAGATCCGCAGGTCCTGCCAGGAGCCTGCTCCAGCGTGGGCTTCCCACAGGATCACAGCCTCCTTCCGGCACCCACCTGCTCCAGCGTGGGGTCCTCCCCAGGCTGCAGGTGGAGATCTGCTCCACGGTGGACCTGCCTGGGCTGCAGGGACACAGCCTGCCTCACCATGGTCTTCACCACGGGCTGCAGGGGAATCTCTGCTCCGGCGCCTGGAGCCCCTCCTCCCCCTCCTTCTGCACTGACCTGGGGGTCTGCAGGGCTGTTTCTCTTACATGTTCTCCCTCCTCTCGCCAGCTGCCATTTCTGTGCATCCCAAAACTTTTTTCCTTGTTAAATATGTTATCACAGAGGTGCTACCACTATCACTGATGGGCTCAGCCTTGGCCGGCGGTGGGTTCCGTCTTAGAGTCGGCTGGCATTGGCTCTGTCGGACACAGGGGAAGCTTCCAGCAGCTTCTCACAGAAGCCACCCCTGTAACCCTCCCTGCTACCAAAACCTTGCCATACAAACCCAATACAGCTGTCTTTCTGTCAAATAAGCTGGAGTTCCTCACACCCTCTGCTGAATGTATTCTGCTCAGTAATCTAGCAGAAAAAGTTTTCCTCCCCCTCTCCTCCCCAACATTGACAGGGTAGTTTTTCCAGTGTTTGAATGAGTTGACTCAGTTCAGTGAGAGTACAAATGAAAATCAGAGCTGGCTTGAGGGACATATTGAGAGTGTACCACCATGCAAGACAAAAAGAGAAAGCCGAGAAGACTCTCTAACTTTCAGAGGCAGGCTCAAAAGGCAGCTTGATGTGGTGTCAAGAGGTGTCCCTCAGGGGTCTGTACTGGAACAGGTACTGTTAAATATATCATTAATTACATAGACAGTGTGGATGACACCAATCTGAGTTGTGCAGCTGATTTGCTAGAGGGAAGGGATGCTGTCCAGAGGGACCTTGACAGGCTTGAGGTGTGAACCTCATGAAGTTCAACAAGGCCAAGTGCAAGGTCCTGCACATGGGTCAGGGCAATCCCCAAAATCAGTACTGGCTGGGAGATAAATGGATTGAGAGCAGCCTTGTAGAGAAGGACTTGGGGATACTGATGAATGAAAAATTAGATATGAGCAGGCAATGTGTGTTCGAAGCCCAGAAAGCCAATTGTATTCTTGGCTGCATAAAAACAAGTATGACCAGCAGGTCAAGGGAGGTGATTCTCCCTCTCTACTCTGCTCTCATGAGACCCCACCTGGAGTACTGTGTCCATGTCTGACGTCCCCAGCATAAGAAAGACATGGACCTGTAGGAGCAGGTCCAGAGGAGGGTCATGAAAATGACCAGAGAAGTGGAACACCTCTCCTATGAAGACAAGCTGAGAGAGCTGGGATTTTTCAGCCTGGAGAAGAGAAGACTCCACGGACACCTTATAGTGGCCTTTCAATACTTAAAAAGGGGGCTTATAAGAAACATGGAGAGAGAGTGTTTAGCAGGGCCTGTAGCAACAGGACAAGGGGTAACAGTTTTAAACTGAAAGAGAGTAAATTCAGATTGGACATAAGGAACAAATTCTTTACTATGAAGGCAGTGAGACACTGGACAAGGTTGCTCAGAGAACTTGTGAATGCCCCATCGTTAGAAATGTCTAAGGTCAGGTTGGAAGGGATTTTGAACAACCTTATCTAATGAAAGATGCCCCTGGGCATGGTAGGGGGGTTGGAACTAGATGATCTTTAAAGGTTCCTTCCAATCATTCTATGATTCTGTGATTCTAATGTTCTATGATTTTGCAAGTAAGGAAGCTTTGGATGGCAACTCACACTAATAATCAGATAAATGGTTTGGGACATGGATGACTTTAGATACATTCTTTACCTGCCAATATTAAATGTATAAAAATTCATATGTTGCTATGAATCTATTTTGCTCTCCATCTGGATATCAGCAATTTTTCATTCAGTTTCCTTCTTTATAATATTCAGAGAAAGCAGGAGGCTTCCCCCCCCCGCCCTTGCCATAAGGGAAATGTTGCTCTTACATTTTAAGAAATTTCTCAAAAAATTTCAGCCTATGTTCTTTAATATGGCATTTAGGAGTTCAAGAATATTTACTTGATAAGTAATAAATATGGTGAAAACCTAAGAATTTTCATGTACTACTCTGCTGTCACTTAAATTCAAGGTTATGATTGCTTTTTTCCTCAAAAGGAGAATAAAAAAATAAGTTAGTTTTTAGGTTGAAGATTCCAGGAGATTTATGGAGTTTTTTCTGGCTAGTTGCCATGGAGGTTAATTACTGTTGAGATAAGCCCTAAGGATTATCAAATTTCAAAGCACAGAAAAAGTGCCATTCTTTGTTATATAAGGAATAAGTTCCCAAACTACTCGGATGTCCTTATTAGGAACAGCAATAAGCTGGGACAGATGCAGTCTTCTTTTTTTTTTTTTTTTCCCCTAGTGATATTTCAGGTGAAATGCCCCTATTACATTTATAATCTTTATCTCCTTCCCTTGGGGAATGGGAGGAGTTAATGTGGTGCCTCTTCTCTTGGTTATGAAGCCTTTCTTTTGTTGCTTTAACTAAATTCTCTCTTTGATTTGTAGCTATATTTATCTCCAGCATTTTCTGAGCCATCAGCAAAAATATTCAAAATATCAACAAGAAGAAATGGTAATATGAACAGTGAAGACGCTTTGATTGTTTTTGGACTAGGTCACAATTTAAAAAGAGGTGTTAAAAATAAGGTTATAATTCTTGTTAAAATACAAACATTGGAAACATAAAAAGGTATCCTTCTCTTTGATCTGTATTAGGAAAAAGGGGGTAAAGTTTTATCAGCTTCAATGGATTTTATTTTCACTGTGGAGAATTTAACACAGCTGTACATTTGGTTCAGTTGAATAAGATGTCTTCAAATGCCCAGAATCAACCATGGAGGATGTTATGCACTTAAATTTAACAAGCAAAAAGTAAGAAAAGATTTAAGGTTCCTCAGTCTCTCCCCAAGGAAGATGTTATGTTATCTTTCTAATTCCTGTGGAAGAAACTATTTTTTTAGATACGTTTTTCAGACATAATGGTATCCTTAAGTTCTGGGGTTTTTTAGTTACTATAAACCTGGAATAAAGTAATACAAAACCAAATGCATTGGAAACTTGATTAAAATAAAGTAAAGCACATACTGAAGAAATATTATGAACCACATTCAGCTGACAGATCTGCAAGAAATCTGGTGTTATATATGCAGCAATTAATTACCTTCTTGTAAAAAAAAAAATTGAAATTGGTTCATTTATTTTCTAAAGAAAACAAGGATTAGGAGAACATTTGCCTCCTATTGTTCTCTTTCAACAACTTATATGAAAAGCACTTTTTTATGAAACTTTATTTAAAAACAAAACCAACTTTAACTCACCCCTTTGCTTTCTTGAGATTGTTGCCCATTCTATAGAACTGCTAATAACTACAGGAACCATATTTCTATTACAAGCCAGCCACTTAAACACTCGTGTAATCACTTTTAAGAAGACTAACATCTAATTTAGGAGTGAGATTCAGTTTTGTCGTGGTTTAACCCCAGCCAGCAACTAAGCACCACGCAGCCGCTCACTCACTCCCCCCCATCCAGTGGGATGGGGGAGAAAATCAGGAAAAGAAGTAAAACTCCTGGGTTGAGATAAGAACGATTTAATAGAACAGAAAAGAAGAAACTAATAATGATAATGATAACACTAATAAAATGACAACAGTAGTAATAAAAGGATTGGAATGTACAAATGAAGCGCAGGGCAATTGCTCACCACCCGCCGACCGACACCCAGTTAGTCCCCGAGCAGCGATTCCCTTCCCCCCCCTTCCCAGTTCCTATACTAGATGGGACGTTGCATGGTATGGAATACACTGTTGGCCACTTTGGGTCAGGTGCCCTGGCTGGGCATGAGAAGCTGAAAAATCCTTGACTATATTCTAAACACTACTGAGCAACAACTGAAAACGTCAGTGTTATCAACATTCTTCACATACTGAACTCATAACATAGCACTGTACCAGCCACTAGGAAGACAGTTAACTCTATCCCAGCCGAAACCAGGACAAGTTTGTCTCTTCAGCTTTTTAGGCTGATATTTAGACTCTGTGATGGTAGCAACTGGGGTATTGATAAAGGGTAGCGACTGGGGTATTGATAAAGTTTGATCACACACACTGCAGTTTAGTGCTATTTGAAATATGGCATAATGGCTAACCTCCAGCTTCCACTGCAAAACTCCATGGGTAGTCCATAAGTCTTGTGTAAGATCATCCTATCCCATGAGTATTTCTTTAATTGCCTAAGGCCTCTCACATGGTAGTAGATACCATGAATTAAGTTCAAGATCTCTCTGGACAGTAATGGAAAGTTAGACATCTACCTCAGTGCGGATACCTGCATTTAGACACCTAATTTAAGTGGTTGGCTTCACTCATAAATTTAGATACCTTAATTTGACATTGAATTCCACTCAGGTCTTGATTCAGTTGCTGAAACATGGGCATCTGGTACTGTCTGAGGAACTCAAAGATATCTGAGGCATCCCCATAAGGTTGATAGAAATGACCCAGAGGACTTATAGGAGACTTATTTAATCAGGAGCTTTGGCTCAAAGAGATACACTGGAGCAGTTTAAATATCATTAATAGTAGATTCTTTTCTGGCATAAACAGAAATAGTTTGATTTGCGTAACAAAGCCAGCAACTTAGGCTGGCAGATATGGCACATTTCATTGTAGAAGACTTGCACCATCCAAAAGCAGCAGCTAGAAACTTCGGATCCCAGGCAGAAGAGAGAGGCCCATATGTAGGCAATTGGATTCAGCCCAGGGTGTTCACAACAGTTGTGTCTAACTCTAAGCTCGTCATCCTAAATTCCATTTATAGCTAATGGAAAAAGACTGGCACTCTTAGGGCATAACGGATCTGACCTAATTTAGATGTGCTTATTAAAGGTCTTACTCAAGGGACCTCTTTGAGTCAATGAGGGGCTGAAAATTGCATTAGAATAACTGTGAAAGCATTTTAAAGGAATTTTTGCAACTACCTGTGCACTGACTCCTCACATTGAAAGTGATGAGCATATTAGTTAGCTTATGCTGGGTAAAGTTAGTAGACAGACTTGAGTTATGGTAGGCTCTAGAAGAAGCAGCTGCTGAGTTTGTGTACACAGCAAGGGCTGACTGCTACTGTTTAGGAAAAAAAATGGAATAGGTGGCCCTGTAGGACTCCTGTTGTCTGAGGTTAGGTCAAGTAGACTCACTAAAAAGAGAGCTGGCAGCGATCCCTTTTTTTCTGTCTGTGACATGAAGTCTTTGCCACAAACAGTATGACAGAAAGAATATTGAAGTTGAAAGATTCAGGGCAGGAGAGATTAGAGTAAGAAAGATTTCCATTAAGAAGGAAGTAGCTACAACTGTGAGGTTAAATATGACTGATGTAACGGAAGCTAGAGACTTGGGAAAAGAATAACAGTTGGAAGAGGTAAGGATTAGAGATCAAGAAAGCCAGATATGTTTGGCAACTGATAGTGAAAATCTACGCAAGCAACACCTCATTTGGTACATTTGAATATGCATCATGTCTAATTCTCCTGATTGTCCACACTGGCTATTTGTTAATCCGAACTACAAAAAGCTAACAGCTAGGTATGGTAAAGGAAGTCAGGCACAGGTTGTAAACCAGCTCAGGAACAAGCTCTGACTCTGCAGGCAGTAAGGACGCAGTAAGTGCCACTAGTTTTCAAGAACTCATATTGAACCTCTGCACAATTACTGAAGGCAAAGCAGATGTGTCTTTGCAGAAGACTTTTAAACCACTGCTTCTCTCTAGTGAAAGAGCTTTTGAGAAGATTAGTGAATTAAATCAACCGGCCTGTGGGGACTTGAGTCTAGCTGTTGTTACAGGGCAAAAGCTCTAGAAATGTTTGTATATATATATATATATATATAAAGAAGACAGCTATGAATAATGAAAACCAGCTCTGCTGAAAAGAGCTTGAGGCATACAAAAAGAAACTTTTTAAGGTTCAAAGCAGATGGTATATGAATTATGCTGCAGTTGAAATCGGAATAGAACATTACATTAGGAAAATATCTGGTTGGATATTTAATATGTTTTCAGAAGTTTCTGAGTTACTTAGTCCTGAGCAACTTTATAAACTCTGTGACTATAACCTAAATTCTTTATTTTAGAATGAGACCCAAGTGATACAAAACTAGCTGCTGCTCTCTAAAGACCTCATCCAGGGGCAAAACAAAGATGAAGGCAGAGCGACTTTCCATGAGACCTAGCTGGGGAGACCTTGTGACATTTGCCATAGAGACAGTACAGGTAAAGTATTGAAACAGTAGCTTCCAGTTAACTCCTAGTCAAATTCTGAAGAAGTACCACATCTATCAGGTTACTTTATGGTGACATATATAGATTACAGCCTGAAGGTAGCACCTAGAAGCAGCAGACTTTATTATATTAGATGTTATAAACCAGCTAAAAAAAATAATTTAAAAAAAAAAAAAAAAAGCTCCTGACTTTATGAACAAACAGAACACATGCAGAGATAGCTGCAGAAGGGCTGTAATACTGCTAATAGATTTTGGCAGACTTCTTGTGCAATGCTTTGGAAGTTAAAACTTTTAACTAAGTTAAGCTAAAAATAGGTGTCAAGGGAAGAAGAATTTAAAGAAATGGGCAAGGGATGGTAAAGGAACAAACTTTTCATTTCGCACAAGCATAATTGGCCACTGAATGGGACCAAACTGGTTTAATTAACCTTGGACTACAAATTAGACAAAAAGTTACATGAAATTTGCTGAAAAACAGTGTTTTGCATATATTTATAGATGGGTCTTTTTTGTTGTGTATGTTTGTTTTTTTAATAATGCAGCTTTATACTAATGGTTAAGTAATAAAAGCTGGCCTTTGATGAGGAGCAGTATTTCTCTGGCAGGTGCAACAAGACAGAGCCTTACTTTCTTGCAGTTTACTATCTAAAATCAGCAAAATTTAGTCCTAAAAGGTTGCTACATACTAATGTATCGCATTGTCTTAAAATTTCTATTAATTTTATTAACATGTTTATAGCAATTTTAATAGTGTTGCCATCAGGTCAAGGGAGGTGATTCTTCCTCTCCACTTATCACTGGTGACACACATCTGGAGTGCTGGGCTCCCCAGTGTAAGACAGCAGATGCTGAGATCCAGTGAAGGGCCATAAAGATGGTTAAGAGCCTGGAGCATCTCTCATACAAGAGGCTGAGAGAGCTGGACCTGTTCAGCCTGGAGCAGAGAAGGCTCAAGGGGATCTTATCAATGTGTGGTGGAATGAAGACAAGGGAGTCAGACTTTCCTCAGTGGTGCCAGTGACAGGAAAGAGGACATAGGCACAAATTAAAAACACATGGAACTCCATCTGAAAAAAAGAAAACACATTTTTACTATGAGGGTGGTCCAGCACTGGAGCAGGTTGCCCAGAGAGGTTGTGGAGTCTCCACCCTTGAAGTTTTTGAAAACTCAACTGGACATAGTCCTGAATAATCTGTTCCAACAGGTGGGTTGGACTAGATGATTCCTTCCAACCTCAACCATTCTGTGATCCTGTGATTTCTGACAAGTTTTAAAAATTATACCACTAATGAATTTTTATTTCAATAATTATAATAACTTATTTTGAATCTTTTAGTAAAGTCTTTAAACAACATTTGCATTAACAATCTTTGAGAAGCAGCCATTTGGCATAAAGCCAGGCAGCCAGCTAGCCTGCCTGCCTTCCTCCCATGCTTCAAAGAGAAGAGAGGAGACATATCATGTTGTGGAAATTCTCTCCATAAATAAATGCTTAAATTTCAGATATTATCACAAAATTGTTATCTTGCAATTTACCATATTACTAGTCTTCATCCATATTCACTGTAGGTTAACTGACTGGATCACATACTTAGCATGTCAAAGACAACGGGAATTAATTGAAACTTAATGGATAGCTGTGAAAGTGAAAGAAGTGGAGACCAGAGATCAGATGAGTCATAGACGTACCAATTCTATCAGTATCTTTGTAGTGGAAATACGCATTCATGAACAAATTTACAGAAAATGGGATAGTCTTTGCAGAATTTATTCAGATAGCAAATATATGTAACACGGAGAGAAGAAATTACTCAAATACTAGGTTATTCAGTATCTCCATAGCAGACTGGAAAACGATGACCATGGCTCATGATTAATATATTGCAGTATTGAACACTTATAAACATATTTTTGTCAAGGCACTTTTTTTTCTTTTTTTTTTTTTTTTCTGACTGTGGAGGAGAATAGGGTAGAGAAAGTGAGGCACAGGGTCCTGAAAAGAAATGGCACAAGAGATGATAAAATATGCAAATCATGTAATCAGTGCTGTTTGAGGATACCTACTGGGCAGCTTTGTGCTTCATCACTGCGGACTTAATCCAAGACTGTAAACCAAACCTGTTGTGCTGAACATACCATAGAAGTCAAACATCTTTCCACAATCAGGAAAAAGGAATGCTTTCCCTGGATAACAGGAGAACACCCAAACAAAATAAGCATCTTGATATCACTGTGTTAGTGCCTGTTCTAAGCTTGAGCATATCAGAATCTATCCACTACTGCCTAAGTGGGTTTAGCACTTTATTAAAATGTAATATTAGTTGTAAGCACACAGAATTAGCAAGTGTCAGAGTTAATGGAACTATTCTTTGTGCTTTTTGTAGCAGGGAGTGTTTGAATTTGTAATTGCCAGGAGTAAGTGATCCATGATCAGTCACTGCAGAAATATGGAATGATTGTACCTGTATCCTTTTAAAAATTCCACTTGAAAATGTAGATTCTTTAAGAGGTTTTGGGACAGAAAACAACCTTTTCTTGCAGATGTTTTGAACACTTAGGTACTATTGCATACTGAAAAGTATATGCATTAGAAAATTTCTCCCATAAGCCCTCTCAGGACACATCACCTGTGGTCAGTCCTGGCGGAAGAGAAGAAATAATACTGATAGCTGCAACACTATTAATGTATTAATTTCTGAGAGAACAGAATTATCTTTCTGCTAAAATGAGACAGATCATGTCAGCCAGTTCTATGCACTTTCACCTTTTAAGCCGTCCAGTTTCAAGCTTTTAGCATTTAGGTAAAAAGAGGCACTGCACCTCCTCTCCCTTCCTCTTTCCTCCCCACCCACTTTGATGGGCAGTGGAGGTAGAACATTCTCAGCATCATCAGGATGTATGAAAAAGTCTTTGAGCAGAGCTCTGCATGATTCAAAATTCTAGTTTCAACCAATATTGAATAAGAAAATTATCCAAACCTCTTTCAATATGAGTGACCTTAAAATGTTCCTGAGATGGCTAGTTTAGTGAACAAAACCACATTATTAGTGTTAATGGGTCCAGCTCTATCGTAGAGTAATTCCTTATGCTGTAGGTATTTTTTCAGTAAGTGGCCATTCATTATGAATCTTAATAAAAAAAGGAAAATAAAAATAAAACTAAAATCCTAGAGCTAACAAAATATAATTAATATATAAAGAAGTAAAGGTAGAAAGTTTTCACTTTTTTCTTTTCCTCTCAATATATAACAAAGATTTGGGATCCCACAATGCTTGCAGGCTGGTTGAATCAGAGGACCCAGAGCTATTGGTTTTTAAAACACTAGTACAAGAATATTGTATCTTCAAATTGAGATAACTACGAAAAACATAAAGAAGTTATGAATGAGGACCTCTTACTACCCTTACTCTTACAGTGCATATAGAGTTCATTTCACCTATAAAATAGGTTACTGTATCTGAGCCAATCACCCCATTTTCCTCTCATAGGCAAGGGAGAGAATTAGTCACTTATAGAGAAAGATAGCCATGATATATTTTAGATGTCTTCTTTAGAATGAATCGCATCTTAGAAGTGCTTATTTCTCTCCACTAGCTATGAAGAAAATCTGACTGACAGATCCGATAAAGACTTTCACGTTTAGTTAGATAAATCTCACTCTGCATTGCTTCTGCTGATGCTTGTCCAAACAAAGCATTCCTTCATTCCTCATTGCTCCTACAGTAGACTGGAGTCTTGAACAGTTGTATTTTGGTCAGCAATTGAAAGTCTACATTTTCCTGTACATACTTTTACATATGTGGCATGTGTGTGCATGTATGCGTACAAGATTGATTGCCAATGATAATATATCTTTACCTTATTCTGTAGAGGAAAGGAGGAAGAAATTAAAATTGGTTATTCCAGCTAGTCCAAATTTGTCCATGTTAGGGTCTTAATTTGAGATAAGGGAGAGTAGCCTTAAATCCCTGTTCTTCATGATTCAGGGAACTTCCTATCCCAGAAACATGTAATAGAATGTTTCCATCCTGCTAGGTGAAAGAGGGCCAAAGAACAAGCACACTGTTGAACTGATAGCTCACTATCTGCTTCCTTTTGCAACTATTCCAGCTAATTCACTCTGAGTCAAGTCTACTATAGAGCGAGCTAGTCACCAGCTAATTACAGCCTAGTCAGTAGCACCTCTCCTATGAAGCAGGCTGAGACAGTTGGGGTTGTTCAGCCTGGAGAAGAGAAGGCTCTGGGGAGACCTTATAGCAGCCTTCCAGTACCTACAGAGGGCCTACAAGAAAGCTGGAGAGGGACTTTCTACAAGGACATGTAGTGATAGGATAAGGGGTAGTGGCTTTAAACTGAAAGAGGTGGATTTAGATTAGATGTAAGGAAGAAATTCTTCACAGTGAGGGTGGTGAGGCACTGGAACAGGTTGCCCAGAGAGGCTGTGGCTGCCCCATCCCTGGCAGTGTTCAAGGCCAGGTTGGATGGGGCTTTGAGCAACCTGGTCTAGTGGTAGTGGAAGGTGTCCCTGCTCATGGCAGGGGGGTTGGAAGTAGATGATCTTTAATGTCCCTTCCAGCCCAAACCATTCCATGACTTTATGATTCTGTGATTTCACCATGGGGCCAGCAATCAGTCTCTGGTCTCTTGTTATTATTAAAATAACTGTAGACATGGGTACTACTGCATGCTTGTGTGTGTGTGTGTTTGCATCTGTTTGTGTTTTTGGTTTTTTTTTCTTGGTAAGTTATTATGCCTTCAGAAAAAAAGTTTTGGTCAAAAAATATCAATCTGTTATAGTCAGGAATCCCAACGTAGCAGTGATCCTCTGTAATACATGCTAGAATTTAAGCCACTCTGGAGGCAGATGTCACATTTGAGGAGATAAATAAGCAGTGCCCAAGGAAGTAAGCCCTTCCCCTGGATTATTTTTAGTATGCATACTTGCTTCTTCAAGCTAGTGCTATTAGGGAAAACAGACTTATTATTGGAAGCAGTAAAAGTCTAGAGAGCTGCAGAAGAGACTGAATGATAGACAGAGATGATAAACCACTAGAAAAAATGGAGGGGAAAAAGCTTTACAAGTCATAAATATAAAGAACATTTCAAAAATAAATGAGCAGAACAAAGAAAAAGGTTTACAAGTCATAAATATAAAGAACATTTCAAAAATAAATGAGCAGAACAAAGAAGAAGTAAATAAAATAAAAAGCTCCGTTCTGAGTAAGTTCAAAGAGAATGAACACACTTCATCCAGAAAGTTTACAAAAAAGGATCATATGAATGCAGCAGCTCCTCTAATGATTTAGTGGAACTGTGGCCTCTTTACTTACCTGAGAAAATTAAGAATGACTAGCAAGTTTGGAAATGTGTAGAAACTGGATTACCATAAACACAGTACAGGATCATAAAACATTTACCACACAAAAGGTGAAGAAATTAGTAAAACTGGAATATCAACTATCTAATTGTTACAACTACATGTATTTTGTTGGGTGATTTTTATAGCATGTTTGGTACTTATAACCCAATAGCTTTCATTGTGTGCTTTTTTTAAGATGGACCACCAGTAATGCATAAACAAAAGTATAATTTGGGAATCAGGTATATTATCTCATATAACTGCATTGTCAGTTGTCTTCTAAATTGTATTAACACCATTATATTAGTGTTAAGCATTTGATTTCTGAGGTAATTAAGAAAACTTTTAAAACATTTTCTACTCTCAGCCATTTCACAAGAGCAATAAAACTATCCCATCAATTCAGCCTTCAGGAAAAATGAGTCCTCTGTGGGAGAACATCTCTCATGACGGCAATCAAAGCATCTACTATAGCAAGATGTATTTGCTTACTTGTGCTTCACAGTGCAACTTTGTGCTTGAGATTTATGGGAAGAATAAAAATGAAATAGAGCATGTTTGTGGGCAGTATGCAGATCTGCACGCATTATCTAAATTAGTAGATCTAAAATATTCTTGTTCATTTTGTATGCCCTTCCTGTTATTTACAGGATCTAGCTTGGGAAGATAAACTAGTCCAGGAACTTCATTTTAGAGAACTTTAAAGTATTTGAAGAACTTTAAGGAATTGTATGCATTCAGTGCCTAAGAATTTGTTTCGTCATTCCAGAATTTTAGAAAGAGTGAAGATAAGTGAAGCATATATGGCATAAAATAGAAGTAAATTAAGACAGGATGTCTCTCTCACTACAGAAAATATGCTGTAGCTCACCAAAACATTAGGCTGCAAGCGAGAACTTTCTCCTAGATTTCTTCATTTCAGGCATATTTTGTATTTTCTAGTTTAGAGGTTCAACACTATGAACAAAAGCTAGAGAGGCTTTTGAGGGTAATTAGGTTTTCAGCTTTGCTGATACACTGTCTTAGTGCCAGTCCAAAACAGTGTGTTTATATTTTTTGCATAACTGAAGAACTGGGGGGTGAGGTAACCCTAGTCACCAACCCATTTTCCTGAGTGACTTTTGTTTGAAGGGGCTATGCATGACAAAATCTGCATTCACTCATTCTGACACAATCAATCTAACAACATCATAGCATTCCGTGTACTGTAGCACATTTAAAATGTGTAACCCTAAAAAAGGACATCAGCTTCTGAGGTGTTTTCAGAAAACATTACTTTGTAAAAAATGGTACTGGGTTAATGCTCATATCCTCCTCATTTGTATTCAGGAATATTAATTGTTTCTAATAACAAAGAAATAAGAGATTACACAGCTAGTGACTTGTTAACCTTTGGGTTCTCTTCATCACCCATTTTCATGCATCACCAAAAGAACTTTTTAGTATGCTAAAATCTCTTATACAAGTGACTCAGACATTACAGAAAACTATGAATTTCCCATGTTAATATAATTTACTGAATATATAACCTGGAGGGAAACAAAGGGCTTTCGGGTATTATTTTGTCTCTTTTAAAATCTCTCTGATGTGTACTTGCATAGTTTCCATCTCAGATGTTCTCAGTTTGGCTTGTTAGTTTGTCATTATAAAAAATCTGCCTTCCCAGCATAACACAAATATTCTTTACAAAGTTTACACAACACAAAAATCATTATATGATGATAAAATTTGAGCTTCATGAATGTTGTGCAGTTTCAGAAATTTTGGTAGCTATTCTGATAGTAAAATTTGACAGCTCAAAGCTGCTACTGAAATTTTGCTGAAATTCCAGCCCTAATTCATATCATGAAGAAAAATTAAAAATAGAGATTATGATGTTACATTTATCTGTATTTTTTATATGACAAGGTGTTCTGTTATATACATTGAACTAGAAGCATGATAAAAGGTTTTAGTAAAGAAACATTTTTTTTAGGAATATATTTTCAGTCTCTTTTTTTTTCCTTTTTCTTCTAGTACATACTTAAAAAAATAAAAAACAACAAAGAAGAAATTATTATTGTTTCTACAACTGATTTGCTAAAAATAATTTTGTGAGGAACAGGCTATTTGACACCAGAAAGCTCTAAAAGCTTTAAATGATGTGGTCAATTGTTACTTGAAGGGAAAATAGAAAAGAGTTTTTGGAGATAATTTAAGATTCTAAAGCAGCAAAGAGGCTGCTTGAGTCAGACAGTAAAGTATAGGCAATTTAGATGAATGATAAAGGAGCTCTACCTAAAAAAAAAATGATGACACTTGTCATCGTCTTGGTGCAGGACAGCCATTTTCTATGACTGTGGATCTTATTGATGGTGGGAGTATAACATATTTGACAGAACTTTCAGTCAGAAAGGTTGCTCAGTTAGACTACGGAATTTCTGGTCAAACAGAGAGCAGGTACAGGATCCCAGGTCTACAAATAACCTTGTGATCAATAGTGTTAGCTATGGAGAGAATACCACACCCGATTCATGTCCTTGGGCTGTCTGAGACAGATGAGAGATTTCAATCTCAGTCTCTTATATTCCAGATGAATAACCTCATCAAAGGCTGTTTAATGAGCCCTTAGTATGTCATTCTAAATTTACCACGTGGTAAAGTAAGATTCAGCAGGAATATAGACCCTGGGTTTTCCAGATTCCAGGATTTTATGGTTTTTTTTTTTTCTGAGGTAGGCTTGCATTTCTGATTCTGGAAGTTTTATGCTTTGTCTCTTTGTTTGTTTGTTTGTCTGTTGTTTTGGTAGTTTGGTGTTTTTTTCCCCTCCCCTGTGATGCTTTCAAATACATTTTTTTCTGTTGTATTTCAGCAGGGAAGAGGAGAAAGTATGGGAGTTTTGGAGATGGACTTTATTTTCAACTATACTTCCTTGTTCTCTTTTTCACAATAAATTGGTGCATCCCATGATCTGCACTTTAGTTAGAAGTCCAAAACAACTATGCAGTTAGATATCTAGCTATGTGGGTGTCCAAATTCTATTGGTATCACTCCCATCTTTCTTTCAAAAGACCAGTTCATGAATCTAAGGGACAGTGTGTACAGAACAGGAAAATACTTCCAGCCTAAGTGACAAAATTAACATATTTCAATCTGTTGTTAGATATTTCATTAAAGTAGAAGCAGTCTGATTTTGCAAATATTAGATCCCATTAAACCCTGGCTAAAATTGTGGAAGTCAACTAGATTCAGGTTTGAAAATCTAATCGGAAACAGCCACACTTGAATTAAAGCAGTGAAGGGAGTGCCTGGGAATGATTTGAAACTGACTTCTCTGTTCTCCCTTGAGAATCTGACTTTTGCAGGAAAAAGTACACAATCAGCATAATCTCTTTGTGTTTTCTATTAAATTTATAATTTTATTATTCAAAGTTTATCTAGATGCAGTCCAATTCCACATAACTGACCTTATCACTCTTCTCATTCTTTTTCTTCACCCATTTTTTAGTACCCTTTCTGCCCTAGTAGATTTTGCTATGTTTCTCCTTCTTCAAGTGTCTCTAGTGTACTACATTTTTCCTTCACATGGTGTGTTTTAATCTTCTTCTTTCTTATCTTTACTATTTCTTTCTCCATTCATGTGACTGACATGGCTTTCTGTCCTCACTTCCATTCCCTGGTGCCCTATCAGCATTTCTTCTGTACCAGCCTTTCCAATTTAGTTTTCATTTCCTCCTTGATATAAATCCAGTAGTACTGAAGATTTCTCCTCTAACATCATGTAAGTACTGCATTAAAACTCTATTACTGGTAATTGAGCTAATGTAAAAGTGTGGATTACCTATAATTTATGACAAAGTAACTCTGTGTCTTAGGCATTGTAATGAATCACCATTTAAATTTAAATGTATTGGACGCTTACCAAACCTCCCAAAGTGATGTTGGGAATGCTTGAAAGAATTTTCTAAAACCTCTCACAACTGGAATCTAAGCAGTCCAAACCCAGAGTCTTTCAAGACAGTGGAGTATCCTGGGAGCTTATATTCAAGCTGTCTTCTTGACCACGAGGAGGGACGAGCCTGTCATCCATATGTGATAGCTGTTTCATCTCTTGAATCAGCTTCCCTATCTTCTGTTTCTGCAGCAGCCAAATGAAAGTTCAGTCCAGAATCACGTATTTTGGATGGGATCAGACAGTAGTTATTTCACATACATTGATATTTAGTTACTGCATTCACTTTTGTACAATTTAATCAGTGCTGTGAGTCTGATTGTTTCAGTTAGATATATCAGAAGTAGATTTGGCCCAATATTTTAAATGTAAGACATTTTCACACTTTAATCATATCAATTATGCTGTGCAATCCTGAGTGTTTGAATTCTGCTGAGTTTAGCAGCTTCATGAAACTGACAAAAACCAGACTCTTAATCACCTGAAATTGGAAGAAGGGGAAATTTGGAACCGATCAGCAAAAGAACCTTCCCTGCCTTTCCATTGTGAGTGTTTTGTTTGCAAGAAGTGCACTGATGGAGTGGTCAGCCACAAATCAGTGTTTAACTGCACTGATCGTTGTGCTGAAGCTAGCTTGCTGCTTTTTATGCCAAGTAAGACAGTGGATATTTTATGTCAGCGCTGGCTCAATAATTCTGCTCATCTACATTTGAAAATACTCAGATGTGTTCTAAGATGTGCAGCTAATAAATCTAAGCATATGGACTGTGTAACCACATGGAAGTAAAATCAGTCCACCAGGGCAGTTCTGCCCTTTTACGCTCTTTTTCTTCTGAATTCAATTCTAAGACCTTGTTAAATGAAGCCAGGCTATAAATTATTAATATTAGAATTAATAGAGATCTGTTGCTAAGGGAATAACAGAAAAAAAAATGTATTTGTTGTGTTGATCTGCACTTAGAAGTTTCTCCCCCTCTTCTTCCTATTTGTAGTGTTTATCTTTGTACATGTCACCTGCTCAGGGTTTTTGGGAGGGGGACGATGGGAGAGGTATCTGAACAAATTTTTTTCTGAAGGAGATGGCAACTTGAAAATGTATTTTTCTAAAAGTTTTATGTTTTCATAACTATTACACTCAATAAGTATGCATTACATGTTATTAGCCTTAGCAAGGTATTTTAATCTAACAGTTCTGCACCATGTTCACATTAATATGCAAATAGAGCGAGAATACAAAATTAAATGGAAATGAAAGTTGGAAGTTAATTGACATTTTTGTCACAAAAGCTCAGAGAAACAGTACTTATGGTTTAATGGCAAAAAGCTAATGTGTCATCCTAGGGAGGGCTACATCAATCTAGAACTAAGATGATTTTACTGAGGAAAAGTGCAAAGTGCTGTTTGTGTATGCAGGTTGCCAGCTCCCCCTATGCAGGTGGTCCTATCACCGTAAACCTGGACTAAATTGCTGCCATCCATTAAACACAGTGGCTGCCTGGATAGCTGCCTAGCACAGACTTACACAGGCCATCTATTCCTGTCAGAAATATGATATGTCACTGACAAAAGCTTAATTACTCCATTAATTAATAGGACAATTTTCAAAATGCCTTGCAATGCAGCTTGACACTCATTAGTGCCATTTATGAATAATCTCCCCCAGGGTATAATACTCTATAAAGTGTAATTTGAAAGGGAATAATACATGTTTAAAGCCTACGTATCTGTGAAACTAAAATACATTCTTTGCTGAATTAGTCAGCTTTATGAAAAAGCCCAGACCTATCCGCTGAATGCTTGGAAAGATATTTCTCTGTATCAAAACACTTCTGTCACAGAACAGCAAGCTTATTCTGGTTTAGGCTCATTTGGAAGTCCAGGCAGGCCTTCTTTCCCTATAAGAATTCCTGATCCCCCTCTAGCTGGACTCTTACTACCCTCAGTTCTTCATGAAGGCCAGGGGCACTGAAATGCTTGGACTAGTACTGTACCAGTACATCCATTTGTCTCTGGGTATCTGTATCCCTTTATATGACTGCACAAAGCAAAGGACAAGAGAACTGGCAAAGATTATTCCATCACATCTCTTCTACAATAGAGGACCAGGACTGATTTTGCAGGGGAGTAAAAGTACAAGAGAAAAATGAGACAAAGTAAGAGAAATATGTGGAGAAAGCATGGGCACAGCTCCATTGTTTTTTATGTTAGTTAGTTAGGTCAGGAAAGGAGAAACACTTTTAAAGAGAATTGCCTTCCTGTTTTCACAGCCAGGAAGCTTCAGTATTTTGTTTTGGTGAGGTAGAGTGTCTTCTAGTGCCTGCTCTGGGACAGTGCATCTCTTTCCTATTGAGCTTACAATTTTTTTAATTATTTTTTTTTAACGTTCTTAGAGTTCGTTCAACATACGGATACTATCATAAATATAGTCACTGGACATATGGCCCTGCATGTGAAAATCTACAGAAGCCTATAGTTTGAACAATATGGGCCACTGAGAAATAGGCACTTCAGTTCCCTGTGCTCTTTGCACAAACTCAGGGAATTAAAAGTTTCATTTCATTCTGCCTATGCTGCTCACTAAACAACTTTTTCTGACAGAAAAGTTTATATCACTTTAATAGACATGCTGAAGAAAAAATAGAAATAATAGTACAGAACAACATGATGAAGGTTGCTACAAGAATGCATGCAATATATTAACAAAGACTTACTTCCAAGGCTCAACAGCACTTAGGAGGTTTAAGAAAATAAGCTACTAAGGAAGGTCTTGAAAAACACTTAATTTGTATAGATGGTGGTACAGTAAGGTAAACTGTCTCACAAGGGTATTAGTGCAAACTCTACAGTCTAAAATAAGGATTCCAGGAAGGGATCTTTTAGGTTCCTAATCTGGGACTGTATTATCTATGATTTTTGTTTAGCATCCATAAATTTCACTGTCCAAATTGGATTCCCTAAAAGAACTCAGAATTTGCCGAGTGTTCACACTCATAAAATTCATCTCCTTAGGGCATTCTTCAGTGCATGGAGGGAGGTGGTGTGGGCTGCAAAGGTGAAAAACGTTACCACTTCCTCTGCCTGCCCCGTTCCCCTGCACAATTGGCTTGTTAGTCAGCTGAAGAGGCTGAGCTGACAGTGTGCTGCTGCCATGGTTCAGGATCTGATTCTGGAACAGCAGGGATGGGGGACACAGTAACCTTTTCAGCCATCCCAGTCTTAGCCTTCTTGTCAATCAAAGCCCTAAGAATACACTGAAAAAACAGATTTTCTGAGGGTGGGCACTCAGCAGTTTCTAAAAATCCAGCTCTTTGAAAAAGTCTCATTCAGACACTCATCAGTTAGAGCCCTTAAATTTGGTGTGCAGCCCTTAATCGGCAAAATTTTTATACAGTTCTACATCTTGGGCAGCTAAAGCTGTTTGACATTTTAAAGTGCTGATTACCCAGCAAGTCCCATTAATCTTAGTGGGAATACGTTAGTGTCCGTGGCTCAGACTTAGGAATGTATGCTCAACCATAAGTATGTGAATAGTCAGTTGATGACAGTATTAGCACACTCCCCCCCCCCAAAAAAAAAAGAACAAAAAAACCCCAATGCAACCCTTTGATTTTTTTTTTTTACTTCCCAGTAAGAATTCCATGCTATCATTTGCTCTGGAATTTTAGACAAGACTGTATTAACCATTCCTCAGTGACTCAATATAGCCAGCTATGTTTTGTGCGGAAGATCTAGAAGAGAGGTGTGTTAAATGATGCTCTGATGTGTCTTCTGCACACTCCTATTCAAAGCATAGAGAGTTTTAATGCACTCAAAAAAAAAAAAAGGGGGGGGGGGAAGGTTGCTGAGTGGATCACTGATGTTAGAGTGACTTCTGTATTCCTTCTCTCACCATTCAGCTGTCTGTCTTACAGTTTCCCTTCAACACCAAATAGGCACAGAAAGAGTGGGAGTTACAGTTCTGTTTGTCTTTAGCTATTGCAGGTGATAGGAAGATGCTACAAAGTCAGTGCCTCAGGCATTTTGCTTTTTTTCTGCACTGAAGGTAATCTTACTCTTACAAGATTTTTTTACAACAATTAAGTTAGTTGTCCTCTTTGGTGCCAGCAAGTACTACTACCCTGAAATATTACAGAAGTAGTTGGCTAGCCTTTCCCATCTGCAATATGAATACCGTCTCCCCTCCCTATAATCAGTGACTGGTAGACCGTTTTTATTTAAAATGCCCTCATATTTGATTTTGAAGATATAATCCTTCCAATGTACACACCTCAGCACAAGATGCATACTTCAGAATAAGCACATCTGAAGACTTCCCATCCACCTAAAAGCCACTATAAACTAGGTGGTTATCTCTCTGCAGTGGTGTTATGCTCTTCATTGCATTGGAAGAAATAAGAAATCCTTGGTGGTCACATTGACTTAGTATCCCGTGTGTCTGTCCATCTCCAAAGAACACCCGTCTAATGGAGGAAAGTAAGCTTCCTTTCCAGAAAGAAAACAATAATTCTCACTTATTGTCTCTCAGCTTAGTGATCAGAACAATCAGTCATGATGATAAGGTACATACAGTCTTATCTTGACTCAGTCTGAGATGCCCTCAGCCTTCATGTCCCGCACTGCAGGAGAGTTTCATAACACCAGGCTATAATAACAGTAAGAAAGAAGCAGAGAAACAGCTTTAAAGGTGAGCTGCTACATTACCAAAACCACAAGACTCCTGGGGACGGAAGGAGAGATGGCAAAAGGAAATCTGAATCTAACCTAGGATAACGCAGGCCATTGCTCATTGGAATAGGAACGCACATAATGTACAAAAACCATAGATTACAAAAAATTAAAACAGCCTGAGGAAAAAAAAACAACCAACCAAAACCCAAAACCATAGGTGTCTACCTTTCCAGCTGAGTGTCACAACCCCACACAATGTAGTACTCCCTTAATGGTCTGATGATTCATGCATTCTTGGGCTGCATGCTGATCCAGCTGCATTTAAAAGAGTAAAGAGGGTTATTAGCCAGAACATGCCATAATGAGGTGTCATGATTTAGACTACCTGCAGCTAGAGTTTACCTTTTACTAATTTGTGTTACAAGAAATTAACTCATGTCTTACTTTTCAAATCATTTTTACCTCCTTTTATTCTTATTGCTGCTTTCACCACAGTTTCGGGGTTCTCTCCTCAAATAAGGAAGCTGTAGGTGCTAACTGTCATCTGGGAAGGACTTAAATCCTGATCTGATTTCCTATGCTTAAGGTTGCTGTCATCATGTCCTCCTGACAGTCATGGGAGATTAAGTGGCTGCCTATGTTATCCTGAATTGCCACTATATTTCCCAGAACATATGTCTGGATGTGTGGGTAAATAACTGTAGACACTCAAAGACACTTGTGTGCCTATGGAGTTAGGTGATTCCAAAAAGCAAGATTACCATTTGGGAGTTAGGGTTTATTTAGTTTCTTAAATCCTTATTTTATTAAGGTTTAGCTGAACTTTATCCATGAAGATGTTTTTTTCCTTAAAATTTGGACGAAACCACTATCGCTTCCATGATGATACTACGAGGGCAGAGCAGAGCCTGCTGAGGTACCATCCCCCTCATAAAACAGAATGTCCTTAAATGCTTGTCTCAAGTAAAATTCTTGAAATAAACTCTGGATCTTTTGTATCTAAGGCTACCTGTTCTATAGAATAAAATAATGATTTCTGGGAGTAAGTTAGAAGAAGTGGATGTTTTCTAAACAGAAAGGTGGAATGATATTTTTTTGAGTCTTTGCAATGAATTATGATACCCATTCTCAGTTGAAACTTTTTAAATTCAGCCTTGCTGCTGCATTCCTCACATTCAGTATCAATATTGTTACTCATATACTTATTATTCATAAGACTAAATATTTTACTGTTTGATTTGTTTTGTTGGATTCTGTTTGGTTATGGCCTGCTGTTCTAAGCCAACTTTGCAATAGTTTACATTTGTTGTCATAGTAATCATTCAGATTTTGCTTCCATATTTGCCAGTGCAGACTGCATAACATTTGACTTCATCAGTTGCTGTTCTTTTATAAACATTAGGCCATTGGTACCTTACTAAGTGAAAATTGTAAATGTCTGTCCTTTCCATTTGCACAGCACTAAATCATGTTCAGGTATCAAAATATAAGTTCAGCAAAGATGTAGTTTCATTTATTTTGTTCTGCTAGTTAATTCTGTTAACATGGAAGGCTTAAAAGACTTTCATCTTTTGAAATCTGCAAAATTGTTCTAAAGCGGCTCTTAAATCCTGCATATATTAGACATCCCCAGTCTTCTGGTTAACAGCTATAGTGCATGTTTTCTTTTTAAAATAGGCTGCAGGAATTTTCAAAAATGGTAATAAGGTTCTGGTAATTCTTTTTGTGGAACATGTTCTTCTGTATATGCTGTTCACTGAGCTGGTATTCAATATGGCTTTAAAAAATTCTGAAAGTATCTTTAGCACTCAGAAGCTGATGTCTGATGGCAGATGCCTGGGTCACTGAAATCCCTACCAAGACTCTGAAAATGTGCCTGTGTAGACCTCGCACATTTCATTTCACATTTATTTCTCACAGAATAACAAAACCTTATTTTGTTTGTATGTCTTGAGCTAGGTTTGAGCTGTTGTCAGACTGAGCCAATGCTAGTGCCTCACAAAACAGATTGTGGAATCACAGCTTCTCATTTGTCCTGGTTTCAGATGTGATAGAGTTAATTTTGTTCCTAGTAGCTGGAACAGTGTGTTTTGGATTTAGTGCGAGAATAACGTTGATAACACACTGATGTTTTAGTTGTTGCTAAGTAGCGCTTATCCTAAGTTAAGGATTTTTCAGTTTCCCATGCTCTGCCAGCAAGCAGGGGTACAAGCTGGGAGGGAGCATGGCCAGGACAGCTGACCTGAACTAGCCAAAGGGATAGTCCATACCATAGGACGGCATGCTTGGTATATAAACTGGGGGGAGTTGGCCGGGAGGGGCTGATTGCTGCTTGGGCATCGGTCAGCGGGTGGTGAGCAATTGCATTGTGCATCATTTGTCTTTTCTTGGGTTTTATTTCTCTTTCTTTTTTGTTATACCCTCTTTCATTACTACTACTATTATTATTATTATTATATTTTCTTTTACTTATTAAACCATTCTTATCTCAACCCACGAGTTTTACTTCTTTTTGATTCTCCTCCCCAACCCACCGGGAACAGGGAGGAGTGAACAAGCTGCTGCATGGTGCTTAGTTGCTGGCTGGGGTTAAACCACGTCATCATTATAGGCATATTGCTTCTCCTTTTCTTGTTTGTATTATTGCCTTCTACAATGAGCATTTTTAAATGACAATCTTATTACAATTTTTCCAGGGTAGTTTTGACAAAAAAATATTATTCTTCTGAGATATACCTTCTCTTTACATGCTTCATATTTTGTAATCCAACCACTTAGCAGGTTAATTTTTCACAGTTTAAGGTTATGCTATAGATAGAACATGCTTTTAAGACCTTACTATTTGTTGCTTAAAGAGTTGCTGTTTTGTATTTCCTGTGTTCATGTCACTAGCTGTGTTAACCTCATTTACCACAAGCATCATAGAATCATAGAATCATTTAGGCTGGAAAAGACCCTTAAGATCATCAAGTCCAACCATCAACCTAACACTGCCAAGTCCACCAGTAAACCGTGTCCCTAAGCACCATACCTACACATCTTTTAAACACCTCCAGGGATGGTGACCCAACCACTTCCCTGGGCAGCCTGTTACAATGCTTGACAACCCTTTCGGTTAAGACATTTTTCTTAATATCCAACCTAAACCTCCCCTGGTACGACTTGAGGCCTTTTCCTCTTGTCCTATCACTTGCTACATGGGAGAAGAGACTGACCCCCACCTCGCTACAACCCCCTTTCAGGTAGTTGTAGAGAGCAATAAGGTCTCCCCTCAGCCTCCTTTTCTCCAGGCTAAACAACCCCAGTTCCCTCAGCTGCTCCTCATAAGACTTTCACTCTACATTCTTCACTCATTATGAGTAAAAATCTTTCAGGCTTCATGCTCTGGCTGAGCACAACCAGTTAAATAGCTGTTAAATAGTTGCAACATGAAAAAGGAAAAAAAAAAATCTGCTAAGCTACTACTGGAATTTAAGCTGTTACCTCACTGGAGCTAGTTCAGGGATCTCTAACCCACTCCTGCACTAGATTACATAGGTATGCTCAATCTGTCTAGGGTTTTTAGCACTTCAGCTCTTACTGACAAGGAGTAGAGAAAAGCAAGAACTGCACCTAACTGGAAAGAAGAGTCTGGGGAAGGAAAAAGGAGTATGGAACAGGGACATAGGCACAAGTGGAGACAGACAGACAGAAAAGACCTCAGGACCAAGAAATACAGAGCAGGGAAGAGGCAACCAGGACTGTACAGCCACAGTAAAGGAGAAAGATGGAACATGGATCTAGTCAGGAGAGGAGATTGAGAGCTGGTCAAGCAGGGAAATGTTTGGAAGTACAGTGTAAAGGAAATTTAATAATCTCAGATCCCTTCCACTACAAAGTTAATTGAATCAGTACATATTTTTCTCTTCTTTAATCACTGTTGATACACAAGGCATGAGGACAGGAAGGAGGAATTGCAAAGAGATAGTGCTTCTTGATTGCTTTGAAAATTCTTAGCATTTCATATCTTGGGAGACCTGTCACTATAAAGAATGATAGCAGCTGACAGGGTAGCTTCAAATAGCTTTTGCTGTAGTCATGAGTTCTTGCTACTTCTTTAAACCTGATTTTATTTTTCCTACAGTACATATCTAGAAAATAAAAGTCACCGTGTTCATCATCTGCATGTGGAGGAGTTGGTTTAAGTGATATGACTAAGATGTCAGGAAAAGAAGAGAGGCTAGAATTTTACATGTACCATGGACAGCATTAACCATAAAACTATCCTTTCTCCTCAAAAGCTATTCTCTTTGTCTCACATTGTATGTTGAAGCTTCTTTAACAAGTGATGCATGGGAGCTTTGCAAACAAATTATTTTCCAATAACAAAGTCTGACTTCTTTCCTCAGAACTTTCCCTTGCCTGTCCAGGGCAGCTTCCAGTGAGTAGAGAAATAAGATGATTAATTTTTATTAATACTCAATTAAATAATTTTTAAACTTATGAGTGTTCAAGCCTTCAAGTCTAACTTTCTTTACTATGATTTGTTATTTAAAATGAAGCAGGAAAAGGGATACTGTTACGTTGTTAATAGTACTCAAATGGGGGCTCTCTGTAGCCTATTTGTTAAGACACTTTCCCTAACACACTTAAGGAGTGCTGGTTCCTGATCCAGTAATTGTGTAGGATTTATACAGTGGGATTGAACATAAAATTGAACAGTAGAGATTGAATCCTAGGCCTGCCAATTTCAAGCTGACTGCCATGGCAAGAAGTTATAGACTCATGCCTGCATTTGCTATCTTTTAGTCTTTCTTTGGGCCAGAAAATATTGTCTTTCTGCGGAGTACTCAACTGGTGGGTGGGACTGAATCTCATCTCCAAATGCCTAGTGATTAGAGTTGGAGATATGTGTTCGTATCTATCCAGGCAGGAAAACAAATTTGAAATTAGCTGTCCCATATCACAAGTGAAGTGCTCTATTACTGAATTACCGGAGAAAAGAAGCGGTATCAGTATCTCGTCCCTTTCTTCCACCCTTATTTCAAAATATATTAGGTCTCTGATCATATTTTGGGCCCTAATCTCTGCAGACACACACAGATATGAATCTCATATGGATTTAAATATTCTCTGGAGCTGGGAATTAGGTGACTATGGCCTTAGTTCCCATTTTCCCCTACAGTTATGCTTACTGTCTAACTTACTGTCTTTTTCTATTTTTTTTTTTGTGTTGACCTTTGTACATTCCATTCTTTAACACCAAGTTCTACTGAAATAAAGCACAAAGCATCTAGCTGCCTGGATTGCATACCACGGGTTTCACTAAGTAGCTGTGGCATAAATTTCCCTTGTGAATGTATGGCCTAACAGCCTGTCTCCAGGCAGCAATCAGGACCCCACTGAGCTTGGCAAGGTGCAGTCACTGATCCAGAGCATTCCCAACATAAGCTCATAACAAGACAGAACAGATGGAGACAAAGGTAAATAGCAGTGTGGTGGGAAACAGAGTAACAATGAAGTTGGGTCCATCTGTTGTTCCAGTAGACACAGAGAGTATCCTTGTCCTCTGTTCTGTCCCATTGCACCACTTCATCTCTTCAGGTACAGCAGGCAGCCTGGTAGATAAATGGACAGGCCTACGCTTTCACTGGGGGGGGTGTGTGTGTGTGTATTTATATGTCATCTCTACCTCCCACGCAGACTTTGTTTCCTTCATCTCTCTCTTCCTCTCAGCCCTGAACACCATCCCAGTTCTGTTGGCAAGGTGGATAGGCACGGTGCCCTCAGTGTCTTTGTGGAGCAGCAGGTAGGTGCTGAGCAAGGAAATCCATGAATAAAGGGCTCAAAGCTTTTCTCTGAGGCAAAAGCTCTCATAAAAAATAAAATGGTCAAGGAACTGCTCTCTGGTTCTGAGACCAAAGTGGCATGACATAGCTGGTGTCCAAATGGCTACCTCCTTTTATGCTCCAAAGTAAGCTGGCCACATCAAAATTGCTTACTGGGGGTGGTCTTTGCTGCAACCTGTCCTTCAGCTGTTTGAAAACATTGTGTGGGAACATGCTAGCTGGTGCAGGCTAAAACTGATCCATAATAGTACAATTAAGCTGTATCAGTGGTCTCGGGTCAGTGCTTGAGCCCTGCACTTATTTAGTTTGCTAATATAGGAATAGTCTGAGCAAAAAGACCTACCTGACACGTTACGAAAGATGCAAAACTAAGAGATAAAGTGCAGGCATGTGGGGAAAAGACTTAAATAGTTGGAGTGGTTTTTAAGGTTCATGATAAACTATCCCTTTCAACAGTTTTCATTTGTTTTTTGGTTTTGGGATGGGGTGTCAGCTCTCTCCAGGAAGAGGTGACCTTCCCATTCAGAAATCCTGGATGCTGCATCATTGCAAATATATCAGCAACTTTCTTAGTAAGGCACTGTCATGGTTTAACCCCAGCCAGCAACTAAACACCACGCAGCCACTCACTCACTCACTCCCATCCAGTGGGATGGGGGAGAGATTCGGGACAAAGAAGCAAAACTCGTGGGTTGAGATACGAACAGTTTAATAGAACAGAAAAGAAGAAACTAATAATGATAATGATAACACTAATAAAATGACAACAGCAATAATAAAAGGATTGGAATGTACAAATGATGCGCATGGCAATTGCTCACCCCCCGCCGACCGACACCCAGTTAGTCCCCGAGCGGCGATTCCCTCCCCCCCCCCCTTCCCAGTTCCTAAACTAGATGGGACGTCCCATGGTATGGAATACACCGTTGGCCACTTTGGGTCAGGTGCCCTGGTTGTGTCCTGTGCCAACTTCTTGTGCCCTGGCTGGGCAGGTGAAGCTGAAAAATCCTTGACTATAGTCTAAACACTACTGAGCAACAACTGAAAACATCAGTGTTATCAACATTCTTCACATACTGAACTCAAAACATAGCACTGTGCCAGCTACTAGGAAGACAGTTAACTCTATCCCAGCTGAAACTAGGACAGCACTAAGTGGAAAGTTGTGAAAATCATTCAGCTTAGAGACAGTTGTCATTAAATTCATTATTGTGGTTATTAGCATAACTGAGAAAATAAAGATTGCAATAAATATCTTTCTACGCTTTAAGAAATAGAGTATATTAATAGACGAGGTAAACTAGGAGCAAATATTAAAGTGTCATTAGAAAAAATGTCAATGTCATCCGATTTTATCTGAGAGCATACCTTTGATCAGAATGCTATGTGAATTCACTCAGAATCCAATCTTCTTTTAATGATAAGGCAACATTGTGATCTTCATGTTGTTAAGCAGAATATAAGTGCTCATAGCTAAATACCAAATTCACATGACTGCTCAGTATTTTAAATAACAAAGTACTTGTGTCTACAAATCACAAATTTCATACTAAATTGAATTTTGCTATTGCCATTCACAGACTGTATATGCAAGTAGTCTTCAGGTTTTTTTTTAAAAAACAGTGTTCTAGTTTATAAACATAAAAGCTACATTTAAGGTATTAATGGACATATCACATTTTCTGTTGAATCAGTCTACTAAAAACTAACAATTCTTTCAGGTCTAAAGTGAAACTATGTAAGCGAGCTGTCTAATCACACAATTCATAAGCAGAGTAAACTCCAGTTGATTTGAATTTTTGTGCAAAAACTGCATAACATGAATGTAAAATCATATTATGTTGTCCATTTCTGGATCATATATTTAGTGATAAAAATTCCTACAATATTTTAAGTGTAATTCTGTGTTGAAAAAAGCTTTAACTGGAGTCACCTATGGACTCTTGCTCCCCTCAAATAGTTCCAAAGCTAATTGTCTAAAACAGAGAGCAATTAAATTAAATCAATAGCTCTAGCAAGAAAATAATTCTTAAGGAAGCCAAGATGCTCCTTTTCAGACACAAGTGCACTTACCTTGGCAGATGCTATTAGGATTTGGAGATGAGGTCTAGCCTGACATTCATTCCAGTGTCTTTAAGACAAGTTCTTGCTAATCTACTGCATATTCATACATTATTTATTATTATTATTATTATTATTATTATTATTATTATTATCATGTGAAAAAGAATTTCTGAGAGCTGTGGGAAACATGAAATTCTGTCTCTATTAACTACTGGTTATTTTGGTGATGATAACTATGCAGTAAGCCCTTCATCCCTTCATTTTCTAAAGGAACTGACATTTGTTGATGTACATCAAGTAGGCCAGCTGTTCTTTCTTAGGGGGTAAAATATAATATACAGTTAAATCTACTCAAATTACTACAAAAATCCCCAAAGTAAAGTTGAAAGTCCTTCATCGGGGAACCTGAACTATAAATTCCAGAGTAATTAGAAAGAAAATAGTTTTCAGTATAAAGTAATGCATTCAAGTATTTAAGAATGCTGTCTTATGTTCCCAAATGGCAATAATTTAGAAAGTGAGAAATAAAGACATAAAGACAATCATTTTGCTATTTAATAGGGAATGTGATGGGTAATGAAGCAAGATTACAATTAAATTCTAGCATGCTGTGTCCTACAGGAAAAATCAGCTCTAATGTTTCTAACCTTTATCAACTGGCAACACTACAGTTCTGATCTCGTAAGTAGTTATCTGTTCTGTCTGTATGGCATTGACCAGGATTAATGCTGCAAGACACTAATGGAATGAATAATCTAGATAATCTTAAATGTGTAACACTGCATGGTGATCATAGAATTGCAGAAATACTCTATGGATTGCAACTTCACATGATCAGAAACATTAACAGGCAGCATTTGCCAAATTGCAATGTCTAAATTTAGGAACCTGAAGCCATATTCTGACATCTCACTGTGCAGTCTGAGTTTTTCATGAGTACTGAGCACTTCCAACCCTATTAATGTTTATGAGACCTAAAAGCCCAGAAAATCTCTGAAAATTTGGCAACTTTCTTTTATATGGCTAATTTCAATTATCAAAATTAAAAATTATAATGGAGAGTTTTTTCAGGTTTTCATCGCATGGTGGTGGGGTGTGATGAAAAGCACAGGCCACTGCTGATTACTTGTGCTGGGTGTTTAGTAAAGCAGTTGGCAGCTAATGCAATAAATTGTTGAACGACAGCCTTTTAGGGAGATACCATAGGTGGAGATCCACCATCAAGTGGAAGCTAGAGCCCGAAGAGGAACTGCTTTCTCAGCCATGGACCTGACACATCAACCCAGAGGAGCAAGTGTCTTATTCTCCTGGGTCCAATCTATGTTGGTCTAAAGTGCAGTGGTGGTGCTGAGGCTCTGGTTTGTGTGGGCAGTTGAGTTTTTGAGGAAAGGGATTGGTATCCACCCACGTAATCGTGTTAAGCACATAAATTTAGATTATATGTCAGTGAGCAGTGTGGTTCTGTCCCAGTGACCACCCCTCCCAATATTCCCTTTACACCTTCCGACAGGCACCTTTCCTCCTACTTGTTTGTCTGCACCTTGCAGAAAGGAGCCTTTTGAGAAGAAACCTATGTAGAGTCATCCTTACAAAATGGTAGAACTCCCTAAACCTCCTTAAAGCTGAGTCATCCCAAATTCATGGGGTCACTGTGTCTCAGTAACACGTATGGGAAGTGTGGAAATAGAGCAGATATTTAACCTCCCCATTAATTCCCAACACTTTTCTGAATGGCAGTCTACTTACACATTACCTTCATGTAATTATGTCTCTGTGTCATTGGAGAGATGGTTGCATAAAACAGTCAGAAAGGCATACTGTCTAGAGACTGGGAACTACACAAAGAAATCTTATGTGAGTTTTTGGTAACTGAGTCATGCAACAGAAGACTCCTTAAAAAATTAAAAAAAAAAAAAAAAATCCTGATTATTATCCAGAAGTGAAGTGACTGTCTTCAAATGTTTTAATGTATTCTTGCATGTTACAAAACTGTAATAACTTTTTTCATTCCTTAATAATAATAACTAATATCAATTTCTATTCGAAAATGGTAATTTTATTAAATATGAAATGCAACTTTAATTCAAACATTTGTAATCAATTGCTTCATGATTTCATTCTGAATTATACTGTATCATTATGTCTTTGTAAAATTATTGATGGTCACTTTGTTGTACAGTTTCTCTTCAACGAGCCTTAACCAGGTGTCAGCATTTTTTCAGTGGTTTGATCTCAAGCTAGTGGTTAACCAATGTTTTGTACCTTTTATCCCTGTATCATAAGACCAAAGCCATTCAGGAAGAAAAAAATGAGGTCATCTAGTCCATGTTTTTACTAATGATGAATTGCCCTTTATCATGCACTTTATGCTGTTTTCCTCAGAATTTACTTCCAGATATCATAGGTGAGGACATTTTAATCACTTTTAGCCCAAATTGATTCCAGAGCATAATATACCTGATTGCCATTTTTTTCTCTCTATAATCAGGCCTAATTATTTCCCTTTTAGTCCTATTTTCCTGTTTCAGCTGGATCCAATCATACAGTGAAATTCTAAATAATTTTCCCAGTGTTTGTTGTCTGTGTCGTCCCCCCCCGCCCCCAACACTTCTACTGGTATAAATGCTTCTTTTTCCAGCCTAGATCATCACTCATGTGACAACTATGCATACATTTCATTTTTGAAGGATTTGGATTTTAGCTCTGAGAGAGTACACAAATCTGATTACTAGGGCACAGTGTAGACCTCCACAATTTTCACCAGGTATTCAAAGCACTGACTGTAGTACATGACTGGCTGAAATATTTACATATCAGTCTTTTTTCTGAAACTGGCTGAAATCTTACACTGCTGAATCAGAAGTCACTTTTGAATAGTATGAATCCCATTTATATCCCATCTATAAATATAGATATTTCCAATTGGGTAGTTTCCTGAAAGGTCATATGTGGCTGAATGTCTCTTCTGTCAGATTTCCAAGTTGGTCAGTGCTTTGAGGAGAGTCTGCCTGCAACTTTAAAATGGTGAGCTTAAAAAATATAAAAAGGCTTTTGTAAATTTAGATCTATACTTTCCAAAAACATGGATTTCATAGACTAAGAAGTAGAAAGTCCTAGAACAAATAATTTTTTAAAAGCAGAATGAGACAGAACAGAAATATAGGAGGTTTTTAGACAAATCTGTACTCTGCCTACAGTGACCTTGCAGGTCAAGGCCTTTCCTTCTGATTTGCTCTCAGTTCAGGAATGCAATGTTTCCTGGGGTCTTAAAAAATCCACCCAGTGCTCTCTGACTTTCCAAGGAAAGAATTGTCGCCATTATGTCTGACACTCCTTGTTTCTTCTTACCCTCCCCCTGCCCACAGTGCTTTGGTTTCATGGAAAAATGTTCTTTCTGCTTCCAGGGATTCTAATGCATTAGCCCTGATAACACCAGGAGACAGTCACTAAAAAAAAAAAAAAAAAAGAATGAAATTGTGAACTAGGCATAAAGACAGACATCACCTGTGAGAGTATCACATCTCTCCGTAAGTTGTTTTCCGATCATTTTTCTGAGTTTGGGAATATTACTGGTGAGAGATATAAAACAAAAGGAAATGCTTGCCTTACCCTGACAAAACACATAACCTCACAATCTTTAAGGAAGACACAAAATAGCCAGCAGCATAAGTAACAGTTGCACAATCAATGTTTGAAGACACATCTGCATGGCAATACACAGTCCACTGCAGAGAGAATATGTAAGTGGTTCCAAACAAGCTGGACTTAGAACTCTAAGAAATATTATTCTCTCAACATAGCGGCTTGGCTGAAGAGCAGGATATGTATTAGCTTAAGCAGATCAGTGTGCTAACAGTACCTTCGTACTAGTCTAGCATGGCCATACTACTTTTTGATCTCCGCTTCTACATCTGCATGATACCACTGAGACAAACCTGTTCAACAGACAGTAGCTGAATGTGTTAACAAGTCATTGCACTGTTACACACAGGCATATTGCAAATGCACACACTCCAGTTCTTCATGCATTGATAATTTGTATAGAATTCCAAAGTCTTGAAACAACAGTTTGTCTTCACTGAACTTTGATTAGATGCAAACACAGATGATTCAGATTTACTTAATGGTAGCAGTAGCCTTAACCTCAAGTAATTCAACTGTTTAAATGATTTTCATTTTATTCTTGCGTTATATCTGCATTTTGTATTATGAGCTACAATGCAGTTGTGGTGTTTTACTCATTATCTGAGGAAGTACTTGGACCGTTTCATGCAATTTTGTGTTTTATGTGCATTTGAAATGTTATAAACTGCTAAAAGCTGAAGAAACTGACTGTCTTATTATACCACAAAACTATGGCATGGTCTAACAATTATAGGAAAGCACTTTTGTTAACAGACTTTCTCCAACATTATATATAAACAACAGTGACAAATAGGACTTATCTTATTAATACTTCACTACTAATCCATCAGCTTTAACTAAGTCTCGGATGACCTAAAACTCTCAAGATCTCAGCTAGTACCCTGCCTTAGCTTGCATGCTTCAACAATTTTATTATGTTAGCTTTCTTTCTACATACATAATGCGTAGATAAACTGATCCACTGGGGCGCTGCCTTGTCTTCAATATTCAGTAGATTAAATGAAGTCCCAGCCTGAGTAAAATGGAAAAAAAGTAGCAGCAATGGTAAACACATATACAACATAAAGAAAATAGTATTGTACATCACAAGGGAGAATCAAATGCAGTTTCAGTATTTGATAATTTCCTCAAAGTTAAATTATATCCAAGAATCTTATATGAAAGGCGTATGCTTTTACCAATATAAAAGTAAATTTCTTTCTAAGCAAATTGCTGCAGGGAGAAAAGAGGATAGAAATGTGATTTTTAGGAATCCAACTTAAAGTCAATGTCATCAATTGAACAAAAGTGAACAATATTCACTGTATAGTTAGTTACAGGGAAATCTCGTCTCAGATCTCACCATGTGTAACTGATAAACAAATCCCTCCAACTGAAGAAGACTCAGAGGAGATGGGCACAAACAATGTGTTCATGAAGCTCAGGAGTGAATATAAAGAGTAACCACAGCTCTTAATAAAGAAAGCTAAACTTAACAAAAAGGAACCACGGGGTGACTTTTGTTTTATATAAAGGGCTATATCAGTTGAGTGGATCAACTGGTTTTTTTAAACGGCCTTCCCTGAATTTATCAAGAAGTATGAATCTCTTCCCAAGCTATCCAGACCAGCATGGGGGAAGTGTAGAAGTGGCTCAGCCCAACTTAGACTATAAAAACTGAGCAACCAACACAAGAAACTTTGAAGAGAGCAATGGGAGTGAGCTTGCTTCAACTGTATATTCCTTAGCAGTGACTGGGGACACCCAGCGTCATGATGGTGAGCATATAAAGACTTCACCCTGAAGTTATGCCTACCACTTTCAAGTGCTTATAGGGGAACTTTAAATAAATATCTTAAAATAAAGGCCCAACTTTAGACATCTAGAGTATTGTTGTGGTTTAACCCCAGCCAGCAACTAAGCACCACCTAGTGGGATGGGGGAGAGAATTGGGAAAAGAAGTAAAACTCATGGGTTGAGATAAGAATGGTTTAATAGAACAGAAAAGAAGAAACTAATAATAATAATGATAACACTAATAAAATGACAACAGTAATAATAAAAGGACTGGAATATACAAATGATGCACAGTGCAATTGCTCACCACCCGCCGCCTCATGCCTAGTTAGTCCCCGAGTAGCGATCCCCCCACCCCAACTCCCCCCCAGTTTATATACGAAATGTGACGTCACATGGTATGGAATACCACTTTGGCCAGTTTGTGTCAGCTGCCTTGGCTGTGTCCCCTCCCAATTTCTTGTGCCCCTCCAGCCTTCTTGCTGTCTGGGCATGAGAAGCTGAAAAATCCTTGACTTTAGACTAACTATTACTTAGCAACAACTCAAAACATCAGTGTTATCAACATTCTTCTCATACCTAACTCAAAAACAGAGCACTGTACCAGCTACTAGGAAGACAATTAACTCTATCCCAGCTGAAACCAGGACAAGTATTCAGTTCCCTAAACATAGGCATCTAGTGCCCCCTGAGATGTCCTCCATCTAACATTCTAAGGTGCAAATGACCCCCCAGTACTGCATAATATAGAATAGAATAGAATAGAATAGAACAGACTATTTCGGTTGGAAGGGACCTACAACAATCTTCTAGTGCAACTGCCTGACCACTTCAGGGCTGACCAATAGGTAAAGTACGTTATTAAGGACATTATCCAAATGCCTCTTAAGCACTGACAGGCTTGGGGCATCAACCACCTCGCTAGGAAGCCTGTGCCAGTGTTTGACCACCCTCTTGGTAAAGAAGTGCTTCCTAATGTCCAGTCTAAATCTCCCCTGGTGCAGCTGTGAGCCACTCCCATGAGTCCTGTCACTGGGTACCAGGGAGAAGAGCTCAGCACCTCCCTCTCCACTTCCCCTCCTCAGGAAGCTGTACTGAGCGATGAGATCACCCCTCAGCCTCCTTTTCTCCAAACTAGACAAGGCCAAAGTCCTTAGCTGGTCCTCGTAGGTCATGCCTCCCAGCCCTTTCATCAGCTTTGTTGCCCTCCTCTAGACACACTGAAATACCTTAACATCCTTCTTAAATTGTGGGGTCCATAACTGCCCAACTACCCAAGGTGAGACTGCACCAACACTGAATACAGCAGGATAATCACCTCTTTGACCAGCTGGTTATGCTGTGCTTGATCCACCCCAGGATGTGGTTTTCTCTCTTGGCTGCCAAGGTATACTGCTGACTCACATTGAGCTTGCTGTCAATAAGCACCCCCTATCTGCTAACTGTGTGTAGATGACTAAAATATTCTAGGGTTTTCAAAATAGACAAGGCATCTAGGCAAATGAATTACCCTCAAGTGGGATTCAGATCCAGAGTATTGACCTCTTACTTCAAGTATCTAATTATAGGTATCTATATGAGCCATGTGGCTAAGCTGTCATTATATTTAGTGGACACCTCATTGTTAGAGTCAGTGGAGTCTAGAGAGCTATTCAGTTCACCCAAAAGCAGATATCTACATTGTTCATATGAATCATGAAACAATTGATTTGAATAAACCAGAACATATCCAGAGCATTCTTCCCTGCAGCTAAGGCTTTACAGCACCACAATTTTATTCTTTTTTCTTAGAGATGTTCTCACTGTAATTCTGAAACAATTTTATAACAGTTTATTCATATTCTAAACCGATATGCATCTCTTACAAATAATTTTCATGCACATTCAAAATTCTTGGAAGATTTAAGTATGGACTGGTGTATATGTGATATTACAGGAAAATTGAGTCACCTGATTTGAAAAAATTACATGATTGCATGAAAAAGTAACAATGCATAATCAAGATAAATTATCACACTTTGTAGCTGCAGTTTTGCAACCTCACACTGAATCAAGTACTTTTACCTACTTAGATTCACATTCATTTTCCATTGTCTGTAGTGACAAAAATTAATTTTGTAGTTCTAAGGGAACACTTTTTAATGTTTACAACACTAAATGCATAAACAGGAGGTGAAAATCTTGAATAATGTAAGAGAGTTAATTTATTAATTTCATTATTACAATCTAGAACTGAAGTGTCAATATCTTGCAGTCAAACATTATGCAAGATAGATGAAAACTTAAAAGAAAAAAACCCCCTGCTTTCATTCCTTTCTTGTAAAAAAACAAATAAAAAATTAAACATGCAATCAACCACTATGAATATTTATAATTACAAACTCTATAATGGGAAATAATAAAAGAAAAGGTTACATTTCATTTTACCTACGGCTGCTAGCTATCTTTATATTTTAAGATGGAAAATAAGAGATGCATCTGCAGAAAGCTGTTGTACCTACAGTAGCAGGACTGTGAAATCAATTTCTCTCTTTTCATGCATAAGTATTTATACAGAAATTTCTTTACACCTTCTCTATAGTATAATTCTATGGTTTGTATGTGTGGAGGAGTCTCTGAGAACATTTTCATGTACAAGATCTCAAACAATAGACTACATAAGAAGTACATGTGTAAAGTAATACAGAAGCTAGTATAGCTTAGAATTGAGGGTAAACCATAGTTGTTAACCTCTTTTCTTCTCTGGGACAGAATTAATTGTGGCCCATATGTTTTTACAATGATAGGTTTCCTATGGGAAATTATTTCCTATTTTTACTGGTATGTATAGTTTGAAGTATCCTGCAGTTCCATAGGAATAAAGAAAACTGTAGTTCACAGCAAGATCACAAGGTAATACTCTATCTCAATAGATTGATTTCCTTGACATTTTGAGTCTTCTCATATGGTATATTTTAAACAAAAGAGCTACTCTTTCAAGCGCAACAGTGCCTCAGAGATTATTCTCTTTTCTTTTGGAGCAATCACCCTGGTGCTTCATTTGAAGACAAAGTATATTTCTTCTTTTAGAGAAAAGCAACCTAGAAGGGTAAATATTTTAATCCATTGGTTAGGTATTCTGTATGCTGTGAGCAGAAAGTTTTTAGCCATAGTCTTTAGAAAGCAAATAAAAACCAATCCTTTTTCTAGATCACCAACATAAATTTAAATGCTCTGAAAATTCATATCCTCATCTCATAGCCCAAAGTTCCACCAACTAGTTATACATCCTATAAAACTGCATTTCTTTCTACTAGTTTTAAATTTAATTTGTCTCAATTTAGCTTATATAGAGACAGATATATAGAACAGCAGCAGGTAGAAAGATGGAAAATGTGGTATTTCACTACCTCTATTCTGTTCATCCCTGGTTAAGGTAAGCCTTTATTATATTATAAACCTTTACTATAATAAACCTTTTATTATAATAAACCTTTTATTATAATCTTATTCTCTTTCCTGAAAAGTGGTCAATAGAAAAATTTAGTCACCTAGAATCCCTCTGAATTACACACTGCTCTGGGCCAAAGGTGACTAATTTTTTACCAAGACAGTAGCAGTGGCATCCCTCCTTATACAGGATTTGGAATTATTGAGACATTTGTGCATACATGCACAGATTTACTAAGGGAGAAATAGAAACTTCAAGCCCTTGAGACCATGTTGCTACTTCTACTGGGTCTGTACCGGGAGTGATGCAGTGCTCGCATAGCTGGGGAAGCCTGCTATGGCTGAAGTTGGTGCAAAATTGGTGAGGGAAGGGATGTGGACTGGAGAGAAAGGTCAGGCTCTGAAATAGTTAATTATTCTCATTCTTTTACTCTCTGATAGTATAAGCACAAAATTACAAGCTGTTTTCCTTTGCTTCTTACCACACCATTAGTCCAGGCTACCTTGAGTTCTCTGGTCTCTCAATATATTATCCTTTGTCTATTTTGACAAACAAACAAAAAAATAATCAAGGAATGTACTGATGACTGTTGAAAGCTCTTCCTCCTCCAGCGATCTCTTAAAACTGTCAGAAATGTTCCTGACAGGCACAGCCACAGCCACCAAATATTACTTGGAATTAACTAAGATGATGTAACGCCAGTATTGTTTCTCTTTGGACAGTCAACATCACAGATTTGTAGTTTCTGATTTTTTAAAATATTATGTTATTCATTTTTCCATGCCAGCATGAACATCTCAATGTTGTTCACAGGTACTATTCTTTGGGTAACTCTGATATGGAGGAATGTCTGAGTAGAAGGTAGAGTTCTATAGGTTTGCTCTTTCTTATTGTCTCTCTCTGCAAAGACAGATGCTTTCCAGCTCTGTACATTATTCCTCAGACTTTCATTATAAGAAATCTGTATGTTCTTTCTTCTCCTATTTCTGTACTGTAGGTTTTATAACTTGCCAAACAGAAAAGCAAGTCTAGTTTCCTACTGACTTTTCCTTAACGAAACATTTGCCTCCTCAGGCATCTCTAGCATTTACAGTACTCACATATACCTCTTCAACAACTTAGCAAAGCTATTCAGAACATTTCAGACACTGCTGGCCACCAGGCTCATTACAAACGAACCCACCCTGCTTCGAGGGAGTTATCTATATCATGTAGAATTTTTTGCCACCAGCTGACATTTTTATAGGTGAAACTGATTAACAGTCATATGTTGCTAAATCATATGAAACTGTGATTACATGACAGCATGCAGAATATGCCAGTCAGCACACACCCAAAATACCCTGTGTTGATTTCAGAATCCTGTGAATAAGCCAAAGGTAGAAGAATATGGTACGACAGTATGATCAGTGAAATTAATACACTGCAGCTGTTGAAAGATTTGAACCACATTTGACTTTCAAAAGAGTGTTTCTTCATTAATTTAACAGAGGTAATAAGCAAAACATTTGAGTTTCCAGGAAAAACAGCTTGAAAACTGGGAAGCAGATGGTTTCAATACAAATCACCTTTAGATGTTCTATTTCTGTTGTGGAACCAGAGAACTGTTATTAAAATAAATATTTCTGGTTTATTTCAGCCACCTGTAATCCAGGTGTTGCAAAACATCTGAAAAAATGTATAGTTTTGTTTTAAATTTTTCATGCAATGCAGTTCCTTTCTGTATTTTCTCTGGAACATGTATTTTATTGTAGCTGACTTGTCTTTTCATCTATTCCTATTATCAAACAAAATCTTTTACACAGTGCCTTCCTTCTGCCCCCATTCACTTTACATATCCTTAACAACGTGTTCATGCCTAATCCCATTAAAGAAGGTGTATTTATTCATGCAGTCACACAAATTAAAAAATAGTTAAGTGTAGTATTATTGGGAGTCCATTACGGTTTCTCCACTGGAAGACCATAAACCAACCTTAAATTTGCCTTCTATTGTTGTGGGTAGATGCAAAACAATTTTCTTTCTCCATATCTTTGCAGCTGTAAACAATACTTTCATTATTCCTTTTATGACTATCACATTGATAATGTGCCATGGAAGGATCTGATTCCTTAAATTTCTACACTCAAGTATAAAAGCCAAGTCCTTCATGTCCACACTTAGCAAAATTACGGAGTCATCTTGTGCTCATATGTGCAGGAAATGTATCCCCATGAATGTATATATTTGAACTAGAGAGTTCTAAGAACAGAGCTACCTGATCTTTTTCCACAAGAGAACATGCAAAACATGGAGTTTCTTTCAGTTATGAAACTGGTATATCTATACCTGTATTCCTATTTCAAACAAAGCTGGAAAAGGACATAAAACTTTAGAATTTCTTATGCATGTAAAATTTAGAAATAAATTATTTAGATAGACATCTATTTAAATAATCATAACTACTGTCAATAAAATAATTGTATATTTCCAGTTCAACATTACATTTACTGATCACTCTGTGTTTCTGTTAGGTGCACTTCCTGTGATCCATCCTGCTTTTTCTCTGTAGCTGAACAACAATGGTCTTGAGTCCTATCAGATACCAGGACAACCAGGTAAGCAGCACTCTGAACAGCAGTATTAGCAACTTTCTAGGAAAGTTCTATGAAAATTCTATTTGGTTAAAGGCCTATTGCTGAAGAAATACTATACATGAGTTTCTGAACAGCCCTACCCTGAGTATGACTTCACTTGCCATATGTTGGTGCAAGATTTGCTGTCGCTACTTCTACTGCATGGCAAATAATTAGACGTTCCTCAAATACTTTAACTACTTCACACCCACCTGTAAATGTGCTGACCTATGAAATGACACATTCTGTTTTTCAAGCTTTGTAACTTAGTCCTTGATTCTGCAAAGGCATGCGAGGGAATGCTGCCACAAGCTGTTTCAAGTCTTCATTCTGAAGTCCACACACATTTCCATTTGCCTGCTGTTTCAACTTGTTCTAATTGGACATGAAATTTTAAATAAAAAGACCATCACAGCTGATGAAGTCACAAAAGAATTTCTTTTTCACTGTATAGCTTTCAAAGTTCCACTCTGTGTATGGTAGTAAAATTGCAAATTTATAAAACAAAGATTTTAACTTTGCAGTCCACATGAGCTTTTATCAAAATTTGTCTGAAAAAAACCCCAGCAGAATAAAATGAAACTGTGAGTAACCACACCCACTTCCTAAATTATGTCAGACTAACATCTGCCACACAAAGATGACAATTCCGTGTTTACTGTAGTGAAAGTAAAGAATGTTTCCAAGAACAATAAATCCGTGCTGAATCTGCATTAAAACCTTAGCCTCTGAATATGTCTTGCAGAATATTTTTTGAGATAACTGGCAGAAGGAAATGAGTTTATTTTCATATTTTTTCCAGTTTAACCATAACAATAAAATAATGCTAGAACTATACAGGTCTATAATAATATCCAAAGAGAAAAATATGTTACTGTTGATGACAGCTGGGTAAACATCCAAGGACTACAAACGTTTCTGAAACTTTAATATTATAATCTTTTTAGCATGTTAACAACAAATCAGAAATAATCTGAAGAAAATAAAAATGTCATACTTATCACCAGTCTAGTATTTTTACTCGTCTTCTTTTTATGTTTGCTACATGCACCTGTGTTGTGCTTTCAGCCCAGCCGGCAACAAAGCACCACGAAACCGCTTGCTCACTCCTCCTCCCTGGCCTCAGTGGAATGAGGAGAAAATATAAAGAAAAGCTCGTGGGTCGAGACAAGGGCTGGGAGGGATCACTCACTACTTACGGTCACGAGCAAAAGACAGACTCAACTTGGGGAAGAAACAAAATCAATTTAATTTGCTACCAATCAAATCAAAACAAGGACACCGAGAAGTAAACCCAAACCTTAGAGAACACCTTCCCCAGCGCTCCCTCCCCCCGGCCCACCCCCATCCCGGTTCTCTCCCCCTCCCGCCTCCGAGCGGCGCAGGGGGACAGGGAATGGGGGTTGGGGTCAGCCCGTCACACCTTGTCTCTGCCGCTCCTTCCTCCTCAGGGGGAGGAGGACTCCGCGCTCCTCCCCTGCTCCGCCGCGGGAGACCGTCCTCCACGAACTGCTCCAGCGTGAGTCCCTCCCGCGGGCTGCAGTTCCTCACAAACTGCCCCGGCGCGGGTCCCTCCCGCAGGCCGCGGTCCTTCAGTGCCCGGCTGCTCCAGCGCGGGCTTCCCCACAGGGCGGCGGCCATCTTGAGGGGCCTCTGCTCCCCCGCTCCCCTCCGCGGGCTGGGGGGACATAGCCTGCCGCCTGGTCTCCCCACGGGCTGCAGGGGCATCCCCTCCTTCCTCCCTGCCCTCGGGATCTGCACAGGGGTTCCTCTCCCATCCCGATCCCCCGACTCCCGGCAGGTTTCCTCTCTGGAATCTGTTCTCCCAGAGGCGGGTCCGGCTCCCAGCCGGGGAAGCTTCCAGCAGCTTCCAGCAGGAACCGGCCCTGCAGACCCTCCCCTGCTCCACCACACAAACCCAAAACAACATGTTTGAGAATGTATAAATTGATACATAATTACAATCAGCAATATTCTGGGATATGGAATATGTGTCTGCAGCCTGTGGAGTGTATTCATCCCATGGTTTAAATCAGTAAGAATGTTTTCTTTCTAAATCTTTTTAAAAGTCTCTTCAGAATGGATTTTCTTAGTTCATTTGTCAATAATAGTAACTTGCTTCCTAATCCACAGATGCTATTGAAAACATAACCTTTTTAATTCTTTAACAATCTTTTTGAAATTGAGGTACTGTCAACATTACCACATTTGCTAGATATTATTAGAGTACCCTATGGTTATTTCTACCTAATACAGACTAATGAGGATCATGAAACAAAACACGGTCTCAGAGATAAGACAAAGTTCTGTGTAGTGATGCTTCATTTGGCAGGAGCAAGAACTAAGAGGGCCTGAACTTCCAAGAGGAAGGGAGGTATTTCCAGTTGCGACTGAGATCTGTGGAAGCTCTGGTATGAAGTAGCAGCCTGGGATTTTCTGTAACTTCCAGGGGAGTACTGTAGCACCCAAATACAAAGATTTTGTGTTCTTGGTGTCTTTGAGGGTTTGTTTCATTGCTATAGGCTTGTATGTGCTTCTGGTCCTGTTTTGATAGCTTGCATGAAGGTGATATGACTTTCTCCTCTACAAATGCATTTTCACTTCTTTTAACAGTGAAGAGGTTTTTCCCCCATTTCTGCATAACATCCATTTAAAAAAAAAAAATCAGTTGCTAAGCAAATTCCTTACCAGATTCACATGCAATATCCTTAACAGTAAAAAGCAATATTACCTCAGATTCAGTGAATTTCAGTTACAGCTAAGTAAGTCCCCTTCATTAGATTCTTTGAGGGCAATGAAAACACTGGCTTGCTCCAGAACATCACAATCCATTTATCTATTTTCCCATCATTTGCTGGAAAAAAAAAACCAAACCCAAAAACCACAAAAAAAATTGCTAGGTTTTTTCCTCCCCAAAATAAGTTAAACAATCAGAGGAAAAGACCTAAAGTCTCTGTTACATTAAAACTGAATTCAAGGGAGGGGAATTTCAAGGGGACCATGAGTTGCTGAGGATTTCTTTCGAAACCACTTATTATTTAGCACATCATCTTTCATTAGACTGAAATGAGTCATAGGCTTTATGAAAAGAATGACTGTGAAAGCATTACACAACAATATATATGGAGAATTTTCATTTTCATGATATCCGTTTTGATGTGTAAATCTAGACTCTCCATGGTAATCCAGACTCTCTGTTCCAATCTATAGTTTTAAAAGCTGTCTGCCTGTAGTTCTAAGACTGGAAGTTACTTGGGCACAACTGTGAACGAAATTAGCTAAAAACTCAAGTGAATTGAAACTTAAGTATGTTTTCATTTAGAATTTCTGTTGTAAGGGAAGATACTTATTTCCTGACAGGCTACTACAAGAACAGAGAAACATGTAGGCTTTTTTAAGAAATAGTGAATATTATGCAGTTGAAAACTTTCACGATGCAGACATTTCATGGTGCAAGGAGAAGACAAGTATTGTAGGAGCTCTTTTCTTTAGAAAACTATTTTGTTTTACCTATAGTGAGGAATTTGGTATCCCACACTAATTCTTATTTCCCCACTTAACAAAGTTATAACACATCTCACCAGGCTGTGTGATATGGATCTTCTTGGAAAAAGCCTCAGGTATTGAAGTAGCAAGGGCATTAAGAAGATCTCAAAGAGAAATATTACAGACTTAGATCTGTAAAGGATTTAATGAGCTGCTCATCCCGAGAAAGACTTTTGGTCCCTCTATTTAATGAAAAGGAAATTTAATGTATACTAATAATTCTAAATTTGCTTCATGTGTTTTAGAAATTATTTGCTTCAGGTATTTTTCTACTTAAAATGGACTAATGAGAATATTGGACTGTCATACTTTGTCTGAGAGAAGTTGTGACTGAGCTTTTCTGACAAGTGATGAGAAAGCACTATTCTCACACCCATTCAAATAGCTGATCAAAAAAGTTTCTTGTAGTTTCTCTACAGCATGTTGATCCTACAGCAGTTGTATATGAACACTAAAAACTATTCTATATATCACAGGTGTAATTGCCTCTTATGAAGTTTTCCATTGAATATTTGAAATTATGTTTTTTAATGAATTTTCAGACAGTTGCATTTATTTATTGCATACTCCATATGTTGTACAATTTTTGTAAATAATTGTATTGCTGATTCTTTAAAAAACAGAGCTGGAAGTGTTGATACAGCCTGCCCTGGCTGCAGATCAAGAAAATATAAGCAAAAAACTTAACATTTATTTATTTGTAGGTTAGAAATAACACAGTAGTTTACAACAGACATTAACAATTTGAGTATAATTTGGACTAAATCAGAACCATACAGAAAGTGCATTCTCTCCATTTCACAGGCAGTCATGACAGTGTTTGTTAAAAATAAGAAAAAACTAATTTATTGGGATCTTGGCAGAGGTACTGCATGTGTGGGGAATTGAGTCTCCAGAACAGCATAGTTAGTCATTCTTTGGTGGTGATGCGAGGTCTGTATTTGAACACAGACCTGTTACAAGGGTCTTTAGAGTAGCATCTTCAGCTGGATTAGGAAAGACTCCTCAAATCACTGTCTTGCATGGTTCTTACAATCTAGCTGGCTTCAGCACATGCATAATTCCTTGCTTTTTATATGTCTTAAGAATATACAAAACATCTCTTAAATAAATTTACTGCATACAAAAGACTGATCCACCTGACCATGTCTGCAGGAATAGTTTTTATTGAGTACTTATAGTCTACATAAAATTTAATTACTTCTATAGCAGGAATCACCTCTGGGAGTCTTTGGGACACACCACCTGGGGTGTTAATCAACATTTCTAAGCATACAAATTGGACTAGACAGAGCAGGAATTGCCTCGGGCTATTTCTAGACCTGTCCAAAATTCTTAACAGAACTACTCCTCCAGTAATCAGTCAATAACTTAATTCTAAAGGTTCAATTAATGATCTAGTTTCAAGTCAGTCCATTGTCTCAAGCCAATCCATCATCTCATCTATACAGGTGACTACCAAGAGAGTTCCTGGACCACCCAAGAATTAATGACTCGGATGCAATCGTTGTGCAGACAGGCACAGCCGCAGTATACTACAGAAGAGCCCCAACTATAGTGCAGAACATACTTGATTTCATACCTATAATTTAAATGCTATAGCTCTTGCCATGCTGTAGACCATTCTTTAACAAATAATGCTTTGTTTACAGTACTATGAGGTGTATATTGAACAGGATGCCGCCTTTTACTAACAGTGGTTCTGGGGTTTGGTCCTTGTTTCTGTCAGTATTGCTGTTCCTTCCCTTCACATACCTTCCTTGCCCCATCCTGCTTCAAGCTTATTGACACCTGGGGAGGTAGAGCTACAAATCCAGGAGTGCTGGAGGAATGCAGAATTATTTACAGGGCTCAGCCTGTGGATGAGGACTCTGCAGCCCCCATCTCTTACCAAGACAGAAGTTCCCATTCCTAGTGCTGATGAGGAACGAGAGCAGAGAGGAGGAACAAGAAGAAATTTACACCTGAGATTAGAGCAAGAAACAACACTTGGTTAAGAAGCAGCCTGTAACTGATGAAGCAAAACCAGTACTGGTTTTCAGTGAAGCAGAAGGTGGCAAGGACAGGAACAAATAACAGATGAGATTCAAAAGCAACAAAGAGATATTTCCATAAAACCTAGGAGATTTCAGAAGATTTTTTTTTTTTATTCCTAAAAGAAATGTTTGATTCAGAATTAATTCGTGAAGTGCTATTTAGAGAAAATTATTTCTAATCAACCTTTGGGAAAAGTCAATACATTTCTGAAAGACCACATAAGAGATAAGGGTCTTTGAATACATTATTTTTAAATTGTTTTATACTTCAGAATATAATGCAAGGTTGAAACATTGATTAAATATGGATGTGGGCAAAATTCCATTATCCACAGCTGGGACTCTTTTGTGCTCGAATAACAATATTTTTTCAAAACTGACATTATCTAATAAACCCCTATAATCTGACCTTATGAAATGCTGTGTATTATGTGCTGTTTAATGAAAGACTGGGCCCATAACACATTCTGCAAGGTGATTATATATATAAGTTTTATCTCAAAGCAAATTTGATAGCTTTCTCTGAATGTTTGTGCATATGCACATTAATTTACTAATGCAAAATTAATGCAGACTTATTTAGGAAATGAAAGATAAGAAAGCTATATATTTCTTTTTATATAGTCTTTCAAAAATTACCTTACTGTATTAGAAACAAATTAATTGTAAAATATTCTGACCTGGAATAATATAATTTTTATTAAAAAAAATTATTTACAAGTTATTTACAACACTTTAAAGAACAAATTGTGGCTTTAATGAATGATCCAAGCACTGGGCTGGGAAGAAGAATCTCCCTCTGAGCCTGGAGAACAGAAGCTCTTCTTTTTACTCTTTAACACTAGTATTCATTTAAAAAAAAAAAATCACAATGTAGATTTTTCAGCCAGAAAGTTACATTTTGTGAAATTATCATGTAGTTTATCTTGTTCTTTTCACAGTAGGGCACTGTTCTGTAGAACACTACATGCAGGCAGTAGATTTGTGACAAATGCAAAGCTCAAGGAATTTTTACTATTTATTTCTAAGTCCTATGGTAATTTTACTGAAATCTACCTCTGAAATGCTGTGAGCAGCATGAGATAATCCTTTTAGCCTCTACCAAACTTAGTTCAAAGAGAAAAATGCCTCTCTTACTCCAAAACAGATCATTCTTCAAGCTTGTACAGTCCTAAAAATCTCTATACTATGTTTATTCTGCAAGGAAAGGAGCAAGATAGTTAGTGGGAGCAAAAAAGCACTAAAATATCCAGATTCAGGTTTTCTGTTACTAACGGAGAAGTCTAGTGAAGATCCAGTCAGTGCCTATGTGTCTTTTGCTAGCCAATAAGTCTCCTGGCAGCAGTAGACATGACTTCTTTTCTCCTCCCAAACAGGTCTTCTCATCACCTTTCTGTGTCTTTTTGTCATAGGGTAGATTCCAAAAGGTTTGACCAGAGATAGTAGAGGGCATTGTTAAATATCTGACAATCTGAGTGTAAAATGTATCAGATCTGCTTGGTTGCCAGCTGGGGCCAACCCACTACACATATTCTGTATAGGGAAATTTTATGTATTTGGTGCTTTAGAGGACAGAGTGCTTGGCTACCTTGTACTCATAACTGGAAGTCCCCAAAAGTTCTTTCTGTCTGTAGAAGAATTTCAGAGAAGGGCCCAGCTGGTTCAGACTCACTGAGCTCAGTCTAATATTTCAGTCCTAGAGCTGTACTGTTTAAGGCTGATTATGGTTGGTTATATTTGCCCCTCTGTATAGCTCCCTTTATATAAAAAAGACACAAGGGAGAGTTCTCCAGTCACAATTTAACTGTAATGTGAATTTATCCCTCTATCCTGGTGGAATCAGATTACATGAATATGACTACAGAGAAACTACAGAAGAATTACTACTGATGCATAGGCCTGGGGCATATGTATAGTGCTAAATAGATTCAGGGCTGTAATACCACCTTGTGACTGACTGTGGGATCCACACACAACCCAAGCAACCAAAAAGTGGGGAGTCATTTCAATGATGAAATAGCATACTTGGCCTTGGTATCTATAGGGTAGGCCAGTATACATCCTTTCAACTCTTTTCCAATTTATTTTCCAGTTTCAGGTGCCTGCACTTCCGAGACTTTGCCAGAATTGCTAGAAAGCATTAAAGGATTTTGCTACTAGTAAACCTCCCTCCCTTCCTCATTTCCCCAGATTTCAGTCAAAATTCTTTTCTCTCAGAATTTTTTTACCTCATTATTCTGTGTTACTACTCCGTTCCAAAAGATTAAATAAATCCTGTCCTTTTTTTCTTATTGTTCCAATAAGACGTGATTGTTGACTTTTTCTCCATAGCACAAAGTCTCTGTATGTCCAGATAGAACTCTGATTCATGGGGTCTTGTGTAAAATGTTCCCTTCCATCTGTTAGTTGATTCAATACTTAAATAGTATCCACATTATGCAAAATAAAGGGTAGGAAATTGGTCTGTAGACTTGCGTCATTCCTCATTAGTATAGAGAGTGGAGTAGAGATGAGGAAGCATTCTCCATCCTATTAAAAAAAAATAAAAATCTCATGGCTCTTGATTGCACTTAGAAGTTTTGGGATGCACACATACAAGGTTTTAGGAAGGTACATTGGGACATCAACTTTATGCATTTGTTTATAGTGGCTTGTGTTTTAATAAGGCAAGTGTCTGGCTCAAAATGATTAGATGGTGAAATTAAGTGCATATTTTCTTAGCTTCATGATTTTTATTTAGTTGTTTGTTGTTCTCATTTTCTAACATTTATCTTCTTTCTGTTTTGTTATGAGGAGGATGGAGTTTGTAGAACTACTTTTCCTTTTCTTAGTTTGTTGCATAAAAAAGATGAATCATATCTGCCTAAAGTGCGTGCTGCTTTGAGATAAAGGTCACAATTTGCTCTATAGAAAAGGAACTCTCTTCTTCCCTGAAATTTGGTTTCTTAAACTTGGTGACCATGAAAGACTGATTTATATTGCTATGGTACAGCGGTTTAATGCTGTGCTTGGATTTGAACAAAAAAAGAAGTGTGTTTGCAGTACGCAGCAGAACTAATTTAAAAAAAAAAAAAAGTTGCAAACCTTGAAGTTGGGACAGAAATAGTTAGTTCTGAAAAAGCCCATGGTTTTAGCAAAAGAAATTCATCTGCAGCTCAGTGGAATACAATACAGTGTAGCCTACTTTAAGTGACATCAGGCTAAGCTGTCTGTCAGGCTAAATGAAGAGAAAACATTTTGTTAAATAAGACTAGTTTCTAAATTACTAATCTTCACCCTGCAGCTATTCACTTGTAATTTCAGTGGCATTGGAAATGGGCTTTTCTTTTTACAAAACAGAAAATAGGAACTAGAATTTTCTAAGTAAAAGAGGGATGTTATATACACAAAGAATAATTTGAACCATTTTGCAGTGCTTCATCCTAAGGGCAATTTCTGTTTCTATCTTTAGAGGAGGTGCCTCAGAACCCAGACATGGGAGTGTGTAACTGTAATAACCTCTATGAACTAGACCTTGTAAAAACAAGTACTTTGTAATGAAGTACTAAAATTTACCTCATATTGGACTTGTCAGGAAAAAAACCCAAATGAATCCCATGTGAAACTTGAGCTCAATCTAGGAAGATGCAGACCACTTCTTGGGAGGGCGTGAAAACTCCGACCAGGATTTGAGCCCAATGAATATTTCTTGTATTATGTACTGAATATAAACATAAAAACAACCTCATAAAATATCAGGAACAGAAGTATAAAATTAAAGGTTAAAATGGTCTAATTTTTTGGCTAGCAGTTGACATGATAAAAATTTCCATAGATGAGTAAAATGCTTGAGGTATCCAGTTTTGCCAAGGCATTACTGTTTTGGATGTGACATTTTTTCTGTTCAGTTTGGGATCTGTTTGAATACAACCTGCTTGAAACTCTGACTCAAACATTGTGTTAGTGATATCCACAGAAAGATGAATATGGAATTGGGAAAAGGGTAGAGAAAATTTAAATAAATGAATTTAAGATAGACCAGAGGAGGAAGAGTGAAAAACAACTATAGGGAGACTAAAAATAGGAATAACTATATATGGCATGTATTCTAATAAAAAAATGAATATGACATAAAAATCCTGAGTATACAAATTCAATATCCTTTATATATTAAAATATATAAATTTTATTTATTATGTAATTACAATGTATTTTATACATGAAAAGCAGATGATAGATGATAATTAGTCATGTAAATGAGTAACATAGAGATCTGGATTCTAAGAATTGATTCTTTGTGTATTAACCCCTAATAAGTTATTCATAGGTGGAATTCCCTTTTCAGGAAAGGCTGCTATAGGAAACTTCTGTGAGATCTGATCAATAAGCAAAGACAGTGTAACCTAACTCACAGTAACTGGTACCTTGTTCTCACAGGTATGGACTTTTTGTAGAGAACTACTCAACAGAACCAAGATTAACCAAAATTGACATTTATGGTTTATGATACAGTTCAGTTCAACAATGCAGTTCCCCCTGATTTCTTTGCCATCCTCTCCCACCCCAATATATAGCAAAGGCAATCAGAGCTCATTGATCTGGAAATAAAATTGGGAAGTGTGGGATATTATGGCAATTTATGAGACTCCTATTATTTTCTAGTTTTATCTAGGAAAGAAATATGAACACAGTCTTTTTGCAGTTCCATTTTCACTCATACCTTGAACTAGGGCATGCAGAGTCATAGAAATTCATTAACTGGACATGTTGAACCTCAAAAAGCTGTTCAGTTCACTGAAACTTCTGGGTGAAAGTTTAGGTCACTTATTTTTTCAGAACTGGCTCATCCATCCGTAGGTCTGGCACAATCATTCAGCTCTTCCTGATGTAGCTGGATGTCCTGGGTTCAGCTGGGATAGAGTTAATTTTTACAGGAACCTGGGAGGTGGGGGGCATAGCCGGGGCAGCTGACCTGAACTAGCCCAGGAGCTATTCCATACCATGTGCCATCATGCTCAGTATATAAATGGGGAGCGGGCTGGGGGGAGCTCTCGGCTTTCGGTGGGGGAAGTAGTGGAGCGTCGGGTTCCGGGTGGTGAGCAGTTGCACTGTGCATCACTCTTTTTGTATATTCTTTCATTAGTACCATTGTTGTTGTAGCTTCTTTTTTTTTTTTTTTTTATTTTGTGTGTTGTCCCAGTAAACTGCCCTTATCTCAACCCTCGAGGTTCCGTTGTTGGTTTTTTTTTTATCTTTTCTCTCCTCTGTCTCCTCCCTATCCCACCGGAGGGGGGCGGGAGGAGTGAGCGAGCGGCTGCGTGGTGCTTTTTGTTACCGGTTGGGCTGAAACCACGACACTGGAAAAGGCTAGAAAAGATTCAACAGCTTCATTCCCACCTCGTGCAAACCAAAATTAAGAAATCTAGAGCAAATTACTTTTTTTTTTTTTTCAAACAAACGGATGCTTCTTAGAACAATGCAAAAACATAAAATGGATTATACTGGGTTAAGCTAGAGGTCTGTTTAATCCAGTGTTATCTCCCTGTCCTTGGCTAGATGCTTATGGAAGTTCAGAATAATACTTCCACCAGTGTACGACCAGCTTTTGGCAATCTCCTACTTAAGACCTTCTGTAGTGAAGACTTTACTTTCACATCACAGTGTTTAATAGACCTTGTTGGACATTTCTTCTATGAATTTGTCTAATCTACTTTTGATCCCATTTGTACTTTTGGCATCTAAAATGTCCTGTGGCAACGAGTGCCAGAATTTAATTACACATTCTGTGAAAAACTACTTCCCTCGATTTGTTTTAAACCAGCTGCCTTATAATCTCATTTGCTGCCCCTACTTTCTGTGTTATAAGAAATAGTGAATAATAGTTTCTTATTCATCTGTTCCATGCCATTCATTACTTTATATGCTTTTATCATACCCCACCACCTGTTCTCTGAAGCTGATGAGTCTTGTTCTATTTAATTTCTCTTTCTACAGAAGCCATTTTATATCTCTGAGTATCCTTCTTCATATCAATTATATCCTTTGTGACAGCAAGAGACCAGAACTGTATGCAATATTTGAGACATAGGAATACCACAGAGGTATTAGTGACACAGCAATATTATCTGTTCTTTTCTCTATTCTTAATAACTCCTGATGTCCAATTTGCCTTTTTGACCTCAGGTGAATACTGAGCTGACTTTTCCTAAGTTCAGATACAGATCTCTCACCTGACTGACTAAAAGCAAAATTTAAGCCCATAAAAATGAATGTACAGTTAGAATTGTAGTTCCCCATGTACATTACTTTACAATTTTCAACACGGAACTTTTTCTAGCATTTTTTGACTGAGGTTGTTTTTCAAGTCTTTCAGTCTGCTTTATTTCCGACTATTTCTAATAATTTATTACCAAGAACCATCACCCATCTTTGTCATGCCACTACTCACCCTTCTTTTCTAGGTTTTTCATAGATATGCTGAACTGCACAAATACTGGTACAGCTTTCGTGGTACCATCCCACGTTACCCTTAAAACCAACTATTTATCTCTGCTCCTCTTTTCACATTAGGTAACTAGTTATTAATATAAAAGAAGGTCTTATTTCCAATAACAGTGTAAAAAAAACCCCTAACAAGTCTGTGAAATATTCATTCCCTCTGCAAAAATAGTCTTAATGCTTCTCCATTTACATTTCATTCACCACGTTTATTAATTCCATAATTTTGATAAATTTGTTAAAAAAAAGCCAAACCTAAGTACCTGTTAATGTAGAAATACTGACGTTGGTTTTTATCATTTAAGGGACAGCAACTGTTATCTGTAGTACCGTAGTATTTCTATCTTTGGGGGAACCAAAGGGTTCGAGAAGGAAACAGCCAAAAAACCCCTTCCACATCTGGTGAAAGAAAGACAACGTTCATTACAGACTATCATCTCACAGTAGCAGTTCCACTGAAGTTTAAACTGTCTGCTGCACAGTGGACTTAGAAAACTGCACTTAGTCATGATCTGAACATGGTCTTTCCTAACCAAAGGAGTACTTTTTCTTGAGCTTAATTATTTTGTCTAGGGTTTAAAAAGATATTTTCTGGGATCTTTCTGGCATTAAGAATTTCTGGAATCATTACAGTCAAAGAGAAGCAGAGGAGTAGAAGTGAATATTCACTCATGAGTATTTGACTATTGGTAATTTGCCCTTCTAAAGAATTATTTAAAAGAGAAAGGGCAGCTGTGGCTAAAATGGAAGGGAATGATATGTCATCTTTCTTACAAAGATAATAGCTAGAGTTTTCTTCTTCCCTTGCAAACAGAAGAAGGTAGGTTGGAGTTGAAGGGAAAGACAGGAGAATTTGTAGAGGGTTCTTAGTTTTTCAATTTTACCTCTAAGACATATGGAATTTGTCCTTCAACCTGTTTCTAATATTGAACCAATAGTATTGAACTAAGTTATAACCAGAAACACAGGACCATTTATTGTGGCAGTATCCTGAAACATTAGTAGGTACAGTCAAAGAAGTGAAAGAAAAAGAAAAGAAAAAATAAGGAGAATTTAAAAAAGACAAAGAGATTGCCTCCTTCACTTAATTAGATAAACGTTTTTAGATTGCCAAGTGGACAAATATGTAAGACAGACAACAAGCAAAGTAAGGGGAAAAAAAAAAGTGACTGTCCAACACAGAACATTAAGAATTAACATAATGATCAATTAGATTTTATCCTATAGTCAAAAAGTACTGTGAATACCAAGAAGAAGATAATAAATGCCATATATATATGAAGCAACTTTCATCTTGGAAACACTATCACCAGTGTTTTTTCTCTTACAGTAGAAGTCAATTTTCACATCATATCCCTTTTTTTTTTTTTATTCCTTGGAAATAGTATTTCTGTAAGCTTGACCCCTGGGGTGTGTTTCAGTTTTTTTCTCAGAAATTAAATGTTTATAAAGCTTTGTACTTTTCAGAAGTGAAGGCTTACTATTTGTCAGCTGGAACAACAGTTTCTTGCCACCAAAAAATGCCATTTATTTAAATCAACATCAGTTTATAGTGTTTAATTTTTTTCATCTAAAATTCCAAAATATTAATTTTCACATTCTTTTTAACATCTTCAAGAACTTTGACTTTTACGTATTCGATTGCTGGTCAATGCTCTAGTGCATTGACGCTGTGTTTTTATTGTTTTGGTTAAAAACTTCTGTAGAAAAATTTTAGTTTTGCATTAGCCTAAACTAAACTTGCTCAGGCTCAGTTATAACCTCTTAATAGTGAGATCTGTAGCAGAAAAGCTCACAACCCTTTAACTATAGTAGACATGTAACGCAGTACCCTGAACAGTATAAATAATTTCAGCATAAAACTGCCAAAGAAAGCAAGTTGAGAATTTAGCAATTGTATCTCCCTAGGTTGTATTTGAGATCTATTTTTTTTTTTTTTCTCTGACAGGTAAATAACCAGTTTCTCTTAATTAGTCTAGATTATGGGAAATGAAAGTGCTATTGAAAACAGCAATGGAGTAGAATATTGTCTTTTATCAAGAGCAGTATCTTGTAAATGTCTTAAGCTGTCTAGTTACAATGATAAATAGGTTGGGGTACATGCACACTTTAATTACTAACAGTGAAATCTGCTGAAATTGAAGTATTGCACTTAGTAAGAGCTATTAATGTTGAAATGACCCATTTAATAGTGACCTGTGGTATCAAAATATGGATTTAAATTGGTAATTAATAAAAGTCCATTTCTGAAAATGCTAACACAAGAGCTCAATAAAAATGCTAACTAGGTCTCAAATACCACAGACAGTTTATTGACATTTTAATACATATTACTTATGCTAAATACTTTTGTACACTCAGAACTAAGGATGAGAGGATAACAATGGACATATTTCCCAGCTAGCAGTTAGGAGATCAGTGGTACACTTAGTGGACTAGTTCACTTTTGTAGGCTTTAATCCTGCTTATAATGGAGGAACACGGCATGATTTCTTTTTGAAGCTGCATTTACAAAATGAACCATTTTATCTCAGACTGCAGAGAACGAGAATTCTGATTTAAAAAAAAAGAAGAAGAAAATTAAGTAGTTCTCATCAGACTATATTTTTAATGTCCAGGAGATGAGTAAAGTGAGCTCTCCGTGATTTAATAGTGAAAGTGTTACTGCTGGTATAAAGACAAAAACTGACATATTATCTGTCTGGCTTATTCCACCTATATATCTAGCAACTGACATTTCAGAGGCTCAAAACCCCTCATAAAATCCCAATATTGCATATGTCAGACAGTGCAGAATTTTGTCCACTGTTCTGTAGGACAGAACAGATATTTCTTGAGAAAAATACCAACTTCTATTTTACATTATAGCCCCTTTTTCTCAGGCAACCCAAGGATTAATTAGCCCAATTCAGCAAGATATTACAGTGCATATTTAAATCTATAGGATTAGTGTGCCTTGCTGAATGATGCCCTAAATTTATAGCTATTTTTATTGGTAGATAAAGTGCTTTAATGGAATGCTAACATGAATCCCGAAACTGGAACATAGCTGCTGAGGTGTATTATATGTCTTTGGAAGGCAGCATTTTTTTTTTTTTTCCCCTCACAACTAAGTGTAACTTTTTCCTATGTTAAACTTCAAGCTTAGGCTGGTGATTATATGTGTATACACAGATATATATATATATATAAACTCTTGTTATGAAGACTTCAGTTTTTATTAGAAGGTAAATTTTTCTGAGGCGCGACATTCATTCAATCTCTCTATAGCTATAAAATACCTACATTTTAAAATAATTCTCTATACTCTTAATAACAACCACTAAGGATAACAAAATTTCTGAAGAGTTTTCAAATTTAAGTACTTGCAACTATTACTTGCTTATGCAGAATACAGTTGTGTGTATGCTGAGTCACCACTGAAAACAATGATCTTCTAATGTGAGACTAGCACAGGACCGAGCAGTCTGGAAAAAATAGAAAATTGGAAAAAGCATTTCTTTTCAGTGGGTGGTAAGGTGTTTGTGGCTTTGGGAGAAAAGAAGAGCTTGTTCAAACATTGGACATTTGTTAGATTACTCATTGTCTCTGTATTTTTTTGACTGGTAGACATTACCCTTTCCATGTCATACCAACTATAGAGAGGGTTAGTTCCAAGCACTCTGGAAATGTATCAATTTGCACCACTTGGACTTGGGAAAGGACTGCAGATCAGGCATAGTCTGTTTGATTAAGTGTTGGTTTTGGCTATTAGTGTATTTACAACTAGACACCTTGAAATTAATCTTAGGCCTTGCCTATCCTCTTTTAGATCTGAATGGTCATTGCATTATGAATTTGAGCAAAAAAGCTCAAAGCAACTGCTTTATTTCTCTTTATTGTGAGTGATGAAATGGTAATTTCTCAATTACTGAGTATAAAATATGAAAGAGGAGCCTAACCACTCTAGTCATTTCAAATGTAAATATTTCAAGTCATACAGATAATATACATTGCCTTTCAGCACAAACATGCTGAATAGACTCGTTTATTTGACTGCTATGATCACAAGGACAGTGGCCTTTTCCAAGATTAGGGACAAGAGCCCAGACTATTGATCTCAGCATTATGCTGTTATCTACCTTACATGAAATATTAAGGAAATGATGTTCCAGATTTCAAATCCAACCTGTGTGAAGAATCTATAGCAATGCCTTTAGTGGCATTTGATTTTGTATTTTTCACATAAATTTTCATGAGCATACTCAGAGAACATCACTAATAGGTTTTATACTTCAGAATACACTGATTGGTCAAATACGATGTGACATGTAATTTAACAGGTATTTAACTTTTTAGTCATTTGATTGCTTGTGTCACACATTAGTAGGTCTGAAGGTTCAAAACATGATTTTGACACATAGAACAAAATAAATCAGCCCCAAAATGATATAGCTGTTTAGAATAATCTTCCTCGGTCTTCACAAGATAAGGTACCTGTTTTAGAGAAAATATTTTCCTTGCATGTCACCAACAAAACAGTCTCAACTCAGGGAAATTTTAGATAATTTAGTTTATTGTCAATTAACACAAACTTCTAATCACTGATATGGACAATAAGAAAGGACAAAAAATTAAACAGTTAAACACACAGTTAGGTAAAGACCTTTTTTCTTCCTTCCCCAAGCTCAACATAAGCTAAAAACCTGTCCTCCCCTCTTCCTAGTCTCAACCTCCCTTGTTTTTTGCTATGGGTTACACTCAATATGTCCAAAATCCTTTGGTGAGGTGACAGGTAGTGAAGGAGGTTGGGATTGGTTCTGCCACTCTTTCTTGCTTTTCAACTCGTTTTCCTCTGCCACAGCATGGATTGCCTACAGGCAGCAGTACCTCAGTGGTGTCCCTGCTCTAGTATGAATCAAGGATAGTATTATCTTAATACTTCTATCTTCTGCATTGTTACTTCAGAACCTTTTTATTTTTGTCTATATGTGGAATGGGAATGTGGGGAGGTGAGTTTGGTGACTCATCAGTTCAGTGAGACTTAGAACATCGCCAACTCTAGTTTAGTTACATGTTGTCTTTTTCCTCCACTTTTTGATTGTCCTCTTTATTTACAGTGTGCATACTTCAGAGATGAAGATCTGAACTCCACAAGTGTGTGGAGTGCCTAGTACATTACAGCTTTCTATCTGTCTGAGAAGTTCTGGGAGCCACTGTAATACAAGCATTTAATAACCACCAGTGCCAGTGCTCTTTTATTTTCTGAAGTAATATCACTTTAAAATTTGGTTTAGAGTGACCTTCCTTGGAATTTTCAATATGTTTATATTCTTTTGGTGTCAGTTGTTTGCTCTTTCATTGCTTCACTTTCATTCTGCCATTTGTGAGTGAAAAGTGATAAGCAGTCTCTAGGCAAATATGTTCTGTGTACCATCCTTTATTTACTGAGCTTCCTGTTAAGAATTACTTCCCACATGACATGAAATCACTATAATAGCCTAAAAATTACTATGAAATTTGACCAATTACACTGGTCATATTTTAGGGCTTATTTAACAATGTAATTCTTCTGTAAAACTAATTTTTACAGAGTTCAGAGGGAGCTAGCATTTTTTACTTATTTTTGATTGCTTTTAACTACAAAACACAAATTTTGCTCTCGTCAGCTGTCTAACCTATCTGTTGGGGTATTGCAAAGCTCTCAGCTGGCCTGTAACTTTGGGCTTCCTTTCTGGGAAAATCTTGACACTAAAGGGAGGGGAAATGAGAGAACAAAACAGAGTTGCTATGTAGTCATGTCAGAACACAGTTAGGAAACACAGGATTTAGAAAGTGCTACCAGGGTTTGATCTAGACATAACCTTGAGTTTTAATTAGCTAAAAAACCCTCACTTAAAAGTGGTTAACACAAGTTTGATTCTTCATTTTTTGGATAGTATAATTTTTATTTTGTTTACTTACTTCCTTAATCATTTCATTTGAAGTGTTTAAATCTATGTTTTCTCATTTCTTTGAGTTTGAGAATTGGATCACGCAAAATCCTTTTCTCCCAGAAGGTCAATTTCCATATCCTTACCTTCATAAAAAAACTTGAGAACGTGGTAGTACACATTCTGGAAATGCACATAGGACAACGCAGCTCAAATCAGTGCTTCACGCTGTACCAAAATTTCTTCTGATTGCTGCTCTGTCCTTAGGGTGATCATCTAAATATCCAGCATGCCTTCTTAACTAAATCACCCATGAAGAGTTGGCAGCTTTAGTGATTCTAAATCTCTCTCTTCAGAATGGCTGTTAAACTTTCTTTAGTAAATGGAGTTTGTTTCTCAGAACCCTGAAGTTTTCTTTCTCACCTTTTAAAAAATGTGATATGTGCTTGCTTGTCTACTCTGGTACAAAGTCAAAATATCTGTTCTGTGTTGCCTTAAAATTTATATTGTCAACGATAGTATTGTTATGTGGTGGGTTGACCTTGGCTAGCTGCCAGGTGCCCACAAAGCCACTTTCTCACTTTCCCTCCCCAACAGGACAGGGGAGAAAATAAGATGAAAAAGCTCATAGGTCGAGAGAAAGACAGGGAGATCACTCATCAGTTTTTGTCAGGGGCAAACCAGACTTGACTTGGGGAAGATGGATTTGATCTGTTGCCAGTTAAAATAGATTTTGATAGTGAGAAACAAAGACAAAATTAAAACAACACTTTCCCCCCACTACTCTCTTTCTTCCAGGCTCAACTTTACTTCTTCATTCCTGATGACTCTTCCTAGCATGGAAATCCTGCTTCAGCACGGACTCTCCACAGGTGGCAATACCTTCAGGAAAGATCCACCTACTCTGGTGTGGGGTCCTTTACAGGCTGCAGTGTAGGTATTTGTTATGGTGTAGACCTCTTTACAGGCTGCAGGGGAATCTCTGCTCCGGCGCCTGGAGCACCTCCTGCCCCTCCTTCTGCACTGACCGGGGGGTCTGCAGGGCTGTTTCTCTCACATTTTTCCTCACTCCTCACTGCCAGGCAGCACTTTTTACCCTTTCCTGAGCACACTTTCCCCGGGGCACCCCGGCGTTGTCTGTGGGGCTGGGCGGTGTCCTGGGGTGGGCGGGTCGGAGCCGGCTGGAACTGGCTGTGTCCGGCACGGGGCAGCCCCGGCCGCTCCTCACAGGGGCTGCCCCGCGGCCCCCCTGCTACCGAAACCTTGACTGTACACCCAATACATGTTAAAACAAAGCAAATAAACAAACTGGTTTTGATCTCTCTATGTTAATATTTCCAGTCCTACCAAACATAATCATTACTTATGAAAGAAGGGGGTAAATGAAAAGTGTGGGGGTTGCAAAACTTGACGCTCAGAAATAACATGAAGGATCTTAATTCAGATCAGTTGTACTTAAAAATTAAGAAGAATCTTAATTACTATTTTTGCATGTTCATGTTCCATTTTTTCCCTTAAGGGTCACTGATTTGCTTGTCATCCTACATATGCTACAAAATCACATTATTGCTACTCCAGTTACAAACCAGAAGCCATAGCACTTACTTTTAGTACTTTCTTGTTTTAGTACTCAAAAGCATATCACAAGCACAAAAGAAGATCTAGTTTCTACTTTTTTAAAAGCTTAAATGGTTCTTTACATAATAAAGACCCATATGATCCAACATGTTTATTATCTGAAGCACTGGTCTTGTATTAAACTTGCTCATCCTAAATTGTACCTACCAAAAGTGGGAATATTCAAAAGTTTTCAAGATTTGTCTCACTCTGCTTCTGCCAGAACCCTCCTTTCATTTGCAATGTGTGAAGGTTCCATCTACATGGAGCAAACAAGGGCCACATGGTTATACTCCAGTACTTCAGAATGAGTTAGCTTAAATACCAGATATAGCACAGGATTAGCAGGGGATTTGGTCTGAACTAATTAGCCCTGCTGAAGTATGGCCTCAATAGAGCATCATGTTTCATCAGATAGCATTGGGCCATGGAGATGTACCTACAATTAAGCACATGTGTAAGTTCTCGAAGGACTAGAGTTTAAATTCCATACAACTCCAACAAAGTAGCCCTGTGTGGGCCAAGTAATAGCTTTATATTCAGCCAAAGCTGATGTGCAGCCTTAAATAATACAATATTTTAGTGTGAGAGGAAAAGATAATAAAAAGTTAAACCCTCCCTGCTCTAAACCAGTGATTGTTTGGTGTTTATTTTGTTGAGTGAAATTGTTTCATCTGTGTAGAAAGATCCTAAAAGTAAGACAACTTCCATTTGGCGTAACAATGCTACATCTTAGCTAGCTATTTATTGTCATCTAACGTATAGCAGGACAACCTTTAAAAAATTACTTAAATTTCTCAAAATTAAGTTAATGGAGCACCACACCTTCAGTTATTTAGACTCTTGGAGTAGAATCCATTAGTCTGAATTTGTTTCATACTTTTTTTATAATATCATGCATGACATAGAAATGCACAGTGGAACACAAATTACATGGAATAAGTCTTCATCTGTGCTTAGAAATAAAATCCAAACCTCCTTGAATTCATAGAATTACATTCAAAATTATTGAAATACACACTTCTTCCTAACAATTTTTTGAAGAAAGTTCTGATTTGCTTTTTCTCACTCACTATTTAATACATAGTGTCACATATTTGATGAGCACAACAAAGGAAGCTTCACTTGAAGTCTGGTATCTCTGGCTAAGTTACTCTGTTAAGAAGGATATGATGTATGTTGTAATCTGAACTAGGTGTTTGGTCGCTTACACTATGTCTGTACTAAGTACGGTAGCTTAGTGACCATTCTTTAGTCTTGAGGTTAAATAGCATATGGTAATTTTTCCACCAGTCTAAGCTCCTTTCTCCCACAGGACAAGGCTGCCTATTGAAAATGGTCCCAGGTTAATATTATGTTCTCACTCATGCCCAGGCATCATTGTGTGTCATTTGGTAAGGCCCAAAATTATACCAGGATATATTATGTATGTAATTTTTACATAGCTTATGGCTACATTGACCATGTCAGATGGATCTGCTCCTGATAATCATCTCTTGTCCCAAGGCAAAGTAGTACAAAACAAGTTGTATTCATACTGTCTAGGGATAGCCCTTTTTAAAACAGACTGTTTGTATCTCTACTGCATGACCTAACTTGAAATCTTCTGTGCCCTGTGTTAAGTCTAGTCCCTTATTCTTTGGTGCAAGCTTCTTTGATGTAGTTCAGTATTTGAAATGATGCTAGGGCTAACACTGTAGTCAACAAAATATTTTTTTAAATAGTGTGAGATTGGGAGTGTGATGTGATGGATGAGCTGGAGGAATGTTTTGAAAGAATGTGTAGAAAGGGAGAAACCAGGCCTTTTCAGACTGTGTCTTCATCTATCTTGCCTTACTGGAGAGGGTCTGAAGTAAACTGCCCATAGCTACACATGGATTTTCATTCCAGGGAATTTGCTCACTACAAGGAAAAGTCAAGAAGTGAACATGTTTCTACCAACACGCAGTCCAGGGACTGAGAACTGGGACTACACTGCTAAATTATTTGGTGGTGTTGACATAATGCCTCTATGGGGTGATTCACGCATTATATTTACTTACACCTTACTTCGTTCATAAAGACAAAACTGCAAAACAGGCTGGAACGCTTTTACACAAGTGAAGAAATACGGTTCAAAGTACATGAAAAGATGAAATAAAAAAGTAAGGCACATCATGTGAAGGCTATGAAAGGTTTTTTGAAGTAAGACTTAGAATATACCTGAAGCCCTACTGTACGTATCTAAATCCTTTACTGGCTCTTGATCACAGACCATTGACGTTAAACAGTGGCAATAATACTGCTTTAATCTGTGTAGTCCTACACAGGAATCCTGTGCTTTTAGGAAAGAGGAGTAAAGTGAACAACTTTACAATGCAAAATTTAAAAAAAAAGCAGCAACTTAAAAGTGTAAACTTTGACCATGTTTTCTAAGTATTTGATCTTTAGGGCTCTCCAAACCAAAATGAAATGTATCCTAAAATCAGACCAATGAATTTCCAACTTATGTTATCAAAGAATTGCATTCTATAATAGACACATTTTTGAGGAAAGAAACAAAATAATTTGGAGAGCAATTTTGAAGTCTGCAGACTGATAATTTTCAGGGGTGGCACAGTTCAGACTTAATTTTTTACTATAGCAACTTTTTATTTTCCTAAAAATATTGACACAGAAATATAAATGTGTAGGACATAATGCTTTCTCTGCTTCATAACTTCAGCAATGATGAAAGTACTGTTTCTTGTTTTGATTTGTATTAGCTTAAATAAATGTTAAACCTTGTAATGAAATTTGACTGACCAGATGTTTCTCTTTGAACACAGACTTGGAATTATCTGATAAGACTATTTGAGTGCTATGTATTTCTAAACCCAACAGTTAATTACACAGATGTGACACTGTCTATATGTAAAACCAGTAAGGTTTGTTACATCTTGTTTTTTCCCCAAGAAATCTATGAGTAACCATATACCTAATTGTACAGTATATGAGTTTCCAGTATTCTTTAAAAGCATTGTAAATTATTCTGCTCAATTATCATTCAGGCTTAGATTTAAAATTTATAGATAAAACATGATAGCGTGGAACCTGTCTTGAAAAGTAAAAGTTTGATGTGCAACAGTGCCTGTCAAATGGATAATGCAAGTACAAGTTAGGAATAAATATACATTTCCTCCTTTAGGTTGTTCTTTTCCCCTCCTAAATGAAATAAATACTAAAGGTAATGCAAGTTAACAGGAAACCTACCATGTATATTAAAAATTAGAAATTTATGGAAAAAAGTTATTGTGGTTACATTAATTTTTCTCTTCTTTATCAGTATTACTATTATAGCCCTCATTAGTTAATCCTGGTAATGCTTTTGTAGGTGTTAATATATTCAGTATTATTGTGAACTTTTCAAATCTGACCTTCTTTATTTATTTCTTCAGGCTGTAAAGTAAAACACACCACCTGCTTCTGTCTAAAATAGAAAATAATTGTTTGGAGAGCACTTTAGTGGAAATAGAGTTAACCTTTTTCTCTTCGGAAGGTCTGCCTTGATCCACCTTGAGGAAAACTTCCTTAACTCTCTGCTCTACAAATGAACTAAATGTAGAAGTTTCTTCATTCCATAAAATCAGTGAAGATTTAAACATTACATTACCTATAAAAAGAAAGTCCAGTTAGTCATATAGCAGTGATGAATGGATATTTTATGCTTTGGATGAACATTTCCATTTCTTATGGCACATGGCAAGTAGAGTCCAAAATCACATCATCATTATCTTCTCTTACATACAATGAGAAAACTCTTTCTTTGTGTACAAATAGAGAAGCTTTCAACAGAAGTTTAAAACACAAAGAGAAGGAAAGTGAACATAAAGAAAGTTTAGTTAGGAAAAAAAAAAAAGCAGTTGCTAAAGATGAAACAAAAAAAGGTATTATGATACCCTAAACAAAGAGTTACATAATTATTTGCTACCTAATTATCTTTGGAGGCAACAGAATTGGACGCTAAACTAACTGGTCTCCAAGCTCTTTTTATGACTTCTTTTCATATCATATTCTTCTGAGTTGGTATTATTGATGTGGCTGTATTTATTCTGTTCCAGCCAAGCACACTGAAAGTTAAGGGGATATACTGTAACAGATCAGACTTGTGAAAATCAGCCAAATACATTCTGTAATGCCAAAACAAACCCAAAAGCATGAAAAACTGTCACTTCATTCAAATTGTGTAGCAATCATTATAATTATTGAATAGATCCTGAAGACTTGAATCAGATTATTAAACAAATCAATTTACCTAGTAAATAATAAAAAAAAATACTATATAGTATTATAAACTAGACATAGTTGCTAACAGGGATTTATGTCCTAAAAATGAGGGTAATTTAATTTGATGGTTACAAACAGACCTGCAATTAGTATTCAATATTCTTAATTTTTTGTGTCAGGAAACACAGAGCTAGCTGGAGCAGGTACATATCGTGCCTTGCAATTTATTAATCTAGTACTAAATTCTATTAACATTGCACATGATTGGCACATTAGCACCTTACTTCTAGTAGATTGGTTTTAATGAGGTTGCTATCAGGTTAATCAGGATAATAAGTCTTTGTAAAAGCTGTTTCTACATCTATAAGCACTTGCATTTCCCCATTTGTCCCACTCAACAAAAATGAAAACACGTCAGTGTGTTTTATTGGTCACTAGCTATCATGAACATTTAAATAAGGTTTTGCTAGGGGCTGATAGTATACAAATCTTGTGGTATGGGGAAACCTTCACAATCAATTATTTACTGCAGTTGTCCAGCAAGTGATCTATAAGTTTAATGTGAGGTTGAACAAGACAGTTGAGCTGATATAATTATACTGAAAAAAGCATCCAGTTCCCCCTTCTGCTCTTAGCTTCACAGTCCTGTACAGCTCCTCTGTAGTTTCAGCCCTGCTGCACGTTTAGTCCTTTGATAAGCTGTGGGACTAAATGAAGATTGGCAACGTTATGTTACCGATGAGCACCAGAGGTAACACATGGGTGTTGAAAGGATGAAAGAAAGGTGGGACAGGACAAGAGGACTCCCCTACTGTGTGGCCATCATATGAACCCACAATTTTAGTCACTATTCTCAAGACGTTAAAGATTCAAGCACTAGTACCAAGTACACAAACATTTGAAACTAACTCCTGAAAAAGGGCTTTGTGATGAAAAGAAAAACTGCTGCAATCCATGCTTTCAGAATTATTTGCCACCTTTTCCTGTGAAATTGAGAATAAAGAGAATGTACCTGAACTTGAACATAACTGTTAGGAAAGACCTCTCCCCACCCTCCCCCATCCCTGGCTCAGATATGCAATTAATTAACCATTGCCCACCTTTTTTTTTTTTTTTTTTTTGTCTGATTCAAATAAGTACAGGTGTGGTCATTTTGAAAAGGGCCAAGCAATAAACTCTGAGTTTCAAGAGAAGCCATTTTTCACCTAACCGTTCTGTGAGAAACCTGTTTAATTATTTATGCTTTTTTCCCAAGATTTTGCATACTAGCCAGAAAAAAACCAACCAAACACACACACACACACAAAACCAACCAAAAACCCCTAAAACACATTTCCAACAAAACTGAAAAATTTGCACGTCTTTTGACATCACCTATTTTGGCTGTTTTCTTCATAATTTGAACAGATATACCAGTTTTGTCTTGTTGTCCGTGAGCACTCAAAGATAACTGCCCTAAGGCATATTCATTTAAGGAGGAGCTTTTCAAAATGACAGCAAATCCTTTCTGATTATGCTCAAAGGACTCCAATTCACTATCCTAGCCATTTTATTTCCTTTCAAATAGTGATTTAAATGAGCACTCCACCCTCATCTAGCTGCAAGTGTCTTAAAAATTACTGGTGTCATAAATGACTTCAAAAATCAACTAAGAAGCTGAAAAAAAATGAATCCCAAACCCAAAAGGCTGTGTTTTCCAAAGATTTTTCAAACTTGACCTCTTCCTTATTTTTTGTGATTTTTAAACTTATAAAAAAGCTATAAGATTTGAATGGAAAAAACCTTCCAGTTCTGCATTATTTTCTTTTCAATGAAACTTCGTGCCTATCTGAAATGTAGTTTCTGACCCACTTTGCCTTTTTCTCCAGTGCCAGGTGTTGATATGTCTCTCAACTTTTGTATCTCCAAGAGTATTTACCAAAACAAGTATTTGCATTTTCTGGGGAATATCTAGATACAAACTTACATTGTATTGTTTCATGTAGCACAGGGTCACAGTGTCTCAAAAGCAGCACTGGAAGACAGAATCTTTCTCTTGGGTGCTTGGCTGTATATCAGGGAAGTGTCTTTTCTCAAATTCAAAAAATAAGCTGACAAAAACATTTCTCCCAGCACTCAGAAAGATGATGTTAAAACATCCAAAACATTTAGTCTGGTGGCAACTTTTTTTGCCTGATATCCAAAGACGACTGGAAAGAGAAGGAGAATACAGTTTACCTAAGAGAAAAAAAACCCATAAGCATCCCTTAATTTAGGAATTGGAAAAGTGTACACCTACGTGTACAAAATTTCAGTTGTCAGTGGTAGGATAGCTATGAAAAACAGAAGTGACTGAAAAGTCATTGCATGTGTTTGACATGTTAGGAGAACCTTGAGCAAACCTGGTGCCATATGTGGGTATGTTTGTTTTCTCTCCCTCTATGCCTGCAACTAAAAGAGAATCCAGGAAGAAGATTACTACACTGTAGAATTTCTATATATTGAATACTGGATTCCCACTTATTTAAATAAGATAATTTGTCACTTGATGACACTTCTCAAGATAAGCAAAGCTGGGAAATGTGGACATTGGATTTCACTGTCTGTGCTATAACATGGTTGTCTTGTAACATGTCACTGGTTCTGTTTTGTTAGCATTATGTAATTTGAAAAGTTTACTGGTAAACCGGTTATGAACTTACTAGAGTTACTGAGTGTTTGGGTGATTGAGATAATTTGTCTTATTCTTTTATTTTACCTTACCATTTTCAAGTCTCTGTGTTTTCTGAAGGCTCTTCTCTTTTATTTTTTTTTTTAAGAGAGTAATCAAAAGATTAATGTTTATTCTATATGAGACTTAGATTAGATCAAAATAACAGATTTAGTTTTCAGAATGTCTTCCCTCACTTTGCTGTAAATCTGAACAGAAGATTTATAATAAGACACACAATTTTTAAAGTTGTTTCACTAATAGTCAGCAGTCAAACTATTATAATTTAAACTTACTATGAAGGCCTAGAGAGTTCATTTTGCAAGAAAGCTAAGATGCATTGAAAAACAATGTGAGTTAAGGTCTCTTTGCCATTGTATTGATGTTTCTGAGAAAATCAGTGGTGATAATGTCTAATAAGACTGCATGCTTTTGTAATATTTCACTCAAAAGAGCTAAGACAATAGAAAAAACAAGGTCATGGTAATGCTGCTTTTCTGATTGCATGACTATATTCCTTTAACATCTTTGTATTCTGTTATTTCAGAGTCTCTTATTTGGTGGAAATAAAGGAAATCTTTGCTGCATTTCAGTGGCAATGAGTAAAGGCACCAATTTGTTGAGGTTTTTCTAAGTTGATATGAAAATATATTGATATATGAATTAAATATGAAACTGAATTATGTTGGGTTTCTTATTTAATTCATATATTATGGCACTTTAGCTAACATTTTGTGTAAAATGTTTTTGAGGAAGTTAATTGTATGCATATTTTTAGTATATCTGTTCATATTAGTGTTATTTAGTCATCAGGTGATGCAGAAAGGATTAATGTAAATTACACTCAAGCAAATCACAAAACTTCACAGTGAAGTCATATTAGAAACTGTTGCTAATAATCATCTTAGAAATATAATTTGTTAAAATGTAAAGACAAAAACTGCACTCCTCCCTTGTTGAGAAGTGAATTGAAACCAGAATCTCTGGGCTTCACTCTGTGACCTTAAGTGCGTACTATGTTTCACCCCTTCCTGTAAGAGACACAGGAAAGCAAGTTCAGTGGAGAGTGGAAAGGAAGTGATACGGAAATGGGTGGAAATTATTTTTTTTAACAGCAGAACAGCTAAAGCTTTTGCTCATCCTGAGTAATATGTTGTACACATATGAAGTCTTTTTTTAGTTAAAATTAACTTTAAAAGGACTTTAAAATATTGACCTTTTTCTTGCTTGGATATCTCTTATGCTAACATGCTTGTACAAAGATACTGTCAGCAAATATACTTGCTTTGGTAAAAGTATTTTATTGGTTCTTACTATTATATCCAGATTTGAGATTTCATCTGTTTTATTAGTATGTGAATACAGTGATGACATGAAATAAATCTTTATTTTGTCAGGATTTGTTAATATTTGAAAATAAAATAAATGTAGTAGTTTTACTACATTCTAGAAGGAACAAAGTGATCACATTTTATAATACTACTAGCATTACTCATGGCACATTGAATTATTGGTATCTGACTCCCTGGTCTATTGATACCAAATATGCCTGCAGTATAAAATAGGGAAAGAAGGGAAAAGATAAACTGGTGACTTATGCTTTCTACTGAAATTCCTGTTCTTTTGGGGGTTGGGAACATCTATTTTTCTTGTGTTTTGGACATAATGAAAATTTTTTTTTTCTTTAATTTTGTGCAAAGAACAGACCTTTATGCAGCTCCCCTGAATATTCCTCTGGATCAAGTGCTCTATACAGTTGTTTATGTGTGCCGGACTGAATGGGTTCATTCTTTTATGAAGTGAATGAATCACAACACCCCCATTTGTTCTGTGTCCCACCAAAGAGACCTAAACTGTTCAAGTTATGAACTGAACAATCTTAAAGACAATTTAGTATGATATAATAGTGATAATAAAACAAGCCATCATTTATTAGACATCTAATCTAAAGCCAAAGTTTTGAAGTCAGAACACCCAGATGGCAGTGAGGAAAGCCTTTATTATGCATAGCAGCATAGGACAAATGTGAACCCTTTCTTTCCCCATGGGTTTCCAGAGTGCAGTTCCATGTACTCTTCAGAGGCAAAGCTGGCTTAAAAGATCACTTTTCTAACACCACTTCCTCATTCCTGCCCCTATGGTAGAATTCATCACTTCTTCAATGTAGCAGTGCAAGTATTTGTAATGCTGTGCTGTAAACTGAATCATTGACGTGAATAACAAACCTTGGAGACTCTTTTATTAATACAGTTCATTTCAGGGATCTATTCTACATTATGGCCTTACAAATCTTTTCAGCAGCACAAAAGAGAGGGTGGTGAATGAGAACAAGCAGTGGGGGGTCAAGGTGTGTGCGTTTGTGTAGGGAGTAAGAACCTCTTAAATTAGCTTCACTTCCAAAGAAAATATATGTGGAACTACACTCTTAGTCTTCCACCAGCTCTCTTCTTTAATACAACTTCTATTCACATTGTTCTTCTGTTCCTCCCTCCAGGGGGGATTCACTGCTTAAAGCAAATGTCTGGTAGTTGAAAATTCTATTCTCTTCAGCAAAGTGTAATTTCTCAGGTAGGAGGGCCCCATTGAATTCCCAATAGTGCTGCATACACTACCATAAATATCTGCAACCTCCCATCATGATATAAGATTTTTAACACATTCTTTCCTTTATTTCGGAAGTAGAGAGAAAGGGAAACTAAGATGGGCATAATGATGAAAAATGTATTCTCATACTCTCCACACAGTCAATCCTGCTTCTATTGTAATTAACAAACCTCTCTTTTACTTCAGAGGAAACAGATTGCTGACAAACTGTAGATAGACTGAAACAGTAAATTGAAACAATATATTACATGAGCAATAGCAGTAATCTTTAAAATTTCATGCTAGTTCTTACATTTTCTTCACATAATTCCTGCCCCTTTAACACAATTTAAGAAAAGAATGCAAACTAGTGCAGGTATGAAAACCCAACAGCCTGGGCAAACACTTTGCATACAAAAGTTCTGAGCAAAGAATGCAGCTTCAGCAGAACACTTCTACTTGTTTGGGTTTTTTTTAAAATGAGACAACTGTTTCTCTTAATAAATCATGGAAAACTATGAAGTTACCTTGCGTACCTTTACTCAACCCGTCATGACATTAGAGCACATCAGAAAGACATTTTGTCTCAAATTGATACACAATTACAGTATCACAGAGTCAGAATCACAGAATGGTTGAGGCTGAAAGGGACCTCTGGAGGCCATCTGGTCCAAAGCCCTGCTCAAGCAGAGCAACCTACATCCAGTTGCCCAGGACCATGTCCAGATGGCTTTTGAATACCTCAGAGGGAGACTCCACAATCTCTCTGGGCAACCTGTACCAGTCACCTTCACACTAAAAAAGTCTTTCCCAATGTTCAGACAGAACTTCCTGTGTTTCAATTTGTGCCCATTGCTTCTTGCCCTGTCACTGGGCACCACTTTTTAGAGCCAGGCTCCATTGTCTTTACACACTCCCTTCATATACATTGATGAGATATCCCTTGAGCCTCATCTTCTCCAGGCTGAACAGTCCCAACTCTCTCAACCTTTCCTCTTATGAGTGCTGCTCCCGTCCCTTCATCATCTTTGTGACCCTTTGTTGGACTCTCTGCAGTATGTCCATGTCTCTCTTGTACTGAGGAGCCCAGACCTGGATGCAGCACTCTAGGTGCGGCCTCACCAGGGCTGAGGAGAGGGGAAGGATCACCTCCCCCCACCTGCTGGCAATAATTTACCTAATGCAGCTGACAATACCACTAGCCTTTTTTGTCGCAAGGGCACACTGCTGGCTCATGTTCAATTTAGTGTCCACCAGGACTTCCATGTCCTTTTCTGCAAAGCTGCTTTCCAGTTGGTCAGCCCCCAGCATGTACTGGTGCCTGGGGTTGTTCCTTCCCAGGTGCAGGATTTTGCACTCCCCCTTGTTGAACTTCATAAGGTTTCTGTCAGCCCATTTCTCCAGCCTGTTGAGGTCCCTCTGGATGGCAGCATGATCCTCTGGCATACCAGTCACTCCTCCCAGTTTTGTGTAATCTGCAAACTTGTTGATTGTACACACTGGCCCATCATCCAGATCATTAATGAAGATGTTAAACAGGACCAGACCCCATATTGACCCCTGGGGTACACCACTAATCACTGGTCTCCAACTAGGGTTTGTTCCACTGATCACCAGCCTCTGGGCCAGGCTGTTCAGGTAGTTTTCAATCCACCTCACTGTCTGTTCATCCAGGCCATACTTAAAACGGCTTCTCTATGAGGATCTTATGCGAGGCAATGTCAAAGACCTTACTACAGTCCAGGTAGACAATATCCACTGCTCTGCCCTCATCTACGAGGACATTGTAGAAGTTTATCAAGTTGGTCAAGCATGATTTCCCCTTGGTGAAGCCATGCTGACTACTTCTGATGATTTTCTTGTCTTTCATGTGCCTGGAAATGGTTTCCAAGATTAGTTGCTCCATCACAATCCCAAGGATCAAGGTGAGGCTGACCAGCCTGTAATTCCCTTGGTCCTCCTTGTTGCCCTTCTCAAAAGGGATGACATTTGCTTTCCTCCAATTTATAGACACTTCTGTGAGTCACCATGATGGATCAAAGATTATCAAGAGATGCCTCACAATGACATCTGCTGGCTCCCTCAGCACTCCTGGGTGCATGCCATCAGGGATGATGGACTTAGCATGTCCAGTTTGCTTATTTATTCCCTGACCTGATCCTCTTACACCAAGGGTACATCTTCCTTACTCCAGCCTTTTTTCCAATGTCTCTGGGACCTGGGATTACCAAAGGATGGTTTTGCTAGTAATGACTGAGACAAAGACGACATTCAGCACTTCCATCTTTTCCACATTCTGTATAACCAGGTCCCCTGTCTCATTGAGCATTGGGTCCATGTTTTCCCTAGTCTTCCTTTTGTCGCCTATGTACTCTTAGAAGCACTTCCTGTTGTCTTTGACATCTCTGCCTAGATGCAATTCCATTTGGGCTTTAGTTTTCCTAGGCTCATCCCTGGCTGCTTGGACAATATTTCTTTATTCCTCTTGGGTCACCTGTCCTTGCCTCCACCGTCTGTATGATTCCTTTTAGTTTGAGTTTGGCCAGGAGCTACTTGTTCATCTACACAGGCCTCCTGGCATTTTTGCCTGACTTCGTATTCATCGAAATGGAACTCTCTTCAACTTGGAGGAGGTGATCCTTGAATATTAACCAGCTTTTTGGGCTCCTCTTCCCTCCAGAGCTTTATCCCATGGGATGCTTCCAAGCAGATCTTTGAAGAGGCCAAAGTCTGTTCTCCTGAAGTCCAGGGCTGTGAGCATGCTTTTCATCATCCTCCCTGTCCTCATGGTCGTGAACTCCACCACCTCATGGTCACTGCAGCCACGCTGTCTTTGACCTTCATATTCTTAAAAAGCCCCTCCTCTTTGGTAAGTATGAGGTCCAGCACAGCAGCTCTCCTCATTGGCTCCTCTGTCACTGGGAAGAGGAAGTTATCATCAATGCACTCCAGGAACCTCCAGAATTCCTTATGTTCTGGTGTGTTGTCCCAAACACCCTCTATTGCAATGGTTGAAGTCCCCCATGAGGACCAAGACCTGCAAACCTGAGGCTGCTCCTATCTGTCTTAGAGAGCCTGATCCACTCATTCTTCCTGGTCAGGTAGCTTATAGCAGACACGCACTATAATGTCACCTTTACCTGTCCTGTCTTTTATCCTAACTCATAAGTTCCCAGATGGCTCTTAATCCATCCCCAGGCAGAGCTCCATGCACTCCAGCTGCTCTCTCACATAAAGGACAACTCCCCTTTCTCATCTTCCCGTTCTGTCTTTCCTAAAGAGCCCGTGTCTCTCCATTGCAATGGTAACAAATTAATGTAACCCAAACCTTTTTTCACACTGTAAGCACCCAGAGTGAGATTATCAGGGTTTTTTTTTTCCATTTTATCTTGTTTCTGTCTTTATCTCTTGATCATTGTAACTAAGATTCATACTGATAGCATACGTCCATATATTCTGTATGGTTTGCTTTAAATTTTTTTTTATGGTTTTAATATTTTTTACCTGCTGTGAAAACTGGATTGCTGCTAGATCACTGTAAAAGTGAGATTTGATAAATGATTATAAGAAATCTTATACTAACATTATGATTGAAACAATAGACAAAAGTGTAGCCAGGGGATTAGCTAGTAGAGGTAATTACAAAAGTGTAGTCAAGTGATTAACTAGTAATTACTCTTAAGTTTTACAGTTCTTTGCTCTTATGACTAGATATTCCTGTACGCTAGAAGAGAACAATGTTGAAACTGACTACATGTGATTGAAACTGCATTACGCTTCAAGATCAAAGTACAAGGACAAGAACAAAGACTTCAAGACAGCCAACAGAATTTCAAATGGGTTGGTGGTCGCAAAAGCAGCCCTTTGACTCAAATAAAGAGCCATTGCGCATGGTTGGATGTAGGCAGTACTATGATAATCAATTACAATAATTTTTATGTCTATGTGTACTAATCGGATTACTATGTAATTAGTTGCTCTACATAACCTGTTTGTGCTGAAGCTGTGGCATGCACGCTAGGTGGAATTATCCCGCGTGCATCCAGCGCTGCAATAAAGAATGCCTGCTTTCTAAAATTCCAAAACGAGTCTTAGAGAGTATTCCTTTACAGGCCGTGAATTTTGGTATCAATACCATATCCAAAATCTGCTATGCAGTCAGCAGTGCTTACAGTTTGTGGTACAGGCAGCTTCAGCAGAGCTGCTAGGAGTAATGCTAACAGGAAAAATAATTCTGATCTGCTATATAAGATATGAAACATCTGCATTGGGATTTCAATAATTCTCCTAATTCCCGTAAGAAAAAAAATTGATGGTCCAGCTCCAGAATAAATTAAGCTAGATATAAACCAGAATATCTTAATTTTTGTGTTATTTTATTTCAGTTTATTTTTAGTTTGTTTGTTTGTTTGTTTGGGTTTTTTTTCCTGATTATTAAGGTATCTGAAAAACTTCCTGGTGTGAAAAGAGTAGATGAGAAAAATAAGTTCTTCAAAGTAGAGTTCTTCCTACTTTTCTTTTCCTTTCCTGGAAATCCAGTTCTTTGCCTAGCTGAAGTATCAGCATGCAACATAACATTATGAAATATCTGGATACAGCATATAAATTGCAATTTATAGGCAGTTACCTAGGGTCTCTGTGTAAATTGTGTTGTTCTGGGATATCAGCTGGTCTTAACTGAAGCAAATTTTCAGCATTGTATCTTTTTAAAACAGTGTTTCTCATTATGAGTAGCTAGGGGTTTTATACCTGTGTTTCAGAACTGGTCAGGAATTTTTTGTGTTGCTGTTCTGTGTCTGATCAGGGGATTTTCAGTGGAGTATTGCCTGTCAGATGATTACAGTTTGTTGAAGTTGCATTGCTTCCTGATTTCAGTGAATCCTATCTGATAATGAAAGCTAACCTCATTGCCCTGACTTCTTGGCAGCCTGCCTACCTGACCATCTTGGGGTCTCTCTAAGAAGGACTTCCAAGCTTAATGTCTAGCTGCTTCCCAGGAAGGCTGGTATGAGATGGGACCTGAAATTTCCAAATTCTTTGGATACTTCACATTGCAAACAGTCAATTCCATGATGCAATGCTGGATGTAAGATTCCTGTCTATTTAAAGACCCCCTCTCCCCTTAGTTTGGAGTCTTACTCTCCTAGACATTTTGAAATATCTCATTCCCCCAGCTCCACCCCCCAAGAAAAAAAAGGTATTTAAAAATAATTAGACTGTCAGATTTTACTTACAGCTTAAACTGCTGTAAGGTAGGTATTTTTCTATGTAAGTTATTCCTCTTATGCTGGCTTTTGTAAGCATATTCCTTTTTTTCCTTAAGTTCTTAGAAAAGATACAGTCTTTTACACCATATCCTGTGATGATTTCTGTAAACAAAGGTCAGATATAAGTTAGAAATAAAAAAAATGTTTCTTATAATAAACTTCACATTTTACATTTTTTTTCATGCATATATCTCAAAAGTTATATATACAGGAGGATAATAATTATTAGGTTTTTTTTCCAAATAAAGAAGTGGTGATATGGATGAGTGACTTCACTAAGGTTGCAGAACAGATTGGTATGAAGTTGAACAGACAGACTCTAAAGCCTGTCTCTGTGTAGGGTATTATAGAAATGTAGCTACTATAAGGTCACAAAAATAGTAGGTAGCTAAATTTCATATTCAACAGAAAACTTAAGTAGTACAGAAAAAAAATCAGATAAAATTGTTCACCTTTGTTTTGGGGTTTTAGGGTTTTTTTTGGTGGATTTTGGGGGTGGTTTTTTTGTTGGGTTTTTTTTTCCATAAAGCAAAATCAAAAGAAATATGAAATTCCTGTGAGATTTGGAATCACATTTTTGGAAGCTCAGTCAAAGTATACAATTCACCTTGAAAGAATGGAATTTGACTTTTTCTTTCTGTGTAAGCCATTGTCCCTGGTAAAAATGATTTCTTAGCAGATAGCCAGTCAAAAGATTAATAGAATTAAAATCTTTGTAAAATAAGCCTGTTCTCACTGACAGCTAACTTGTTTTTTTCCCCTTCCTTTTGGAAGACAGTAAACAGAAACAAAGCCTGCAGCAATACAAAGAAAGCTAGCACATTAAAGAGGGATTAGCTTCAGGAGGCTATGACAGATGTAGAGTGCTTTGCACACATTGCTATGTGATGTTCAACATATGTTGTCAATTAAAAATTGCTTAAGAAATATTTAACAAGGCAAAGCTAACACAGTCCTAGTTTGTAAGAATATATTGAGTTTATGCATCACTGCTCTGCATTTTATTTTTTTTTCAGTTTTGCTGTAAGCTGAGGAGAACCTTATATAACATGTCTCTCAACTATTTTATGTTTTAAAGTAGCACTTTAATTCAATGTATTGGAAAACATCATTCATTTAATCTTTTAGTAAGATGACTACTGGATAATTTAGCAGTCAGGGGTCCTGCTAAGCTGGTTAAAATTAGTTTTCTGCAGCAAAGAATCATTCACTACATTTGTAAAAATAGGCACCTAACTGCATTCAAGACATCATAGGCTTTGGCACATGCTTTACCTAGATTTTGCTCATGCCAATAGCCGGGAAATCTTCCTAGTAAAGACCAAGGCATAAGACACAAGCTCCTAGGTTAAATTGCCATTTTATCATGTTCCTTATCTACTACACCTGAATCCTTCCCTGTGCAAGACATCTGCCATCCTTTTTATTATTTTGTTTTTCTAAAATGATGAGGTTCTGTGTCTTATTCAACCCCCAGATAGCCACTAGACACTATTCTCTGTCTTCTCCCCAAAATACAAGTGCCTTTCTACACAACTGTACTGCTAAGTCTCCATTCAAGAAAGTAGCAAAAATTCTTATTGAACTCTGATGCCTCAAGATCTCATCACAAAAGATGTGCTCCTAATGTTAGGAAAGTCCTGAAAGCACCATTGCTGTTCTGTGACCACAAATGAAGAGCCTTTTACCTGTGCGGGAACAGAGGTTTGCAGTCATCTATGAAAAATACTTCTTATGGCTGTGGAGTATATGTTAACTCCTGTGTGGAGGAAGAGGGACTGAATGTGTGCAAGAAATCAACAATAGGTTCACAGAGATTTTGCAGTATCTATCCATCCCCACTGACTTCTGAAGATATTCCCACAATGAATTAAGCCTTCAGTTAAAGTCTGTAGTTCCACTGGTATTGCTGTCTTGAATCTCTGGTGAAATTCTGTTTCCAATCGGAAAATATGAGTCTTTAAAAATAAAAGTTACAGTGTTTATTCCAAGAATCTTTGTACTTCCTAAACACATATTGCAGGCTGCTGTATACCTCATCTGCTGACCAAATGTCAGCCCAACTCCTACTTCCCTTTAAATAGGATATAAGAATACTCAAAAGGTATTCAGAGAACTGTGAACTATATGTGCCCTTAAAATGTATTGCTGATGTGGGAATTCACACTAAATTGCTGTGGTGATGGATGTTTGACTATAAGTTGAACTATTAACTTAAGAAATTAATCAATTAATTAATTAAGAAAAATTGAAACATATACTCAAATATTGCAATATATGTTAATTTAAAGGAACAGTATAGAGCAGTTAGATTTCTGTCTCAGTGAGAGTCAGAAAAAGGCATGGAAGAGGAAATAAGATTGGTTTTCTGTATCTATAAACTGGAACCACTGAGTAATTTCTTGATCCTTATTTTTCTCCCTGCTCCTTTTTAAAATAAATACTATGGGATTATAAGCATAAATTAAAAAAAAAAAAGTGAAAAATGTATTGTATTGATCCTAAGAACTGGTAGATCATGTTCTACAATCCAGTTTAAAATCCAAACTAAAATATATGCAAAGCATATTGTCTCTGGTTTTGATCAAAAATAAAATTAAAGTCTGAGAACAGTATAACATCTTCAGAAGTTTATTATTGTTAAAATATACCAGACAAGTATTTTACTAATGGGAGGAGTTTTTCGTTTGTTCTATATTCTGGGTAGATAACTTCCAGTATTTAAAGCCTGATATTGCAAATTAAAGCTTTGTTAGTTGCTTAGATACACCTTTCAGTACTTTTTGGTTAAGTATAACCTATATGTTCACAAGGAGGATTGAAAACCATGTGGGCTTTGAAAGTCTCAAAGCATGGTAGCTTATTAAGGGAAGAGATAAGAAAACTTAGGAAATAGTATTAAGTATTTTAAACCTTTCTTCTTGTCCACACAGGCCTTGCCTAAGGCATCATTACTAGGAAAGGTAGGTTACTGTGAGATTTATCAGCTATGTGCAGAGCTTGAATTGACATTCACACAAAGAAATGGAAAATGCATGAGCTGGCCTATTTGTGGATAGTGAAGTTACGTCCTTGTCGAAGTAATTTAAACTGGTTTTCTGTGTTGAAGCTTAATATGAAAGATAGCTATTTTGTTTATAAGGAGTAAAGGATCTTCAGTATTCTTAAACAGTAGGAAAGGGTAATACTTGTTAGGTTTTTGTATCTGATTATTGCTTGATAGGGTGTCTTTTAATTTTTCTTACTGCATTAAATTAAGTTCATCAATGGTCAGTTTCAAATTAACAAACTCTCCTGTTTGTATGTAGGGAAGGCTGTTACATGTATCAAATCCATTCCGCAGTATTGCCATGCCATGTTTTCTGCCTTTTTTCAGGTACCGGTTACCTTATTTTTTACTTAGCTGTTTTGATTTTAGTCTTATGGTCCTATAATTTTTTTTCTACTTCTTTTATTACTTTTTTTTTTTACTTTTGAAAGCAAAGTTGGTGTTACCAGGTTTGTTATCTGTTGCTGCAAACACCTATGTAAAGATTTGCTAAGAAACACATTAGCTTTCATATTTGTCTCATGAGTTTATTATCACGATATGTTAGAACACTTTTGTGCCTGATTAAAATGTTGACTAGCTTCTGAAAGAAAGTGCATATATGCCTTGTGAATTGATATTCAACTTTGTGCCTGGCTTTGCAAATCTTGAGAGCTAGCAGTAACCAGAATAGGTCTGCTGACTTCACTACTGTTGTCCTGGTTTCAGCTGGGATAGAGTTAATTGTTTTCCTAGTAGCTGGTACAGTGCTGTGTTTTTGAGTTAGGTATGAGAAGAATGTTGATAACACTGATGTTTTGAGTTGTTGCTAAGTAATAGTTAGTCTAAAGTCAAGGATTTTTCAGCTTCTCATGCCCAGACAGCAAGAAGGCTGGAGGGGCACAAGCAGTTGGGAGGGGACACAGCTGGGACAGCTGACCCAAACTGGCCAACAGGGTATTCCATACCATGTGACGTCATGCCCAGTATATAAACTGGGGGTGTTGGGCTGGGGGGGATCGCTGCTCAGGAATTAACTGGGCGTCAGTCAGTGGGTGGTGAGCAATTGCATTGTGCATCACTTGTATATTCTGATCCTTTTATTATTATTATTGTCATAATAATTTTAGATGCATCAGAAATGCAACCACTTGTGGTTTATAGCAGTTTTCTTCTGAAGGTATCTGTTTATGTCCTCATTTCTGGCAACCACATACCTATAATTTTGATGACCTGATCTTTCCTCTGTTAAAAGTGCGGACTGGAAAGGTGTGGGAAGATACATTCCTTTAATTATTAATGTACTCATATAAAAAAAATTGTGCAAGACCCCTCCCTTTTCTACCTATTGTATGGAGGTCCACATGGTTTGTAAAGCAGTCAGAGAAGTTGTGTGCTCTGGCGGTGAACTGTCATGGGTATCCATATTAACTTGTGTTAGTATTAGCATTACATTGCAATATGGTCGTTACAGCAGCTCAAGTGTACCTGTATCCTTAACATGTCTGTAGAGTTGATTTCCCGCACCATTAGTGCCTCTTCAGCCTGCTAATGCAACTGGCAACTTGTACCAGCTGTAGAATGGTTAATTGTATGGGGTTTTGCCTTGATGGCCTACATGTCAAAAACTTTTGGCTGCTGTTTGTTTTTGATGGGGACTACTTCCATGGAAATGATCACACCTTCTCTATACCATCAGGCTGCAATGTGTGTATCAATCTCCTTAAGCTGTGCTTAGCAGAAAACAATCTTGGGCGGCAGAGGTATGAAAGGAGTGGACAAATTAGAATTTACAAGAGATTTATCATCCCCTTTTTCATTCCATGTACAACTTCCTGCACGTAGTTCTCATGGTAGAGGCTGTCATCTGAAACTAAGCTGGTTGTGCTGTGCTTTGAACTTTTATTATTTTATTGCAAAATCTGAATCAGAGGCTTTTTTTGTTTGCTGGTTTAGGTATCTAATAGAAAGTGAAAGTTTACAATGACACGGAAGTGGCTGAACAGGTAGTGACAGCTGAGTTTGCACTGAAGAGTTCCTTTATGCAGTATTTGGTGCTGTCAGAGCTATCCGTTTAAACCTGGGTGATGAGAACACATTTTTTAACCCTTTGAAGAATTTTAATCTGTGTCTTCAACTTGACTTAACTTAATCATATCTCATATATCTTATGATGGCTATAGAAAGGCATGAAAAATCGTAATGTGCAGTGGCCCAGAAGTGCAAAAATCAGACTCAAATAAAAATATGCATCCAGTTTCTATATATACAAGAGTAAATTCCAGAACGTGAACAGCTGGAAAATATCTGACATGAGAAGGTGTCTGAAATGGAAATCATAAAAGTAGGGGCTCAGCCTTATTTGCTTGGTTTCTGTTGTTTGGAATGCTTCTTTTTCTTCTTTCACAGACAGGATTCTTAAAAGATGTCTTCTGCTTACTTTAAATTGTGCATAATTTTGTTGGTTATTACCTGTTCCAGTTTTTAAATTAGAAAATGTATTGCTAATTAATTTGATGAATTACTACCTATTCAAATAACTCAGTTATTACACAGTCCCTGAAAGAGAAAATTAATTCAGTTTCTACTTCCAGAATACTTACTCATTTGTACCCTTAAATTATCTACAGTGCAGTCTGGCTGAAGTTTTATGCTGCTGGAGGAAACCACTAGAGGAAATAATTTGAAAAATGGAGAAGTGACAAGTATCTTTAGAACCTGAAGACAGGCAACATTGAGATAGGTCTTGATCCTGTAATACACAGTTGTATAGGGAAAAAATTTTCAAGGCACACTAGCACAGAGCTCCAGGGAAATCAATGAAGTGTCTGTCCAGACACTGGAAATTGCTGCTTAGAACTTCCTGTACAGTTGTGTAATGCAGTGAGTTAATAGATTGTTAGCTAATTTCACTTATGTCGTTGTATACTTTGATGAGTCATAGATGAAGTGAATCTCATTTAATCTAACAGAGGGGTGGAAACAGTGGTTTTATTTTGTCATATATTTTATTAAAGTTTTCCACAATTTGGCTTCTTTGCCATGTTTAGGACATTTACTTTTCACTATTGTGATAGAATATGAGAAACTTTATATTTCCTCACAGTAGGGTTAGGGCTTTTTATTTGTTTCTTTGTTTTGGTTTTGATAGTCACAGTATTTTTGTTCCTAAGATAAATATAAATCAATGTATGAAAAAATTCCATATTTTCCATTTCTCATTCAGAAAAATATTCACTGTGTGAATTTTGCAATTGAAGGTAGAATATAAATCTAAGTTTTTAAAAACTGCATCCTATAAGCCTGTTCATAACATTATTGAGATTAGCAATACCACTGGAGCTACCTACTTTACCTGTACAGGAAAACCACAGATATGTAAATGGTCACTGTACCATGGCTGAAGGTCTTTATCTACCTCATGGTAGATTCATCATGGAGAGAATCTCATAGATTTTGTAGTTGGATTTGTGCTGATAAATTAAACAATACCAAGGAACATTAGTTGGCATGAGCATGCTATCATCTGTATTGCTAAGTTATTAAGAAGTTCTGTAGAATCATTTTAGCTCATATAAACACTCCTCGTTGTTTTCAGGCATCATTGAGGAGTCAGCATGAGTAAGGAAGCATTCCTAATAGGCAATTTGGATGTTGCCACTCTATCTTGAAAGGCAAGGGAACATCACAGACTGGATATGAGCCAATCCATATCACAGAGCCTCAGTGTTAGTGAACAATCCCAGGTATACTTAGTTTACTAACACAGATGTATATGTGAGTTTTAAATAGTACTGATAAATTCAGCAGCCTTTTTTAATTTATTATGAAGGGAAAATTTGGCCTTTAATAGCTGTTCTTGCTTCCAGTCCCTCCCACATTTTGTACTTATTTATTCTTTTCTTTTTGTCTCCTCTCTGTCTTTCTTTCGCCCTCTTCTTCACCCTCTTTTAAAAATAATGGTGTATGTATCTTCCTTTGCAGGCAAGAGCAGTGCCCTCTTTCTGTTTGTTCCATCACACTCCACCCACTGTTCTGTTCTCCTTCATTGTCCCTGATCTGTTATCTCCTCTAAGCTTTTTATCCACATTGTTTCTTGCTTTTTGCTCACTCCCAATCACAATGAAGTTGTGGCATGTTCAGAAGTTTTCAGGTCAAATGTTATCAATTGAAAATGCTGGTTTCCAACTAAGCAGCTACAAATTTAGAGGTCAGTTGACATGATTTTAAGAGAACATTACACTTTTAAACGTGTTTACTGATTTATGTATTTTCCAAAAGAGAAAGAAAAAGAAATAGAAACTACTAATTTATGTTGATTTTAAGTATTAAGTAACTAGCAATTTATATTGATTTTAAGATCACTAGTTTTTATTTTAGTCATTAGAGGGAAAGGAGGACAAATTAAATTTACTCTATTGGATTGACTTTCTGCTAACAAGTCTCTATTTGCAGAAGACTGAGACTAATCACAGGTAAATGCTTAACCAGGCTATCAGGAAGTAAATCAAAATTAAAACAGAACTTTTTTTTTAATTATGAAAAATTCTAGAGAAAAAATAAAAATATTTTAAAGTGTAGAGGAATGCAGCATTCCTTACTGGTACCCTGAGCCCACTTGGAACAAGTGCAGAGGAAACTCAGTTCCCCTTGTATTTATCACAGCAACCCTCCAGTAATGGTAAGCTTCTTACCTTTATCCCTTTTTGGATTAGACTTCCATTACACTTACTTCTGTACTGTTGAGACACTAAATTGACATTCTGTGTTGACTGCAACACAGTCATGTTTTCTTTGTTTCTTTTGAAAATCAGTTTCTTGCATAGTTAGCCATTAAACTTTGTTTCAAAACCTGTCTAGATTTACTCTTAATATATGGATAGTATCTTTTTAAGCACAATTTTCCTAAGTAAAAACTAATGCAGATTACTAAAAACAAAAAAAGACAAATTCAGAGGATAATTTAGCTAAGGGTCAAATCTGCAGCTTTTTTAAAATGAAATAATACTGTTTATTTTTCTGGCATTGTATTGATTTAGATCATCTGTGTATTTGACTTCATATATCCAAAATTTATTGCATATATATTCAAAAGGTGGAAGGTTAGCATTCCAATAAACATTCCTAGTAATCAGCTGGATAATTTTAAACATGAACTATCTTCTATTACCAAAACTTTGGTTGACTTCAAAGGTGGCAAATTACTTTCAGGACACCACAGTCTTGAAACTGCTGATAGCTCAGACTCAGACTTTTCTATCGGCATATGAGGAAATCAGTTAAACACTATGGCTTAGTTTCTGTCTAGTGCTTTGCAAAGAACAGGAAAGGTCATCTACAGTCTTTGCATAGCATATGTAAGGGAAGCAGGAATGCTAGTCATCTTGCTTCGCTGTTTGAAATAAAAACTCTCTAGAACTGTTCTGAATGCAGGTACATAGTGTAATGATGAGAGGTGGAGATGATGGTAGCGCCAATAGCTGCATGGCCCATATGGCCTGAGGTTAAACTGGTGGAACAAAACTGGCATGCAGGAGAAAGCTTGCTTTACCTTATAATAATTTAAAGGGAGTATTCTAAAAGGTGCCTCTGATTTGTTTACACTGGCTTGTCTTTCTAGCCCAGAGATGTTGACTTTTAAATTTTTTAGCCTGTGTCTTGACATTTCATACAAATAGTTAGCTGTCAGCTCAGACTCAGAGTTCTTAGTCTTCTCCTTAAGCTGCCTCAGTTATTTCCTTTTTTTAAGGTGAGATAAATTATGTTCTAAAAATGCCTGTTACTCTCTATTGCCAAAAAAGGAACCCCATCCATATGGAGTTGTTTATAAAGTTTACAGTCAGGTAAATTGAATTCCATCCTGAATGTCACTGAAATCTATAATTTTCTAGTTAATGCAAGCTCTCTAGGTCGTCATACCCAGGTTACATTTTAGTCTTACAGATTCTTATTGTCCAACATGTCCGAGGAGAATTGACATGTTTAAAGTCTAGTCCAGCATCTTCTTTGATTATTCAATCCTCTTTTTCTTTGGCTTGACAAACACATCTTGATTTACTTTTATCCATTAAGAATGCTGCTGTAAATAGTATTTTCTCATCTTGACCTCTGACTATACCACTCTTCTACATTCCTCTACTGGTATCTTCTATATTGTGTCAAACGTACATTATATGTTTTCTCTTCCAAAGTCTTTCAGATTCTTACTTTCTTCCTTCCTTCATTCACTACTGAGAGGCTGTCTCCTGATTCTGATCATAGGTCCAGTCCTGCATTAGAAATTTAGAAGTGGATAAGTGATTCTTTATGATTGCTACCTTGCCACTCCTCTTCATCACTGCTATTTCACAGAAGCATGCACAAAATACTATACTCATTTTTCTTATTGATACCTTTCTTTTGCTATGATGCTGAGGAAAATGTAACAATTAAGCAAATGATGTTTTGAGATCACTGCTTATCTTTATGACTAACATTGTCTCACTGTTTCCTTGTAGTCTTAACAGGTTTTTGTCTGTGTCTATTTGCTCTGTCTTATATCATACTTAGGGAAAGAGTTATCTAACATCTGCCTAAAAATTATGTAGATAACTATTCTAAGCAAGTCATCTCTGCTCCCTTTCTAGTTGGAGTAGAGAGCTAAGTAACTAAGATAGTAGTGTTGAATCATACTCCAGAGTTCATAGAGGGAACCTAGCTTGGCATACAGAGCAAAACTTAACCTAGAAGTCTAGCTTTAGGCAGCTAAAGGAGACTGAGATTAATTGTACCCTTAAATTGTAAGTTGGCTGAGATACAGACATTTTTTCTGCTTTCATGCAGAATTTAATGCAATGGGTTCTAGGTCCATAATCGGACCCAGACTAGTTACCGACTTTAAACAGTTACTAGCATAAAACTGGAAAAATATTATTACTACAGTAAAATTTAAAAAAATAAACAACAGAAGAAAACAGAAAAAAATACTTTTAGAAATAGTCTGTCTTTAGGAGAAAGATTTGTAGATCCCTACAGTGCAACCTCCTCGGTAGTTTAGTTTTCCTAGGCACTAATATTTTAATACTATTGACCATTTCAACTGATATGATACACACACACACACACACCCCCCAGTACTATAATAATGGAAATAATGTTAAGGGATAAAATTAGATCAGTGATTAATGAGTAACAAGCTTTCATTAGAAAAGCTGTGTCTTTAAATGTATAGTTGCTATTATTGCCTTTTAGTTTAAAACATAATGACTGATTTCAGCTATTCTTGTGTTGAATATTTTATGTAGGCAGGTAATGAGAGAGAAAAAGCATCTAATGTAGCTAATTACAGATGATGCAACATCATGTAATTTAACAGATGACACATGCCATTACAGATTAATAAGATTTTTAGACTAGGCCTAATCACTTTCTTCTTTATTGCAAGACTTAAGCAGAATTCTAGTATTTTTAAATAAAACTTTTAACTCCATCTGTCAAAGAACAGCAACAATACATATATTGGCATTAATGACTGTCTTCATGGTTTTGATATAATGACATCTGTCATTAAAATAGAAGAAACTTTGATTTTAATAATGTTTCAAAGTATGCAGTTTTAAAACTGTCTCAAAGAGCAATGAAGTTAATATTCTAATAATATGTACCCATTTTGTACCATTAGATTTGGTTTTCTGAACAGCACACAAATAGATAATTCAAGCAAAATATTTTGATTTAAAATAAGAAATATCTATTTGTATTAAAGAAACTATGGTAGGACAATTGGTTTTGTCACTGGTTAAGAAAAAACTTCTAATCTTTTATCTTCATATATCCTGTAAGCAGAGAGCTGCTGATACCTGCCTTATGTTGGTGTTGGGGTTTTTTTGTTGTTGTTTTCCCTGTCTTTCAGTGTACACTGTCACCCAAGTGACTTCTAAGTATTCTGGACAACCGAAACAACGGCCAACATTGGACCATAGTATAAAGTCTCCAAGTGGGTAAAAGGATCAAACCACAACTCTGCTACTTCTGTTTAGCCGGAATATGAACAGTGGGAAAATGTGCTACATAAAGCTTCAATGCATGATGCAATTACCACTTCAATCTGTTATGGGTGATTTTTCAACAGCACATATATCAGCTTCTGTTGTGGTTTAACCCCAGCCAGCAACTAAGCACCACGCAGCCGCTCACTCACTCCCCCGCACCCAGTGGGATGGGAGAGAAAATCGGGAAAAAGAAGTAAAACTCCTGGGTTGAGATAAGAACGGTTTAATAGAACAGAAAAGAAGAAACTAATAATGATAATGACAACACTAATAAAATGACAACAGTAGTAATAAAAGGATTGGAATGTACAAATGATGCGCAGGGCAATTGCTCACCACCCGCCAACCGACACCCAGCCAGTCCCCGAGCGGCGAATCCTTGCCCCCTCTTCCCAGTTCCTAAACTGGATGGGACGTCACATGGTATGGAATACACTGTTGGCCAGTTTGGGTCAGGTGCCCTGGCTGTGTCCTGTGCCAACTTCTGGTGCCCCTCCAGCTTTCTCACTGGCTGGGCATGAGAAGCTGAAAAATCCTTGACTATAGTCTAAACACTACTGAGCAACAACTGAAAACATCAGTGTTATCAACATTCTTCACATACTGAGCTCAAAACATAGCACCCTACCAGCCACTAGGAAGACAGTTAACTCTATCCCAGCTGAAACCAGGACAGCTTCCCAGCAAGAATGTTAAGCTTAGCTGTCTTAGCAAAGTCTGAGGATCACAGAGTTTTTATCACACTAATACTTCTTTCTAGTGAGATCTTGTTCTGCAAAAATAGTGTCATTATGAATTACATTTCCACTCTTATTTTGAAAATTATATCAATAATTTTTTCTTGTTTAATAACAAAAATTCATTCTCTTTGCTTTATATGAAACCAAATATGTGTGTTGACTGTCAGCACCTGTTTACAAGGAAAAAATTGATCCAGAGTTATATTAGATACTTTACACATTGAAAAAGAAAAGCATTGTGTTTCTGGAACCACATAGTCTAGTCAACTAATCTGAAGGTCACAGAGGTGAATATATCCTGATACAGGGCTAACAAATTTTCTTATTTTTCAGAGTTATATCTTTTTATTATGAACAATTTTAGCCTTTAGAATTTTCAGTATTCAGTATACATATTGCCAGGTTTTGTTGTTGTAGCTTGTTTTGTTTTATTTCTGGTTTTCTTTAATATCTAGAGTGTTGGAGCTTTCTAATTCTTTTCTTTACCTTTTACTATATCTTTTTTTAAGGTTTTGCATTGGTTCCCATTTTAGCAAGCTTCACAACAAACTAAAAAAATCACGAGGTTTATTGAGATAAATGATTACTATACATTCTGAAATATTTTAATCAGACCATCATGGATTTAAACACAGTATAAGTAAACAACAGTTACAGGTGTATCAGAGGAATTAGTCTAAGTTGTCAATGAGATGTTGCAAGTAATTGGAAGGCTGAAAGTGGTGTTATCTACACTATTCCTCATCAGTAGAAATTCAACATTTACAATATCCTGCTCCTAATCTTGGGGATAGACTGGTCATCCTATTTTGAGACAATAGGGAATTTATATTTCACATCAAATTTTTAGTTTATTCTAATGTGATAACTGTCCCAATTTCTATGATTATCTATAAACTTTACTTTTCATGTCCACTATTTTTAAATGTATGCTGGTGCTGAAGGTGCCCTTGCTTTTTTCCCCCAGTAGATTTTGTTTAATCTTAATATATAGTTGAGTTTGATTCCCATATGAAAACTCTGTGTGGTCCTTGATGTGCAATGAATAACATGTAAGGTAAATAGTCCTCTAAAACCTTCACAAGTAATTGTGTACATCAGGGTTACCTGTAAAAGCTGAAGGTTAGTTATAATAAGGTGATCCCATTCAACATTATATATGTACTTCACATGAAAATTGCATCTCATGGAACATATCTTGCCACAGACAGAACTGATGTTTTCTGATTTCCAGTGCAGTGCTTCATTTCCAAGATCATGTACAGGACACCAGTGCTAATAAGAGCCTATGAGTATGCAATTACTGGTCTAGCCTAGTGCAGCTTTTTGTTTAACTATGTTATTATTTCTGCTTTTCCTGTTACAAGCTAATAATTTTTATCAACTGACTTCTTTTAGGTGTCACAGCAGAGAAAGGATTCTGAGTGAAGGAAATTCTAGAAGTCATATAGTCTGAATGAACTGGGATAAATGAAATGCAACATGGCAAGAAGCACAGTAACTTTCGTGGGACAGATATAATGAGACTGATGACACTTGTCATCCCTGGCACAGAAGTGGTGTGGTACAAGATAAGAGCTTGGAAAGCTAGGACAAGTGGAATTTTGAACAGTATTGGAGGTCCAAAAAAACCTCTTGAATATATGTCAGTGAATAGGAAATTCTCAGTGAAGAGGCTCATCTCACATACAAGTAAGATGAAAGGAACCAACAGAGATATTCTTTGCAGCTACATTTTGAATATATTGCAAGACTTGGCAGCCATGGCTCTGGAGTCTAGAGAAGATATTGTGGGAGACAAAGCAGAAAGGAAAGGGACCAGAGAAAAAAATTATTGGCTAAAAAGAAGATTATGGCAAAAGAACTTTTGGTGTTCAGGTGCCTGTGGGGTATATGAGTTAAAAGGGAAAAAAGTCAAGGATGCCCAATAGGAGTATAAAGGAAAATGGCGGGTGATGAGAAAGATCATCACAGGGGGAAAGGGAAGAATCATGAAATGAAGATATCCAAGAAGTGACTGTTGATGGTCCACAAGTGAGCACAACTTCAGGTTCTGATCCAAGCTGAACAAGAGGAATAAATGAAATCTATCTAAGACAAACTGAGTCCAAGCTGTTAAATAGAGAGGAGCTGCTGTAGTATAGAAAGCTGTAATTCTGGAGCCACTGGAATTTTCCATGGGAAAGAACATGCACGCGTGTTAGCACGTCCATATATGTATCTAGCTACTGATATACTTCAGGTAGGTATATACTGTAGAGTTGGTCTATATATTCATCTAATTGGAACGTTGCCATGATATTTGAATTACTAAAATGACTATTTATACTCTGCTTTTATACATTCCATTAGTATTTATAAGGGTTACTCAAATAAAGACCAATTTGGATGAAAGCATGAATAAAGTCCATTAATATTATTAATTAAACCATAACCAGACATGCAGTCGTCAAAAATATTTCTGTGACACTGATATTTTTACACTGTTAACCTATTTCTGTCATCCAGCAACACAAAAGAAACAGAGACAAAATATTTTTACCTGTCACAGAACAAGAAAATTTAGTGTAATAGCAGAAGAGTATGACTCCAAAATTACAGTTTTTGCAGTTCTGTTCATTTTCTGGAACTTTCCTCAACTTTCCAGAACTCTAGTGCATTTAAAATGAAGAAGCAAAGAAAAAAAACCTCCACAAAAACCCAAACCCAGAGCATATCCTACTAACTTTTAAATAAATATGATAAAGCAGATTACAATAATCTAAAGGAAAGATATTAATGTCAATAGCAGTAGACATAGTAACAACACACTAGCTTCCATAGCAGAAATTTAAAATATCAAAGACTCTATATCAGCTGGACCTCTGTCTGGTATCCTTGCTTAATCTATACACAATATGCACTGGAAAATCTAATCAATGGCCTTATGACAACCCATCTAGTTTTGTTTATGAATTATGGTTGCATCGTTTCAGATTGACAATCTCCTTTCCCCTTTCCCATAAATGCAGCCATCTGGAAAGTTATTCATAAAGTTCTGGGTTTTTTTTTCTTCTTCTAGTGAAATACTTGTTCAAGGAAAAATATAATATTTATTGTCACAAAATATTTATGACTACAGGGGAAATTCATGTAAAGATTTTGATTGAAAACTACCTAGCAACTTTACATGAACTTTGCAGATCTTCAAGAAAAGGAATAATGGTCCCTTTTTTCTTGTTTACTTCCAGAATTAGGATGCTTACCTCCTTTATAGGAGACATAGGAGTTTAAACCTACTCAATCCTACTTTAAAAAGAAAAAAAAAAAAAAAAAAAAAAGTGGGGTCTGTAATACTAAAGGGTTTTGTGGAGTTTTGCATGTCTACCAAGGAGGAGTAAGACTGAGGTGAATTTAAGGTTTTAACAGAGTACCCCAGTCCTCCAAAGGATCTGTTAATTAAATACAGTTAATCAGATAACTGACCATTTTATAGTCACTTAACACTAACACTCCTCTTCCTTTTTGTGTGAGGAAGAAGAGCTCAAACACCCTTAATTCTACATTACTATCAGGAAGACTAAGTGACTGCATGTTCTTTTTTAAGTGGTTTTATGTCCCCAAAGAAAATCTGCTTGTAGAAAGAGAAATGTAACTTCACTTTACATAATGTCCCCTAACAGAGAACTGCTGCCATGTGGTTAAGACCAGCAATGTGGTTGGAAGAAGTGTGCAGTGGGAACACAAGCAGTGCATGTGAAATGGGAGGGTATAATTCTCCAGTGAACTTTCAGTCTTGAATACAGTGCCACAGGGTGATACCAGCTTGTTCAGTGAAAAACTTCTTGCATTTTACACAAGCAAGCAACCATCACCATTTTTAGAGAATGCTTGTGCACTTTCGAGTGTATTGATGCTACCATTTTAATACCTTTTCATGCCTTAAAATCAGTATGAACCAGTACAAGTGGAATCCCTTACCTGTATCTTTAACACACATTTCTAAATAGTCTATTAAAAACTGCCTTTAATTTCAAATAAGAGGATGTGAAACTAGTTTGTTTGGTGGTTTGTTTGTTTGTTTGTTTGTTTTTTATAACTTTATAGTTACTAATCAAGGAGATAAAGTGCATTGGTTTAATAAAAACAAATCAAAGCACTTTCGATTCACACGGTTGCCTCTATAACAGGATGATTCTATTATTTTGAATGCACAGAGGTTGCTTTTTAAACCATTCTTGATTAACAATGCATTTATTTTCTGTTTCCTTTGAACTCAGAGCTTTTCTCTGTCCTTGCAGTTCACATATATATCTCAAACACCAGCTTGTCAACTGATGACTTTGAAGCTCCAGTAGCTATGGACATTAAACTGCACTGGCAGAAAAATAGCTGTGATGTCAAAAATGAACTGGGAGGTTGTAGGCTCTCAAGAAAGATTAGGACAAAGCTTTCCAATGACAAAGAAATTAAAAGAACATGACAAGGCAAAACCAAAAGTCTTCAGTAAGCATTGTTTTGGCTTTGATTTACCTCTGTGATGTGGGAGAACTAAGTATGTCACCTGTACAAAATGGTACGGAAATAGCTGGCTGTGAGCCAGACTGGCTTTTAAGAGATTAATGCCCAAAATACATACATTTAACCTGATTTTAACAGTGTTCACTTCCTTTCCTCAAGAAAGTTGTTGCAAAAAGATGTTAGGGCATTGCCTTATTTTAGATTTCTTCAGTTGCCCCCAGAAGGGATGATGATGACTTGGACTACAACTGTTTAAAGTGAAAAGCTCTGATGAACCTCGTGGATGTTGTTGGTGAAATAGATGGTGACTGGGAACAAGAGAACAGGAACCAAACTTTGCTTATTTTCTTCTGGCTTAGTTGAACTAACCCTATGTTGTAGGTATACTAAATCATGCACAACAGGTCAGGAAAGAAATTGCCACAGAGGAACTGCATCTGAAAAGATATGCTTGCAACATAGTGTCATGGAGGCTACTACCAATTACTCGCTGTCTCTTTCTGAAGGCTAGGCTTAATGTCACCATTTAACCCTAAGCTTGCATTTAGATACAGATGATAACTTCTTAACCTTTTCTTTTTTCTCATCTCCCTTTCTCTCCATCTCTGCAGTCCTACCTAGTGCACCAAGTGCAGCATTAATTTAAATAATTTCCCATCTTTTGTTAAGATCTCTTTAGGATATCAGGAAAATTAAAGCTGTCAAAATATACACAATTAAAATTTGTAAAATTAATGGGCTGCAAAATAGTAAAGGGTTTGCAGTAGGCAGTCCAGATGATCAGGTCAACAGGAGATACTATTAAAATGATCATGATGAATGGTGACAAGTAAACACTTCCATGCTGAAAAGTGTATTTATTCAGAAAATAAGTGCTACCATAAAAGAGTTTAATACATGAAATAGTAATACAGTTGCATTTTAAGACATTTTATTGCTATCAGCATTGTGATGGTAAGGTCTGCTGCTTGTATGTAGTGACATGAAAGGTTATTAAATGTTCATAATAGAAACATAGGCTATGGCTGGCTACCAAACCTACCAATAACTATTCTGATGCACCATAAAGTAAAAATGAAATCAGTCATTCATTTGAAATTTCATGAAAGGAAATAACATGACACTATTAGAAAAGTGCCAGAGAACCTCTGTTTCTTGTCAGATGTTCAGCTATCTTGCAATACAAGGATTGAAACAATAGCTCCCACTGAATAAAAGCTATGCACAAACATCAATCTCAGTGCCCCAAAAGAGGCAGGCATGGTAGTAAGCCCAATGCTACTACATCAGTACTTTTGATGTACTTGTTAAACAAGGAAAAGTAATTGATTTTAAGCAGGAATAAGCCATATGCCTCTTCTGCATAAAGGGATGACGTCTGGGGCCTGTTAGCTACTACTTATTGGCACATTTAAAATGCAGATTTTAAACATCCTATTTTATCTTCTTTTTTAAACTTGCACCAGACATTTGAGCAAGTATCAGAGAAAAACAATCTGCAAATATCCCCTTATAAATTTTAAATTAATTTGCTCAGACTTTGTTCATCCTGGTTTTTTGTATTTGCTTTTTCCAAGTCCTAGAGAAAATAAGTTTACCATCTGGACTGTCTGCAGAAATAGCAAGTTTCTGGATATTAGCAAAAGCAAGTTTTGGTGTACTAAATGACAAAGAATGTTGCCACATGAAACCTTCTAAGACTTATATTCAGCAAGAGAACAAGATCTTCTGACTTGTCTGATTATTTTTAAACAAAACTAACTAATCCAGCTCAGCAGTCTCACATTGACTCCTTGCTAAGGTGATGTCTTAAACAATATTCTCAACAAATTTATTACTGATGGGAAGGGAGCAGAGGCAATGTAACTTACTTCATATTTAGAACCTTACAGCAGGCCTTTTCAAGGGTTTGCATCAGTACTAATTTCAGATTGTCTTCTCACTCCCTTTTTCTGTTCCTCTGTTTCCTCCTCTCATGAAGGTGAAAAATGACACTATTCTTCCTGATACATTTAACACATTACTGTGAAAGAGCCAGGATCTGTATCATGTTATGGGACAAACACAGAATGGGCTATAAGCATAGAGAACAAAATATGTGAGCCAGTTCAGGGTCATGTCTGAAAAAGAAACAGAAACTGGTGGTATAATTTGCTAGCTGTGAGCCTATTATTAATTTATTTGTTTATTACCAGCTTTAGATTTCCAGTGAACATAATTTTCAAAATGCAAGCTGATCAGTCAACTGAAAGCTTATCATACTGATGTGTCTGTATTGTCATAAATCATTTCTGGGCAGGTATTTGTAGCTAGCCTTTGGGGCTCAAAAAGCCCAAGGGCCTGCCTGGTGTTCCTGAATTTTCAGGATAAAACAGGAAGTTCAGTGTTGTTTTGTTGGCCTTAATCCAAGGGAAGCTGTAAGACAGATAGCACAGGTGTCTGGAGATTTAAAACTTTTTTTTACAGTTTTTAAAATCCTATTTTGTCCTTTCTCCAGACTGTAACTCTGATGTAATCCAATCTAAACCCTTGAAAATGCAGATAGATAAGCTTTATTAGGTTATTTGTTAGATTTTCTCTGAATGTGCAACAAAAAGTTGACTTTCTTTTATAGTAAGGCCTAAATCATAAAAACACACTTGAATAATTGAGTGGAACTTCATTCATCTGCATAAAGGGTGGCATGTGGATGCCTATTTTCAGCTCAGAGCCTAACTCTGGTTTTTAAAGCTGAAATGATATCCACTGACTTCTAGTTTCACAAAGAATTGTTATTTAAGAGATTTTTCTAGTGTGTATTGGGCACCCTCAGCTTTTCTCAGATCTGATAGACCGTTGTCATGGTTTAACCCCAGTCAGCAACTAAGCATCATGCAGCTGCTCACTCACTGCCCCTCCCCACCCCAAGGGATGGGGAAGAAAATGGGGAAAAGAAGGAAAACTCGTGGGTTAAGAATGATTTAATAGAACAGAAAAGAAGAAACTAATAATGATAATGATAACACTAATAAAATTACAATAATAATAATAAAAGGATTGGAATGTACAAATGATGCACAGTGCAATTGCTAACCACCCGCCAACCAACACCCAGTTATCTCCGAGCAGTGATGCCCCCACCCCCACTCTCCCCAGTTTATATACTGGGCATGATGTCACATGGTATGGAATACCCCTTTGGCCACTTTGGGTCAGCTGCCCTGGCCGTGTCCTGTGTCAACTTCTTGTGCCCCTCCAGCTTTCTTGTTGTCTGGGCATGAGAAGCTGAAAAATCCTTGACCTTAGACTAACCATTATTTAGCAACAACTAAAAACATCATTGTGTTCTCAACATTCTTCTCATACTGAACTCAAAAACATAGCACTGTACCAGCTACTAGGAAGACAATTAACTGTCCCAGCTGAAACCAGGATAACACTGAAATTTTCAAATTCAATATCATTCTGAAGTTCTTTGACTCATTTTACAGCTGCTTTTCCCTACCATGTGAAGGTTTTGACCTTTCCCTAGAGAACAAAAAAATTTGCATTCTTAAGCACATTTTGTGCCGAAGCTTTTTTGCAAAATGACATTCTAAAGCCAGATTGCTTCTCCCACGATCTCTTGCACAGCATCCAGAAAATAAAATTTTGAGGCCCTGCATTCCTATACACACTCGATGAAAGAATTCAGCAGTTCACATATCATACAAGAACAAATTACGTATGGGACTATGGGATTGTAACTCCTTTTCTGTTAGCACCATCTGGAGCAGTGTACACTCCAAATCGCATGATGGGGGAGATGCTGTGATGCAACACTGTCCCCCATTTTCAAACACTGTTACTTCTAGCCCCAGTAACGTAGTCTATATCTACAGGATAAAAGTACTGCACTTGTGCTTCCATTTCCAAAACCAATAAGCTTCTACATTTACCTGCATTAATGTAGTTCTTCATTTTTCTGTATTCATGTGTATAAATACACACTTGCTGACAGGGAATTGTTTTGCATCTTTTCTTCTGAGTCCTGCATGTGAAAATTCTAAATAGTTTTACAATCTTTTATATCACTATTGTTAAATTGCAGGGGGCTTTTCTTTATTTTAAGTTTTAAAAATAAATGGTTTTTGATAAAAAGGTTTTATTATTTTATTTTATATCACTACAGACTATAGTTTTTCATCATATGAGACTGAATAGGTGTGTGAAATAAGAACATTAATGAGGTATCTATATATATTTCCTACATATCCCTAAAAAAAAAAAAATTAAAAAAAATCTGTTGCTGTTTCTCTTGTTTTGAAAAAAGTATTCCCTTTCATAGTATACTCTGATCTGCACTTTTCCCTCTAACTCTTAAACCACTACATCACCACCTGTGTTTACATCCAAAGTAATGCCACTATGCCCAGAAAAATATTTTTTCTCTTTTGAGCACTTTTAATTGTGCCAACTATATAATCTTTAAGATAGCAGTGAAACAATCTTAAAAAAAGCTCCTAAAAAAAGACTTTGCTTGGATAAGGAAAGCTTTGCTAAACATATTAAAATAGGAAAAATTAATTAATTGGTAAATTTAATCTACTAGAGATCTTGAATCATAAAGACAACAAAGAGTCTTGGTTCTACTTACAGAACTAATCTTCAATACTTATAACTTTAAGAGAGAAATGTTAACTGCATATTTGACAAATTTGCTTGTGCCTATGATTCATTTATCTTTTACAACTGGAGACTCGCTTGGGCAGAGTAGTCCCATCAGGGCTGCACAGTAAAGCAACATCTTTACCTTAAAAACAGGAGTTACTTTCCAGTCAGACATCAACTGCTCATAACTACTGTGGATATATATTTGGAAATACTTTTAGATATATTCTATCATTCTGTGATGAAGTTCACGCTGCCTTTAATATATATTATATATTTTTATATATATTTTGTGTATGTATACATATGCATATCTGTATATCTCTGTATCTATATATTTACATATTGATAAACCACTTATATTGTCCTTGGAGAACAGCTGGTTGGTGAGAAACTATAAAACTGACAGGATATCAGATATGTTTAAGGGTTTTCTGAGGTCCCAGAGTCTGGAACAGTCACCCTGCAATACAGAGCTTGGGAACTCTTGAACACTGCAATTTAGGTTTGAGGGCTACTCCCAGCAGATCTAAGGGTCCTAAGTGGATCAAACTTTCCAATGGATTAAAGCCCATGTGCCTCAAAGTCCTGGCATGGCTAACTATTCCAAAGCTGTGACTGTTGGACCTTCTGCACCACCCACCCTGGAATAATTGACTCTCTGGCCCATCCCAAAGTTGTAGGCTTATCCTAATACTTTCCTGCTAGGATATCTGTCTTTGCAGTAAATAACTCAGAATTCCTGAGGTTTTCAGTGCTTTCAGGCTCTTACCTCTGTAGTGCAGAGGCTAGAAGTCCTGACTGTCTTGGTCTTGTGGGGCTGTGCTATTCCACTGCACAAATCTGAGTCACTACAAGATTGTAAAACCTGAAATACTTTGGAAAAAAAAGACTTTGTTTTTCATAAACTGGTATATTCTAGTTAAATGATTTGACTGGAAGTTTGCTAACCATCTTTACTCTGAATTTGTCAACTATAATGCAGTCCAAATTAAAGTAATACATGTTTTTGAGAAACTGTTAGTTCTTCCTGTCAATAAGAAGTTCTCCAGTTAAGTAACAAATACAGGTATAAAGGAGAGAACTGCAAGTTAAAATGGAAAAGTGTCTTTGCAACAATCAAAAAACCCATTTTAATAAGGCCAAATTCCTCTATTTTGATATGAAAAGTATATGAAAATTGCATACTTATTATTGAGACTAATTGAAAACATTAATTCAGTGTATTGATATTAATATTAATGCTGCATAAGAGCAGAAGTGAAGCTGTAAGAGTGGAAATAAATTACAAGAAAACTATGAGCAATCAAAATGTTGCTTTACTACCATATGTAAGTAAAATCAATAATATACTGCAAAATGCATTATTTTATTAAAATTTCATTTTTAGTGACAAATAATTCTAAAAAAACCCAAACATCAACTGTACTAAGTTTGTGAAAAGTGAAATTAAGGATTGGTGGAAAGCCTAGTACCTTAGAATTTCTGGATTTACATTGCTTAATAATAAAGGTGTGGTATGGTGGTAGCTTTAAATACTGATAAAAATTTTTGAATGAAAAATAAAGTGTATTACAAAAGTGAGTATTAATGATACTGCATTAAATTAAATGAAAATTAATACATGTATAAAATTTGAAAAGTACACAAATCAGTAGGTTACACTGAATATTAAATTAGACTTAAATAAGGAATTTAGATAAGAAAAATCTTTATACATTCTGACGAGGATTCTAAACATACTAGCTAATTTTGTTGATGGATCCTAACTAAAAAATTAAACCGCAGTTCATCAACAATTTATGATTTTAAACTTCAGGAGAACTTAATACTGAAATATCTGAAGTTTAAACAATAACTTTGGGAGCAATGATAACACTGTATTCCAACAGTTCTATTTTTACCTGGTAACTAAGCCTTTCCTTACTTTTCCTCTCCCCCCAGACCTTTCATTCTCCTAGGATTATTGTAATACAGAGGTGAATAAAATGTTCATGTGAAACTAAAGTTTGACATTTGTGTGTACCAGCACTTGTTAATGACAGTTCCAGGTTTCTCAGAATGTTTAATCACAAAATGTCGGAATATGTCATAAGAAACGAATTTACTGGATAATGTTAGCTGAACCTAAATTTTATCTGTAGTGACTAACCAAACAAACATATTCCAGAGGCTGAGCACTTCTTATTAGCAAACTGGTTGTGCCATGTATCTGATCAAAGACGAGTGCCACATATCCCAGGATGTGAAGCCTTTGACGTTCTTATGGTAGGTTGACTTAAGTAACCAAACTCTTAAGCCCACTCTCTAAGGTTTGCAAATTTTGCTGACTTGACTTTACACGATGTCCCTTCTACCTTCTCACTTCCAACCTGCTCCCACCTTGGTATTGAAACAAAATCCAGGATAGGGCTTATATGAGGACCATAGCATTTGATCCAGTCTGATTTAAGTAAGGTAATTATTCACTTTATGTGGATTAGCATATATCCAAAACTATATTCAGTTCTTTCAAATTAAAAATGTATTTAAAATAATGTTTATAGTTTAGATGTAGAATGTAAGCCACAAATCAGGATAGTTGTACTGGTACTGAAATTCTGAATCCTAGCTAAACCCTATCCAGTATCATCGCAAGCCTTCTGTGGTTGACCTATGAAGGATTTCACACATTGATATTGTTTCGTATTTAATTGTGACTGTATTCAGCTTCCTTACAAGGATTATCCCTTCCCTAGACAGAACATAGTTTGTGTAAGAAGGGATTGGCAAAACCCATGTACATAGGACCTTTATTTTTTTCCTCCAGATAATTTTTGGGATTGAAGGCGATGATGGAAGCTTTTCCTAAATTGTTTTGACTGTTAGCCCCTTTCATCTGATCCACAATAAAGATGTCGCCACAGATTCTTTAAACTAGAAATAGGTACAGAGTTGACCAGTTTCCAGAGATGACCAGTCTCAAACCAACTTGTTTGCTTTGAGACAGAAATGAAGTAGAGGGAAGCACCTATATCATATATTTCTAAAAATATTAACCCCATGCAATTTCCAAATTATTTAGAAAATAGGAGAGAGCTTCCAAAAATTTATAAAGCTTATTTGATTCTCTTCAAATATTTAATGCTTAAAAGAAACTCTTAACTGATCAAATTGAATAACTTACTTCACAGAATCACAGATTCATAGAATTGTTTAGGTTGGAAAAGACCTTTAAGATTATTGAGTCCAACCATTAACCTAACACTGCCAAGTCCACCACTAAACCATGTCCCTAAGCGCCATGTCTACACATCTTTTAAATGCCTCCAGGGATGGTGACTCAGCCACTTCCCTGGGCAGACTGTTCCAATGCTTGATAACTCCTTCAGTGAAGAAATTTTTCCTAATATCCAATCTAAACCTCCCCTGGTACAACTTGAGGCTGTTTACTCTCTTCCTATTGCTTGTTACTTGGGAAAAGAGACCAGCACCTACCTTGCTACAACCTCTTTTGAGGTAGAGGGCAATAGTTGTAGAGATAGTTGTAGAGAGCGATAAGGTCTCCCCTCAGCCTCCTTTTCTCCAGGCTAAACAACCCATTCCCTCCGCTGCTCCTCATAAGACTTGTGCTCTAGACCCTTCACCAGCTTCATTGGCCTTCATGAATGTCTTCTGTTGTGAATGTTTAGATAATGTACTTAATTGTAAGCATAGGATATTATTAACTGCAATGTTTTTAACCATGACTTCAATGGTCAAAATTAAATGACTTGCAATATAACAGATGCTAAAAGGTTGTGAAATACATTGTTCAGAGTAATTACTGAAAATGCCTGAATTGTTTGCGTTTTTTTGAAAAAAGATTCTTCATGTCATGAAAAAGAACATTATAATGATATAAAATTCTGTCATTAATAACATTAAATGAAATTAACTACAGACAGTGAATACAAACCATCTGTGTTGAACTTATCAAGCATTCTTAATGGCCATGTTTCAAAATAATGCATGAAACTAGAAAACTTAACAGCAGTTCTTGAATCCTTTTTTTTTTCAGGTACACAATAATTGTAACACCACTTATATTAGAAAGCAGTGAAAAGTTATTTGACAATTTTGTGGAGATCTCACTCGTTAGATGTCAGCATTCTACTGTCATTGAGGATGGGCGTAACATGAACTTTAATAAAGATATTATAGCCTGTTTGTGAAAAGAAGGAGGCATATTCACTTTGAGCAGAATCCCATGATGGAGTTTGCATCCATTAAAAACAGCCAGATAACTGGGTTAAAGCTGAAATGCTAATGCTTGAGGTACAGAACTCATGATATCCAGCATGATGGCTCCTGGGCAGGTTAGCCATGGAGCCACACTTTTGAAGTGTATAGAAAGCACTCTTATATTTTGTGTATCTGCATTTGCAGTTTTGGCAACCATTCATGTTACAGCTTCCCCATGAAACACATTTGCCTCTTTTCAGAGCCCTATTGATCACTGGATGTGTATCTGAATCAGAGCTGACATTATTGATAACAGTAAATGTGGTTTAAGAAGAACAGGAAGAAACTGAATATTCATTTTTCTATCAAGACCTAATTTGAAATCTCTTTCTTCTTTCCCTTCATCTGTTCATTGGTGTGACTGGAAACACAATATTTTAGCTGGTGACATACTTCTGATTTATATAATAACATTACAAGAACTGATGTATTAGTTTTCACCACCTTCTTCTATGCATCCTGTTTCAGGTAAGCATTTCATTTGCTTTATGACCTCCACTGCAGAAGTTTTTATTGATCTATCAGTGTTGGTGGCTTGTTTTTTCTCATTTGTGTTGCAGTTCATTTAGAACTCAGACATACACAAGTAGGTCATATTATTTCCTCCAACATGCACCACTTTACCTTCAATGAAAATTACTTCATCCAGAATTATGCTGCCTATTCACCAAAGTCCTTTTGAAGTTCTTCACAATATCCTTGAGACTTGATTAACCCAAATATGCTTAGCTGTTGTTGTTGCTAATTAAACCACCTCATTCTTCACCTTTGCCAAGTTACTAGGAACGGTATTGAACAATGCAAGCATCCTACAGGATAAGTTTGCAGTTACCACTTCTGTTTACTTGAAAATAATAATTTATATTATCTTAGATTGCCCTCTTATGCAAGACAAGGGACATCTGCTCTTAATATGTTACAGTGATATCAGAATTTCATCTTTTAGATTCTCTCTCACTTCATACAGCTGAGAAATATAATATATTGTAGCTTTGTGTCATGGTTTCAGCCCAGCCAGCAACAAAGCACCATGAGGCCGCTCGCTCACTCCTGCCTCCCTCCTCGGCCCCTCTGGTGGGATGGGAAGGAGAAAATATAAAGAAACACTTGTGGGTTGAGACAAGGGCTGGGAGGGATCACTCACCACTTATAGTCATGGGCAAAAGACAGACTCAACTTGGGGAAAAACCAAAATCAATTTAATTTGCTACGAATCAAATCAAAACAAAGATAATGAGAAGTAAACCCAAACCTGAGCACACCTTCCTCCAGCCCTCCCTCCTCCCCGCCTCACCCCCATCCCGGTTCTCTCCCCCTCCCGCCTCCGAGCGGCGCAGGGGGACGGGGAATGGGGGTTGGGGTCAGCCCGTCACACCTTGTCTCTGCCGCTCCTTCCTCCTCAGGGGGAGGAGGACTCCGCGCTCCTCCCCTGCTCCGCCGGGGGGTCCCTCCCGCAAGAGACAGTCCTCACAAACTGCCCCAGCGTGAGTCCTTCCCACGGGCTGCAGTTCCTCACAGACTGCCCCAGTGCGGGTCCCTCCCACAGGCCGCGGTCCTTCAGTCCCCGGCTGCCCCAGCGCAGGCTTTCCCATGGAGCGGTGGCCATCTTGTGAGGCCTCTGCTCCCCCGCTCCCCTCCGCGGGCTGGGGGGACACAGCCTGCCGCCTGGTCTCCCCACGGGCTGCGGGGGCATCCCCTCCTTCCTCCCTGCCCTCGGGATCTGCACAGGGGCTCCTCTCCCATCCCGATCCCCCGACTCCCGGCAGGTTTCCCCTCTGGAATCTGTTCTCCCAGAGGCGGGTCCGGCTCCCAGCCGGGGAAGCTTCCAGCAGCTTCCAGCAGGAGCTGGGCCTGCAGCCCCTCTCCCATTATCAAAACCCCACCACACTAACCCAAAAGGCCTTGGGAGAAATAAACAAAGACATGAACAGAAGGATAGCTGATGCTTGATGAAAAGTTTTCTTTAGTTTTCCATTTTTATAAGAAGAACTAAAAAAAATGTAGAGATGATCATAAGACCACCCTAACAACAGTGAACAGAAACAGAAATATTTAAAAGTGACATGCCTACAGGAAAAAAAATTGGGAAAAAAATCATCTGGAAAAACAGGGATAATACAAGGGATAGCTGCATTTTAGCATAAGGAATGATAATTGATTCTTGTGAATTAGCAAGTTATTTGCTTGAAGACCAGCTCTCATTGTTGCCATGGTGATCTTTATTTCTAAACTACCCTTTATCATATCTAATATTTTTGCATCATCAAAAGTAAAATTAAAAAAATTACTTTTGCTCAGTAGTGAAAACCATTCATCTTATTTCTCAGCAAGCAAACATCAGTACTAAAAAAGATAATGGATGAGAAATATTTCGACTGTTAATATGAGAAGTGCAGAAATTCTTGGAGAACTGTTTAGCCTTATAGCTAGATATGGAATATTCTCTATTAGCAAAGGACAAAGTAGAGTAGTTGGCACAAAATTTATAGACGTAAAAAATAAGTCTTATATAACTCATCAGTTCTGCTGAATACCATTCATTGCAAAGTCACTTATTCTTTGTTCTATGCAGTCTTTAAAAATTTCAGCCCAAATATTGCTTTTCTGTAGACGACTTCTTACATCATGAAAAGATAATGAAGTGTTTCTTAGCACTACAGTGAATGTGCAGGATCTTAGCAAGGAGGGTTTTGAAGGAATGTTAAAGATCAAAACAATATTAGAAATGTCCTTTTTTATGATACTTCAGTAAATGTATTACATAAATATGAAAGTAATGCAGTAGGAATTTTAGGTCAGATGTCATATGATCCTTGACTGAAAAGAGATTTTTAGTGAAATTTTTGTGTATTTCAAATGACTCACATGTGCATATGAGTCATACTAAATCATATATATGTATAAATAAAAACCTGAATGGACATAAATTCAAACTTAGTTTCATGTGGGCTTCCATGTGTAACTGTAGGGTTAACTAGTTTTTAAAATAAACTAATAAGATTTTAGGTGCAGCTTACTTTTGGCTTTAGGCACATCCCTGCTGTTGTATTCCTCTTTCCATTACATTTTTCTGACAAACTGTAGGTCATATTCAACAACCTTTTGTCCTATAACTTATGGAAGTGTCCATTGTGTGGTAATAAGAATAATTAGGCTTTTGCAATGCAAATGCAAAACAAAGAGATGTCCAATAGAAATAGGGTCAAAATGAACATTAAGATACATGCGCAACAGAAGAGACATCTCTGTAGATCAAAACATGAATAAAACTGTACAAAGAAATGCTTTTCTTAAGGTGTTTGGCTTTCATGTTTTTTTGTTTGTTTGGATTTTTTTATGGCATTCATTTGACTTTGGATAATACAAATTGCATTCTGAAAAGTGCCTAGAACATCAGGATCATAAATAAGGATCACAGTGATTCGGTCAGATACAGACATCTAAATTGCAGATGCCACATTAGGACAGATGTAGCCCCCATTTTTATTCTCCACTTTGATTAACTCACTACATCCAGCTTCAGGCTCCATGTCTCTTGACCTCATCTTACAAACTTATGTGTTCAGCTCTCTTTTCACACTTGCCTCTGCTTGATCATTATTATTGCACTTAGTCCTGATTTAATACCCATTTAAAGTCATGCAAAGGATTGAGGATGATTTCACCAAGCATTGGGGCTACATGGTTAATCATAAAGAGTTTATTTTCTGCCAGAAAAGGCCACAATATTCTTACCTATAATTTATCCTAAACTGACCTGATTGGAAAATTCACATCAAAACTTTGTTTTGCTTGAACATTCTGGATTGTCAACGTGCAGAGTTTTCACCTGGAAATTATTTGGTTTGATGAGCTTTTACTGTATCTGAGATAAATTTCCATGGGAATCCATAGATTTCTTATTATTTCCATAGAATTACTCTAAGAATTGTTTGCATTCCTTAGGGCTAGCTTGTCAATGTTTACTCTGTTTGCAGTACTGGGACAGATCTGCTTAGAGGTTTGCCCTTAAAATGGGTATTTAACATTTTCATGTCACACTGAACCAGGGTAGACCATGCCAAGCTCCTGGTACACATGACATTTCTGACACTAACATATGATTAAAAGATGTAATTCTTGCTTTATTAAAACTTGCCTCTTGGCAAGCTGTATTTTGAACTGCTAGGCTTCAGGGTCATAGCTCAGCTGTATCCAGTCAGAAAACCTTCTCTGAAATGCAAGATTTCACATGGAATGTATTGTGGAACTGTCTTTTCTAGAAGTATTAGCTTTTTTTTCTATAAGGTTTAATACATTTGTGTATGAAAGTTCAAATATCTAATTTTTTAATGCTAAAAGCTGCTGTTGGATGGCTAATTTCTGACAGTCAGCCCCACCTAGATTTAAATCTTCAGTAGGGATAATACATGTATTATGGACTACCCGGTACAATGCACTAGTACTCAACAGTTACTCAAAGTGCTAGTTCAGTTGTCCAAAGCTCTGTTAGTTCCACTTTTGAGCTTCTTTAGAATACATCCATTCGAAGTTGTACTCAGGGCATGTTACTCTGGCACACTTCTTAACTACTTGTAACATGCTCTACCTATGCTTCATCCTTTTCATAACCTGCCAAACCACTTCTAAACCATTCACACAAAAAAAGTTAGCCAAATCTGCAGTGACTCTATTACCTCCTTTCTCATTGTATTGTAAAAGAATCTTGTCTGTTGCAACAATCTTATCTGTTGGGTAGAGGTCAGGAAAGAAGCTTTTACTATTGAACTTCTAAAAATTGTGTTTCCATCTCTCTTTAGGTTATACTGTAAAATCTTGTGCTTCAGTGAACTTTTTTTTAACAGTGAAATAATTACTGTCCATAATGAAGTAGTAATATTCTAATAGTCTGTGGTGGGTTGACCCTGGCTGGATGCCAGGTGCCCACCAAAGCCAGTCTATCACTCCCTCTCCTCAGCTGGACAGGGAGAGAGAAAATATAATGAAAGGCTCATGGGTTGAGATAAAGACAGGGAGAGGTCACTCACCAATTACCATCAAAGGCAAAACAGACTTGACTTGGGGAAAATTAATTTAATTTATTACCAGTCAAATCAGAGAAAGGTAATGAAAAATAAACCCAAATCTTAAAACACCTTCCCCCCACCCCTCCCTCCTTCCTGGCTCAACTTCACTCCCAATTTTCTTTCCCTCCTCCCCCTGGAGGCACAGGGGGACGGGGAATGGGGGTTGGGGTCAGTTCATCAAACGTTGTCTCTGCCGCTCCTTCCTTCTCAGGGGGAGGACACTGCACTCTTCCCCTGCTCCAGCGTGGGGTCCCTCCCATGGGAGACAGTCCTCCACAAAGTTCTCCAATGTGGGTCCTTCCCACGGGAGACAGTCCTTCAGGAACTTCTCTGGCATGGGTCCTTTCTGCAGGTTACAGTTCTTCACGAACTGCTCCAGCATGGGTCCCTTCCATGGGCTGCAGTCCTTCAGGCACAGACTGCTCCAGCGTGGGTCCTCCGTGGGGTCACAAGTCCTGCCAGAAAACCTGCTCCAGCGTGGGCTTCTCTCTCCACAGGGCCACAGGTCCTGCCAGGAGCCTGCTCCAGCATGGGCTTCCCATGGGGTCACAGCCTCCTTCGGGCATCTACCTGCTCCTGCATAGGGTCCTCCCCAGGCTGCAGGTAGAGATCTGCTCCCCCATGGACCTCCCTGGGCTGCAGGGACACAGCCTGCCTCACCATGGTCTTTCCCACAGGCTGCAGGGGAATCTCTGCTCTGGCACCTGGAGCACCTCCTCCCCCTCCTTCTGCACTGACCTGGGGGTCTGCAGGGCTGTTTCTCTTACATCTTCTCACTCCTCTCTCTGGCTCCAGTTTCTGTTGCACAGCAACTTTTCTCCCCTCTTAAATCTGTTCTCCCAGAGGTGCTACCACCGTCACTGATGGGCTCGGCCTTGGCCAGCAGCAGGTCTGTCTTGGAGCCGGCTGGCATTGGCTCTGTCAGACATAAGGGAAGCTTCTAGCAACAGAAGCCACCCCTGTGGTCCCCAGGCTACCAAAACCTTGCCATGCAAACCCAATACAATAACCAAACTATAACATCACTGAAGCTATCACTTCAATGTCATTCATCATCTGTTATAATTCAATATAGATCCTAAAATAATAGAAAATTTTCACTTTACATGCTACATTGTGTAATTGAAAATTTCATTTACACACTATTATTTTTTACATACTGTTGATCTATTTACTATTCTGTAGGTTAAATAAGTCTACATGAAAGGAAGAATCAATATCAAATGACACACTTTCATCTTTCTGTTTTAGACAGACAAAATGTTTGCACTTATCCAAATGTTTATGCTGTTATAAAAGTATACTTTTTAGCACTCCTGTACTGAGGAATTTTGTGATTTTTTTTTTAAATTTTAATTTTAACCAGATTTATTATCAATAAATCAGGTGGTATGGAGTATTGTGTCACTGTTACGGACAGTGTACCTGCCACAGTTACACAGCAAACTGTAAACATCAGTGAAAATGACTTCTTTATTCCTTCTTTCCACCAACCATCATATTCTGAAGACAGTAGCAGAGATATCTTGGGCAGTCCAGAAGGAATACGAAAGTGTACTTAGATAGTAATATAACATTTCAAAATGTGTATGCCGCTCTTTTCAATTTGACTACATTTGAATTAATTTGTAGACTATCTCCCCAGTGAATACCTTAGCCTTTACTCTGACTTTCCATGAAAACTCTTTTTTTCAGTGATATTTTTATCTTCAATGTTGTATTTGGTTCACTTCTCTTTCAGTTTAATTCGGCTGGTAGTGAAGAGACACTACAGATGTCAATGCAAATGAGAATCTGTTTCTTTTTTTTATCCTGCTATCTGATAAACGGAGGAACTTGATTCTGTTTATGTGCAATTCAGATGCCCCTAGGGTGTCTGAAATGGCATTTGACACCTATTCATTTAGGTAACTGAATTGTTCTCAGGACTCTTCACTGACTCACACTAAACACCCACCTTGTAAACATCTGAAGAAATGCTTATGAGTGTATGCAGAGACAAAAAAAAAAAACCATAAACCCCCTTTAACTCAGTGGAAAAATCAATCAACCAAGAGATACAACTCCTTAAAATATTTCCTTACTGATTCACTGAACAGTTTATTTTCTCCTGAATCTTTGTGACAAAACATATAGTGTACAGATCATTTTAAAAGTACAAAATGTTTTTAAAAACCTCAACGACAACAAATTTTGTCACCTTTTTCCGCAATGGTTGAATTTACACTGTGGGTGGGATCTCTGCATAGGGTACCATGAGAGCTGGCTTCCAAGAGGAGCGCTCTGGGCATGTCCTGCCCTCAGAGGAAGCATGGTCCCTGGGGCTCTCCTTACTTCTCATCCATTGGTCATCTTCCTCAGAGCATCAAAGTGCGCTACCACTCCCTCTCTGCTCATACACTTTGGTTTCCTTCGGAAAGGTAGACGGTGATTAGAAACGGTGTCAGTGGAAGTCTTCATCTGTCATGGGACCAGAATATGGTCTCAAGGAATCATGAATGTGGATTATATTACAGATCAGTCCTGTCCCATAGTATAGACAGTAAGTTGTGCTTTGGACTTATATGCTATCCTTAAAAACATACAGAGAACAAGGACCTTTTTGATGCGAGTCACAGAATGACTGCTACCACTTGACCAAATTTAAGCACCTTTTAACTGCTTCTCAAAAAGTGAGATTAAATAGAAAGCAACATCAAAACTGAAACAATAAATTTAAGTCTTAAACCAATCTGTCATCATCATTTTTCTCTATCTCCTTATGGGTGAGCATTGGAGGTTCATATGATTCTCACTCCTTGAAATCAAAATGGTATGCAATTACAGACATACCAAATAACTGTGTGGCAGCAAACACTGAATCAAATATGGAGATTCTTCAGTCCTGGAATTTGCAGTTGGCCAATGGTTATAAAATAGAACATCTGATACATTCATTTTATAAGCATTACATGTACAAATGGGTTAATGATAAATCTGACAAAGAAAATTAGAAAATCCTGTCTTTGCAGTAGTTGTCTTTCCACCTCTCTTTGCGTCCTCATGTTCTTTCTCTGGTACTTCCCACTTTTATTTTAAAATTCTTCCTCTGTCATAGAGCACTACCATCCTATGGGGAATCAAAGAGAGGAGCACATACACCAGGTGTCTGTTTCCTAGCTTCATATCTATAACTTCCTAGGCTATACCTGATTAAGTTGAGAGAGTGGAAAAAAGGCAGAAAATTTAAAAAAAAAGAAGAGTAAAAATGGAGAAAGCTGAGAGGAAAGAACTTGGGCTTATATGGGAACTAGAGAGGGAAAAATACAGAAAGAAACTTCAGGAACCAGAATAAAAGAGGAATTAATTCACCAATATGTAGACAGATAGTAAAATAGAAAAAATATATGAATCATATTTAAATGAATATAATATGTTATCAATATATATCAATGACTAAAAAATTTTGTACTATCACAATAATTTACATTGTGCTGATCACTCTATACCAGGTGCAGATGGCATGCTTTATACTATAGTGGCAGGAAAAGGGCTATAAATTGAAATATAAAAATTCAGTCTGCCAAGCATAAGTTATTATGGAGTAGGGCAGTTGGAGGATTTTTATATGAAATGAGTCAGGTTGGTTTTGCTGGCTACCGCAGAACAAGTGTATTGATTTTCTTGACACCTTTTACCTCCCCACAAATTACCCACATCTTTGCAGTTTTCTATTCTTTGGGTCCATGGCTTGACTTGTGAGTGGAAACCAGTGATGTGTGATGTTAGTATTAGAGATTTCACATCTTGGCATTAGAAGAAGATATGCTTTTTGATGTACCTACAATATGACCCATGTCTGGTGACCCATGGTTGTGCAACTTTAATAGACTCGAATATGACTAAAAATCCCAGATGAGAAGCAGACTAGATCTACCCATGCAGAACTCAATGCCTTTTTCTTTAGGCTGCTTCTGACACTCCCCTTAGCTTATATAGATCTAGTTCATGTACTCTGCAAAAAAGCACATTGTATAATGTGGCTAGCACTCATGTTATATGCATAGATAAAAGACAGTTAAAAACAGGATAACAATGGATTTACCAGGGAAACTCAGGGTATCTAGAACAGAACACCTTCCATCCCCTGCTCACAGGGCAAGTCCACTGCAAATGCCACAGCCTCTTTCCAGCTCCTTAACTGCACAAATCAAGTTCAGGAGCTTTGGTAAGAAAAAGCAGCTGTGCTGCCATGTAGCAGCTGAAGGACATGTATCTCCCCAGACAAAATCCTGTTCCATTCCTTGCCCTGTTACACGTTCTTACACCAGAGCTGCACCAACTGCAGTTTAATACAGATAACTTGAGCTCAAAAGAAAGACAAGTAAACTAGGTAAAGTAAATTACCACAAGGAGTTCAGGATGTTGGAAGTGAAGGGCAATTCCTCTTTAGAGACCAAAGATGCTAATCTCTTCAGTGAAAAAACAATGAAAAGATGTTGCAGAGGTGATTCTGAATGTGTCTGCGGAAATAGTTGCCTAAGGAAAGCTATGTTAAATACTCAGCAAATGAAAAAAGAATGGAGAAGATCAATAGCAAAGAAAGCCATGTCAGTTCTGCCTGCCTGGTTACTGTTTTCATTAATACTAGTGCTTTTTTTTTTTCCCCCCCTTTGATTAGTCTTTCCTTTCTTAGTGCTCCTGTTCCTTGTGGGGATATTAGCTGAAAGTACACACATTGCACACATTACAGAACAAGGACTTAAGGCTGAAGAAGGAGAGTAGGAATGAGTCTTGAAATAGAAATAAAGTGAGAGTAAAGTTGATAACATGAAAAGAAGAGGAGAATAGAAAATAGGAAAAAAAAAGTGGAAAAGAAGAGGAGGAGAAGAAGGGAAACCAAGAAACAAATCAACCAACCAAAACAGTAAAGGGTTTATTTATTCCTATGAGCTGAGGGAGAAGAGAGGTGCCTACATAATGGTCATTATAACTGTCAATGCTTGCAGATCAAGACTGATACCACTATTCCAGAATCTAATCAGTCTGGAATCTTTAATTAATGGCCTTCATTGTATATGTCTGTTCATAAAAATTCTTGGCCTCTCAAAACTGGATCTAGGGAATGAAATTCTTGCTTATTCAACACTGACTTCTCAACTCTTCTACAAAATCTAGAAAGTACTTTGTAAATATTATTAGACTGAAAGGTAAAAAAAGAATCATAAGCTCCTTTTCAGAAGTTCTTGTATAATAAAGCACTTAAGCATGCCAAAATATAACCTCGTATGTACTTAAATGCCATAAAATAAAGTCCTAGAAGAGAAAATAAAAGCCTCCTTCCTTGCAACCTTCCTTCCTTCCTACCTTCCCTCTTTCCTTCCTACTTTCCTTCCCTCTCTTCCCCTTTTCCCCAACTCCTCTTCCCTCCTTCCTCCTTCCTCTCTCCCTTCCATCCCTTCCTTCCTTCTTTCCTTGTAGTAAATAGTAAACCTATTTAAAAAAACATGCTTCTTTAGAAGAACATAAATCAATGTGTTCCCATAAATTAATGATCTGTGTAAACAGGCACAAACATAAATGCATATGCAAGGACATATTCTCTATCACAAAACATTTGAATTCAAAGAAAGACAAAGATTATAGAAATAATAGAGTTATAGTGCAGTAGTAGCAAATTAAGTCAGAATATATGGGGGAAAGAAAATATGAGTGAATACAACAATAATTTTCCATAAGGAATTAATTTCCTTTATTGTTATTTTTTTCCCTCCAAGAAAATACTTTTTCAAATTTAGACTTAAATTTATAGCTGAAAGAATTAAAACTATTCCATCCTATATAAGAAACATCCTATAGCCAGAAATGATCTGAAGATGTCTTTAGGAACCCAGCTTACATCAAATCAGTCCAAGTACAATAGATGGAAAAGATTCTTTAAGAACATTTTAAAACAGGTAACAAACCTAAGAATATGATGCAATATATCAAATTATACATGTCTACAGAGTGGATCTGTTGGGCAGAAAGAATCAGTAGGATTTAGACATGGTTCAGGCATGAAAATTTGGAGAGAAGGCTGAACTGAAGATGTATATATACATTATATACCTTCGTAAGAGGTAGATAATATTAATCTCATTTTTAACCAAAGTTAATAAACTAAATATCTTTGGCTCCCTTCATTGTGAATAGTCAAAATTAATATTTTGAGCCTATGACCACCTCATGAGATCTCTTTTTCTTTCTGCCAGCATCCATCTAAAATCTTTTCAATGCCTTGGCCAATTCCAAGTATTTAAGGGAGAGGTAAAAATCTCAGTATTCCACTAAATTACATTTAGTGTGATTCCCAGCTGGACTGGGAAAACCTGAATATGTTCCCGCTGACAAAAGGGCATAATGGAGAACATAATCATCCACTCTCTTTGGCAGCTAAGTTCTTGCCAATCTTTGCATCTGTACTGATTTATATCAACCAGCATTAGGTCTGAACTATTTATATCAGTGACTGTATTTTGCACAGCCAGCAGTAGTAATGATATTGCAATTATGATACCTCAAAAATTATTGCATTAACACCAAAGGTTTTAATGTTCTGAAACTTTTGTACCAGTACTAGTATGCCTAGTATGGAGATGCAGATAATTATAGAGCATAATGAGTTCCTCAAGCTATATCTATCCCACTAAACTAAAGAGGGTAAAAGTAAAAAGTACACTGCACTCTCGTCATTCTTGTTATTTGTTAACTTGCTCCCTAGATTGTTGCTTCAACTACCTTTCTCCAAAACAATGTGTAGGCTTCATTCAGTGGATACTTTGCTCCAGGCACCACCTCCAGAAGGCAATATTGGTAAGACAGCACTACTTTAACCTTTCTTGAATGTTTACATTACTCCATCAAACAAATTCTCAGATGCTCTCATGTCACAGCAAGATGCAAGGAGTGCGTACCTTCAGGTTCATGTTAAAAAAATAAAATAAAAACACAGACTTTGGTGGGTTGCCATACCATGACACCATTATGCCTAACACTGAAAGTACACAAAACTATATCATATTATACAGCTACAGGGGCACTACACAGAGTCTAGTGGAGATCCAGAGCTAGGTGCTGTGTCATATGGATGCAGTCATTCTTCTCAAGAAGGAGCTGAAAGCTTTGTGGGTGAATTCCAGGGGTCATTGTTACCTGATTTCTTGGCCAAGGATTGGTTTCTTGAACCTGAATTAGTGTACTTATAAACTTGTTCTCCTCTCTTACTGCATTCTTTCTTGTTGAGGAGGATAGGGGGTATGCAAGGAAGAAAGAAGACAAAAAATTACTCCTGGGATCTTTATTCTATTGTAAAAACTACTGCAAAAGGTGACAGGGAAAAGGACATTATCTATTCTTGCTCTGCCACCTTGTAGTAAGCTATCCAGCAACCTCTGTTTTCATTCAGTAATTGTAGCAGTAATTATAGATCTTAGTCTCCTCTTATATATAGCAACTTGGATTTAGTCCAGAAGTTTCTCAAGGACAATGAGGAGTTCTGCCAGTTGAGGAGCTGAGAGAAGGCAGAAGCAGAAGTAAAACCTTCCTCCTGCTTTTCCATTCCCTGCTACTGGAGAAAGGATGATGGCTATTAGGCAGGGTCCTAAGGTCCCAGTAAGAAGCTGCAGGTTTTTTGTGTTTTGGTGAATGTTGAATGTAAATACATTGGAATCTTTAAATAGTTAAAGTTTTTATGAAAAAAATTGTTCTATAATTCTATAATTTAAGAAAGGAGGTATTTATTTCAAAGTTAACCCTTTATTTATTTGTATTAGATTTTTGACTAAAATATCAAAGGGACAGCAGCTTTTCCCTCTCCTTCTTCCCTTGCCCCTCTGAAGGAGATAATAGAAAAGTTACTAAAAAAAATCTCCCCCCCAAAATTCTGAACTGTGATTGAAGATATGAAGGTAAGAAGACAGGTTTTGAAAAACATAGAAAAGACAGAGTAACTTGGACCAGATAATTCCAGGACAATCAGGGTAACTATATTTAATATTATGCAGAAATGAATCAGGATGGGAAAAAGCCATTCTTTCCAGAATAAAGATTGAAGTCCTGAACTGAACTGCTGCATCTGCTCGCCTGCAAAGGCTCCCTTGCTCTTCTGCTTGTATTATTTATAATAAAAAGTGTAATGGTGGCATGTGGTACTATGCCATTGGCATGCCTAATAGCATTAGAAATTTATTCTAGTTCATCTGCCAATAGCAGAGACACAGTAGGAATGAGAACTTCAGACTAACTGAATGTGTACTCGTAGTTGCTGTTTTCCACGACACACATGACAGTCTGTTTCCCCTCTTCTTACCATTTGCAATTTCTGGGTGAACCTCTTCAAGGTTATGCTTGAGGAGTTCCTTTAACAGCCCAACAGTCAGTGGCCTGAGACTTATGGTCCTCGTTGTCTTCATTGCCTCCTATTCATTAGGATTTGTGTATCCAGGTGTTCTTTGGGTTTTGGTTTGGGGGTTTCATTTTGTTTTGTTTTGCTTTTCTTTTTGATTGTTTTGAGTTTTTTTCTTTGCTTGTTTGTTTTTTACTTTCCCTACCTTATATTTGCTTTTTATCTTGACTAGTCATTAACCAGATATTCTGGCAAATCAGATGTCTTTACATTCCAAGTGTCTACATACCTTTCACATTCCAGAAATCCTTACAGTAATTATCACTAAAAGTAACCAAGCTGGAATTCATCTTGCATTATTTTAGATGTCTTCAAAGTTGTCTACACTGAAGCTACTCAGTCTAGAGTCCATTTATGGTTGATAAAGAGTAATAAGTACTTCCTAATAGAAATGTATTTTATTCATTTTAAAGATCTAGCTTAGTATGAGATTTTCATTAGCAATTCTGTCTAAACGTAGTGTTGATCCTCTAAGTCATCTAGACTAGGATTAAGACAGGATGAGTAGATCTTTTCCTCTATTTCCCTGATGCCTGGGAGGAGCACCTATATTTGTATTAATTCTTCTAAAGAAAGATGAAGAAATGTTTACAAATGAAGCACAGTCACCATTAAGACTGTTTTAGAGGCTCTTTTAGTAGGGAGAGCATTTTAATTTTATTCCTGTCTTGGCTTTCTGCCTGGTATTAACACAGTCCATTATTGAATGGAAACATACCTAGTATAATGTAGTTCAAAGAAACATAAGCTTACATTTGTAATACGAATAATCCTTTACTTGGTTTTGTTGCTTACATGTCAAAGCTTATTTTATTTTTATATTTAGCATAAGAGGAAAAAAGCCCACACCCCCCCTCCAAACTTTTCCAAGCTCTAGACACCTTTGTCTTAGATTAAAAAAAAAAAAAAGGTAGGGGAGGGGTAAATCTCTAGACAGATCAGCAGTTTTCTTCTGCACAAAAGAATTCATTTCATAAATTCAAAATATCTCCATTTCTCCAATGCCCCTGTCAAATCTCTATTTCTGTCCTCTTAAAATACCATCATTCTGTGCATCTACATAAATTTCTCTGTTGATTCAGAGTTAAGAAACAATTCTTTCATCATTTGAAGATTACTACTTGGTTTTTTTGACTTTGAACGGCATGATACACAAAGAGCCTTCTGTAATAAGCTTATAGCAGCTGTTGCAATAACTATTGACTTTATGGTTAAAAACACAACCACAGCATGAAAGGATTCTCATTAAACTAAAATTTGAGTAAGGCACTACTTGTCTTTATCTATTTTAAATGCTCAAATCATAATATTGAAATAAAATTGAAGAAAATTACAATAGATAGAAGAGCAGTTTCCTAACTTAAGCATTCTGCCACAGACGAAATGATTTTAAGAACCAAGTAAAGATATACTATAAAAAGACACCTTCAAATACCACTGGTCTCAATAGTTGAGTATACTGAGAAGTTATGTAAGTTTAAAAGCCTGATCATTTGTGAAAATAAAAAGGAGAGAGAGAAATTGTTATACGTGGTTCATGTATATGTTTGACTACCCATTCTGAAAACTGTTCATCTGCTGCTTGGGGAAATCCAACTGAAATCAGCAGGATTTAAGCAGATCCACCAATCTGTGCCCCCATAACAACCCACATTGCATTACTGATCCTGCAGTGTGCAGAATGATTCCATTCCCGTGTGAACTATGCATGCTTTTTGCACAAAAGCATTGCTTTAGCTATACTGTGATCAGTTATCTACATATGCCATTTAGCCTCCATTAGGATCTTCCTGGTAGCTGGTAGTTTACTTTTCTTGCAATACTTAATTTCTTTTCAAAACATAAACTTTAAACATTCAAGTCCCTGCATGAAGGAATTTTTTGGTAAACTCCCACAATTGCAGGAAATATGGTACTGTTAGCCTAAAAAAAAAGGTGCCTGAATCTGTTGCACTGTATGAATGAGTTTTCTACTTAAAGTGACTGTCAGTAAAAAGTGCTAAGAATTGTTCTGGGCATAAATATGAACCAGTATAAAAATCAATGTATATTTACTGAATTGAAACAAGTAATTTGATTGGTTTACTGTTTACACCATTCCTATTTAGAGACTTTATTAAGGTTCTTAATGTAAAAGGATTTTTTTTTCTTAAAAAAAAGCAGTACTTAAAGGCTATTGCTATTTATATACTCCCATTAAGAAGGAAATGAGTGGAAATGCTTTCAACTGAAATGCTAATAGGAAGAGAAAAAAACACCTTAATTTGCCATGAAGGAAAAGTAATTTCTGCTTATATTAAGTGTCGGTATGAAACATTATATTTCACGTCAAGAGGGGTTTTTTTATTTTAAATTTAATAAATCCGTATTTGACTCCCTTAGTAATCAATATGGCTTTCAGAGATAGTGTCAACTGTCATGAATACTTGTTAGTTCTTTGCATTTCTTCAGGAAAAGCTTGCATGTATGATGTATAATATAATATTTATTGGAATTAACATTACTAAGAACAGTGAAAAATTACTTGCTTACAGATTGAAAAGTTGATAGCCAGTAGGATATAATGGTCAAAGATATATGGCCAATGGAATTTATGACCTGATTCAAAGCAAAAGTAATTTTGGACTCTTTCCATTGACTTCAAATAGTTTCAGAAAAAGCTTTTATTAGAAGTTGAAGAAATCTTTTTTAAGCCAAACCCCAATCTGTTTTCAAATATAAAGCAAGAAATCCAAACTGTGCATGCTTTACTGACATGCACATAGGTGCTTTAAGGTAATTGAACTCTGAGTATTGTTTTCATTCATGACAACACACCAAATCCCCTCTATCAGATTTATTTACCCAAATTCAGAAGCTTCATGCCATTGGAATCCCTTAGGATAACCAAAATATCTTCATGGAGTTGACAGTATGACACAGAACTGGGAAAGCCCATGTTCTCCTGGAAACAGCATCTGGAGGCCAGACCAAATACCTTAAATAGCAATATTTGATATCTATGTTTAGGCAATTGAATAAGTCCCTATGTCTCAGTTGTTCAATGAAGCCACTTTGGCAAGAAAAATAAAGTTTAAAAAACCCCACAAAACCAAAGAAAAGATTCACACTTCCCATTTTAAGTTCTGAGAAGACAGTGCATTTACCTAAAACATAAGGATTCATCAGAGGGGCAAGCTGAAAGATTGTGGACTCCCTTTCATGCAGACAGCTTTCTGGATAGAAGATATGTCTTGAAACACGTCCAGGCACATGAAGAAAAATATATGATTTCTATGCAGTCAGAAAAAGTCTGAAGTTTAAAAAAATAGGCCTGATCCTGGGGTTTGGGAAGCTGTCAGGGCAGAAGGGAAAAAGACTGATGAGATTAGTGAAGTAAAGAAGTCAAAGTGATATGTTGAGAAAGATCAGCAATTTCAGAACATAGAGCTAGCTGTTCTTTGAGAGATTTGGTCTGGAGAGGAAGAAGTTTTGGTATAAATGTGTAGGAAGCTGGGACAGCTCTCATATGGTCAAATGGAATCTCTTTAAAAATGGTTTTCTCTTAAGGAAGTAATATATTTTTGAATTAAAAAGGACAAGACAACTTGAGTGGATGGGTAAATCCTGAGGTTTGCAATACTCTTTTTGACACAATTCTGATGGAATTTCAATAAGCTAGGCATCAACCAATGTTGGAAAACTACCAAGAATTTCTCACTCTGAGGAAAAGAGTGAGAGTTCTTCACTCTTCCTGCACGTCATGATTCAGGATATATTTTGCATAAGTGTTGCCTGAAGTGGAAAAGGAAAAGTGGCTGACTCATGTAGAAGAAACAACAGACTGTCAGCTTTGTTCCCTCCAGTCTGGGTTTATTGTACATGAAAGATGTGAATGGACTCACTGAAATTCATAACATTCATCTGTTAATGCTTTCTGAAGACCTTAAAGTAATTACTGTTTCAGAATGTTATGGTTCATTTAGTAATGTGGAAAGTCATATAAATGGTTATTTTTAAGAAATTGTATTTAAAAAAAAAATCCCATCCAAGGTTATGTTTAGGGAAAAACTAGGGATAGACACATCAGTAAAAGGATAAAAAAAAATAGATCTAAATGAGTGGAAATTTAATTAATTTTCCTAATTCATGTAACGTTCAACAGTTCCAGTTCAACAAGGAACTGAAAGCCACAAGTCCTATTGTTTACACCTTCATGATTTTGCAAGCAGAACTCCCCTGTGTTTACTCTTGTAGGTTGGTGAACTCAGTAAAGATTCAAATTTCCAACTGAGAACCAGAAACAGATGGTGGAATGCTGCATATTTGCATTTTACATCTTGCATAGGGTAACACCATGGAAGTTTTTTTTTTTCTCTGACTTCATGCCTCCATTTATCTGGCCCACTAAATAGCAGTGATTTTTTTTTACCTAATTCAGATGCTTAAGATGCTTAATTTCACTTTTTATAGTCTTTTGACTATACTAGAGGAAGTATCCTTTATTAGCGGAAGACTCAGATTGTAGGCGGTCTCCATTACGATGAAAGCCACTGATAAAAATGTGATTTATGTTTAACAAGTTGACTAAGGTTTCAAATTATAGCATTTGCCTCAGAAAAAATCACATCACAGTGAAGAAAAATAGCCAACAATAAGACTGAATGCCTGAGTAATTTTTGAGATGTTTGCTATCACCTTCAGCTGGATCAAAATTTCACCCTAAATATCTACACTTTCATGTCTGTGCTGATAGTTGGAATTCCACTACAAGGTAAGGCAAATTTTATTAACCTACTAAACAACTGTATTGATTTCACTAAGGTACATCTGTTCCTGACATCTTATCAGCACCTCCAGGTGTTACCCCTAGCCTTGCACTGCTCTCTGTCTTTCCCATCATGACTATAGCCACATCTAGCCTTGACATGTGTGCAAAATTAGGCCCAAAGAAGCAAGACCCAACAACTCATGACCTGGTTACTTTTTCTTTGTAATAGAAATAAACTTCTTGCTGCTGGCACCTTAGACCATGGCTGCTTGGAGTGAGGGACCTGTGAGTGTCAAAATATGCTGAATTAAACTTCTGACCTGGATATCTTATGTTTCACTTGTCTATGTTATAGATACATCATATCATTGTTAGCATAAACAAAATGATAAATGGCAAGATGAAAATTGGACTAATCATGCTTCTTTCTCTGGTGTGGTTTTCAAATTCTAATAGCTGAAAGCAGATTTCTAAAATCTCAGCCAACATGAGATGGCTGTAGGTAATATTATCATGAATACAATTACACTGCGTCTGACATTTCCTACAGAAGCAACTGGAAGGATATGGCAATTATTAAACATGAAAATATTATTCTTGATGTGGACTTCGCACAATATTTAAAAAATATATGGATGTTACCCTACAAAGGCCAAAAGAAGTTTTGCCAGTGACTTAGAGGGGTCAGGATTTCACTCCTATAACAAGCATTTGTATTGGACTTTCTCTAAATTAGAGTACAGTGAGCTTTGGACTTAAGTCAATAAGCTCCTAATTGATTGTATAATGAGTTTCTTTTTAGTGTCTGATTTTTAAATAACGAGCTCCTAATAAGTTTGTTAACTATAAAAAGTAAATTAAACAAATTGAATTCTAAAATAATTGCATTGGTAACAATGAACTTGAAGCACATTTGCAGAACATAAGCATCTGAGCCAAGGATTACGTACTCAGCTACTTAGTTACTTACAGAGTCTGCAACTCAAATGTAATTTTGAGTATTAGTGACATTCACTCTGTGACTCCCATTATAATACCTAATTTCCCAGGATATAGCACAAGAAACCAGCAGATTTAAAAGCAAATTGCATGTTATTTCTTCCTGGATTCAACCTGAAGTCTAGGGTCAATTTCTTCATGATAATGCATTAATTACTTTAATTTGTTTGAAATATTTTTGAGTGAATTTTATTTTAAATTCTGTTTATCTCCTACTATTACATGTGGATGACATTTCCTTTGTGGTTCTTCTGTGGTAACATCCAGGGAAATTCAGATGATATTCTGTACTAGACCACTTTATGACACTTCTCCTATGACATCCTGATACAATAGGGGTTAAAAAAATGGGCTGGAGGGATGAGTGTCTCCATGAAACATTGTGCTGTAGGCAGTATGTTCTGATTCTGCAGAGCCAGCTGTTAACAGTTATACCTGATTCCTGAACAGTTTTCTAGTTTTGTCTCTATGCAGGGAAGTCTTGCAGTCCATCACTCAGCTCTGTGAGAATGATATTTTCTTCCTTAACCCATTAATCCTCATTGCCTGCTGAGCTCAGTAAATGGCATAGGGACTTCCAGGAGCTACACATGAGAAAGACAGTGAGATGGAAGATGATATTTAGGTCTTTGTCTATACTAGTAAACTAAACAGGATCAGAACATGGCATCAAGCAATAACCTGTGATTATCCATGCTGGCTGCTTGTTACGTGACTTTGCACAGTTCCAGACCATATCAACGATCTCTGTTTCAGGAAATGACAAAGTGTGGATGGCAGCACAGGTAAGGAACCAATCACAGTAAGCAACGTAGATGTGGTTGTTTAACCATATGGATGTGAGCCATAACATGCCAGTAAGGCTCAGAGTCAATGTGCTTGCCCTTATTTCTTTTAATTAATACCATAGGCTAGCGTTGAGGTCCCCATTTCTGTGTTGATTCCTTGAAATAGTTCCTCCACTTCCAACTTTTCCCTCTGCGCACTTCTCCCCACGTGCTCACACCTACAAACTGATGAAGGGAAGCTATTCATAACTAATCTCCTGTACCTTGGTGGTCCTCTAAGCTAGTTTTGGTCAAAAAGTACTTTATCAGACTCTTGGATCAGTGTGATTTGCCATAGTGTATAGAACGTGAATATATAAAAAGAAATGGTTAGGAGAGACTGATTGACTTCACCACAATTATGGGGTGCTTTTGCAAGGGCAACAACAGTGAGAAAGCACTGACAAGCAATATAGAATATGTCCTAGAGGTAGTATTTCTGTAAGTGTACAAGCCATTTAGCTTGACTAAGTAAGTTGTGAAGAAACATAAGCAACTATCATGACTTTGCAGATGGAGGGAACAAAGCAATTATTTCATGTGTGATTAGAAATCTGTGCTTTTAGCTTTATTGGTAAAACATCACTCAGGTCTAGAATGAACTATCAGCTGGAATATTAACATGGTAAAAGTGTACAAGTGTTCTTTAATTACAGTATCATAAGAAGTGTATTACTAATGTATATGATGCTATGTAATGTGCTCTATTATCATAAAAAGCAGTGCAATTCCTTATATAGCGTGTTCACAAACCAATGTCATGTAGGTTGATGCAATGCCATTTATGTTCATGTATAATATGCAGAACATACATTGAACTTCTCACGCCTATTGAGGGTTTTAAAGAGTTCTATCAGAAAAAGTAAATACACACTTCCTTATTTCAAATATTTGAAAACCAATGTTCAGACAGTTGAGGTGATTTAATAAAGTTTAAATATTGAGTCAGGAGGCAATCTCAGAAGAGGAATGAAAATTATAAACCATGTCAGACTTGCCTGGTATATAGTGTTGCAATTGCATTTATTTCATTAAGCTTATACTAATAGACAGCACTTGAGAATAATACACTCCCCCCCAATTCTGATTCTATAGCCTCTGAGGCATTGTTGTCTCTAATCTCATAATTAAGTCAAATCATGGTTCTTGCTGTACAAAGTTTTGAAGATTGTAGTTGCATTTATGAATATAGCCCATGGATGTTACCAAGAAAGCAGGTCTTTAAAGAAATCCACTGCTGGAATATTTGCACTAGAAATGGAAAGATGCATCTTGATCAGATACCCTGTATTATGCTGTAACAATTAATTTGTAGTTCATTATTTATACCTTCTAAAAGTTTTTTTTCCTACAAAAATAAACAACATTAACATCAAGTATCAAGCTGTATTAATTCAACGGGTTCTTTCTCATGCCAACCTATATTTGCTGCTTAATTACCCAAACTCATTCTTAAAAATGAATACTATGTTACTATCCACTGTTAGCATTTATAAAAAGCCCAATATATAAAAATTAAATTATCTGGGTTTTTTTAGAACAGAGGTGCATATTGCCAGTTATTGAATACTAAATAATTTTATACTCAATTATTGAAAATCTGGAGACTAGAAAAAAATTTGAAAAAGGTACTCAAATCATAATGATTCTTTCTTCTGATAATAATACAGAGCTGCATTCAGATGGGGTTTTAATATCTCCAAGGGTGGATACTCCACAACCTCTCTGGGCAACCTATTCCCATGTTTGACCAGCTGCAAAACAAAACAAACAAATTCTTATGTTTAATGGAATTTCATGTATTTTAGTTTGTGCCCATTGCCTTTTGTCCTGTCACTGGCTACCGCTGAAAGAGTCTGCACTGATCTTTAATTCCACCCATCAGGTATTTACAAACATTAATAGGATCCCCCTGAGCCTTCTCTTCTTCAAGCTGAACAGTCCCATCTCCCTCAGCCTTTCCTGATATGAAAAATGGTCCAGTCAATTAAACATCTTCATGTTTCTTTTCCGGACTTGCTCCAGTACATTTGTTTTTCTCTTGCACTGGAGAGCCCAGAACTGGACACAGGACTTCTGTCCCAATCCAATGTCGGGAAAGGTTTCGATATGATCCCAAGAGCAAGATTAAGACACAAACGATGTCAAATGCTGTATACCCAGAAGAGCTTTTATTATCAAAAGTATCAAAAGTGGAAAATAATAGCAATAGGATAGAATGGAAGAAAAGGTAGAAATTCAGCAAGCAGTCGGGATAGGATTTCTAGGATAGTCACCACCACAGATCCAGCAGGGTCCCATTGGTCCTCAGGCAAGCAGTTGGTGGTGGGAGTTGCAAGGATGGTCAGCACCACGGATCAGTGTCATCCCGTTAGTCCTTGATCTTCAATTCTTCGGTGGTTGGGAAAAGCCCCCCAGCTTGTCTCTATGGGTTTTTATAGGGCATATTTCGATGATGTCATGCGTTGCAGGTTTCGTCTATCACATGACCTTTGCGTGATGGACATTAGAAACCAGTATCTTATCAGCTCCAGCCCCATTTCCTCCCCTGGATGCCTCAATGGCCTGGTAACCGTCCTTATGGACAGAAGAGTGTCCTGCTTAATCAGGCCATCTCAGAGACAAAGGGCTTGAGATAAACAGTTCACAGTTCCTTGAGATGACAGTCCAGTCTCTCACACACACACAGTCTTTGAGACAAACAGCTCGAGATAACAATTCCATGTCTTACAACTCCACATGTGTCTTGCCAGGGCTGAACGAAAAAGCAGGATCACCTCCCTTGACCTGCTGGCGATGTTCTTCCTAATGCAGCCCAAGGGGCTGTTGGCCTGTTTGTGGAGAGGGCACATTGCTGGCTTATGTTCAACTTGTCCACCAGGACCACCAGGGCCTTTTCTGTAAAGCTACTTTCTAGCCATCTGGCCCCTGACTTATATTGGTGCCTGGGGTTATTCCTCCCTGGGTACAGGACTTTGCGCATCCCCTTTTTGAACTTCATGAGATTCCTGTCAGCCCATTTCTCCAGCCTCTGATGGCAATACAACCATGTGGTGTATCACCCACTTCTCACAGTTTTGTAGCATCTGCAGATTTGCTGAGGGTGCATCAAGGTGTTTAATGAAAAAGCTAAAAAGTACTGGCTCCAGTATCAGCCCCTGAGGTACACCACTAATGACTTGACTGCAATTGGACTTTGTGCTGCTGATCACAACCCTTTGATCCTGGTATTTCAACCAGTTTTTAATCCATCTCACTGTTCACTTATGTAGCCCATATTTCATCAGTCTATCAATAAGGATAGTATGGGAGACAGTGTCAAAAACTTCCCTGAAGTCTAAATAAACAACATCCACTACCCTTCCCTCAACCACCAAGCCAGTCATCCCATCATAAAAGGCTAACAGGTTGGTCACACGTGAATTCCCTTTGGTGAAACTATGCTGACTACTCTGAATCACCTTCTTGTCCTTCATGTGTCTGGAAATGGTTTCCAAGATTATTTGTGCCATTGCTTTCCCACAGTTGAGCTGATGCTGACTGTCCTGCAGTTCCCTCGATCCTCCTCTTTGTCCTTCTTGAAGAGAGACATGTCATTTGCTTTCTTCCAGTTTTCAAGAATCAATCCTAATCTCCATGATCTTTCAAATATAATCAAGAGTGGCCCCACAAAGACACTAGCCAGCTTCTTTTGCACTTGTTGATGTATCTTATGAAAATCCATGAACTTCCATACATCCATTTTAGGTAAAAGTTCTTTAAGCTGATCTTCCTCCACCTTAAAGTAAGTCTTCCTTAACTTACTTCGAGAAGAAATAAGTCTTCCTTGCTTCAGACTTGTCCACGGGTCTCAGGGACCTAGGATTGCTGAAGGCAGGTCTACCGATAAAGAATGATTTGAAGAGGACCTTGAGCACTACAGTCTTTTCTGTGGTCTTTGTCACCAGGTTGTCTGTTCAGTTCAGCAGCAGGCCCACATATATATTTTCTCAAACTTTTCCAGACTTTTACAGTGGTAGACTTAAAAGTGCAACCAAACAATGAGTATTTCTTTTAACCAACCACCTCTCTTTTTACTGTGTGCATATTTTCATATAATATATGTGTATGTTGTTGCCATGTTGTCCCAAACTCATTCTGTATATAATTTTTCTCTATTAAAGACAGAAGGTAGCTGAATTTATTAAGTATATTCAAGAAAGCTGTTTACTGATAAATCTAGGTTAGGGTTCAATCTGGTGATGCTTCTAGATGTTAGGTGGATCACTTATTTAACCTTGAATCTTATTGCAGTTACAATTACTTGGCAAATGAATTATCTTTTTTAGAATCTTACACACAGCAGACCAACTTATTTTACTCGATCAGCTGAGCTAGTGTAAACCTCTACAGATGCTCTGTGCTTGAATCCAAACCATAAAATCCAAAAGAGTTTATTAAACTGAAATGGAAAATGCCACCAACATCGCATGAAATTGTGGATGTGATTCTTAGATCCTGAGGGAACTGCTTTGTGAGAGAAGCAGGCTTGCTCAGAGCTATGTCCCTTTGTGCCTTTACAAAACAATCCTAAGGATTTTCTGATGGATTAAAGGGATTTCTATATGACTCTGAGGTAATCCTATAAGACTCAATCACATGTAACATTGTCCTACTGGATTTGTGAAGGAATAAAATATTATAGTATAAGGCCTGTAATGCTTCCTTCAGAAATGCAAGTCTGACTCAGGAGATATTATCATGAGTACAAGTCACAGGACACGTGGGAGAATATATATGTGTAACTGCTCTAATGTTTATAACACCTGTGTTCTATTACTTACTCAAGAGTAATTCATTTTGTATTAAAGGCCAGTGTCATGCATTTAACCCCTCAGTCAATTTTCTTTTTTTTTTGTTGTTACAGTTTAAGTAAGGCAATTTTTATGGATAGTCCACGGAGCATCATTTTACTTTCTAACCAGCAGTTGAGACACTGTTTTCCATCTTCTATTCAAATGTAAATTTATGAAGAATTACAGAATTATCTAATGCTATTACACATAAATATAATGAAATACAAGTTTAGGCTTGGTTAGACATATATAGATCTAGTATGATAGAGACTCATCAAGAAATATTAAATTTTAAGCAACCTCTACAATATTTGAACATTAACTTAAATTGAGATACCACCGATATACACTGTTGCTGAACAGTGCTTTATACAGCCTCAAGGCCTCTTCTGTTTCTTACTCTGCTCCACCAGCAAGCAGACTGGGGGTGCACAAGAAGTTGGGAGAGGACACAGCTGGGACAGCTGACCCCAACTGACCAAAGGGATATTTCATACCATATGACATCATGCTAAGAAATAAAAGCTTGGGGAAAGGAGAAGAAAGGCGGAAAAATTTAGAGTGATGGCGTCTGTCTTCCCAAGCAACCATGATGGGTGATGAAGCTCTGCTTTCCTGGAAATGGCTGAACATCTCCCAAATGATTGGAACTAGTGAATAAATTCCTTGTTTGGCTTTGCTTGCACACACAGCTTTTGCTGTACATATTAAACTGTCTTTATCTCAACCCAGGAGTTTTCTCACTGTTACCCTTCCCATTCTCTTCCCCATCCTGCTGTGAGGGAGTAAGTGAGTGGCTATGTAGTGCTGAGCTGCTTGCCAGGATTAAACCACAACATTGTGATACAACAAAATAATGTGAAATTAAATGAAAGTTTTTCAGGAATGATAATCTGAACAGGAATTGCAGAGTGTAGAAAGGACATGAAATTATTATATCAACATAAGATAACTTTCAGAAAAGTTACAAATGTTTAGATATTTCAGGCCAGTGCCTACTATGGTGTAAATTAGAAGTGTTTAATTTACTTCAGTACAGAAGTGTCAATTTAAATTAGATGAGTTTTTTCCTTCTGCTTTGAACTGAGACCATTATATAAAGGAGAAGTTATCTTGTCAGTTTTATTTGCTGTGAAATCAACTGTACCACTTTTACAGTTTTATCTGTATAAATAAATGCATATATGTTTCTTTATCTACTTATGTTTTATCTGGAGTAAAATATTCCCAGTCTGAAAATTGCTGACAAATGTGAACAGATTGTTTCTGACCTTCTCTGCTCATGCAGCACAATTAATTTTGGCAGGTTTTCCTATGTGATGGACCGTTACACTCTGCTTATTTATACACAATAAGAATGTGCCTTATAATGTTACTGACTTTGAAAAGATTTTTTACCTGGTTTTATGTTGCAACTTTAATAATAGTTTATGCTCATTCTGAAATACTAGTAAATAGTTCTGCAAAGCCTTTATTATCCAGATGAAAGGGTATTTTCCCTTCTGTATTATGGAATGGATTAAGTCATATGGACTTCATTTTAAAAGATTGGCTGTAATCCCTTGTAATCTTAACAATGTTCGCAGCTAGGCCTGTTCTGTGTAAAGGCTAAGCCACTTCATTTTGACAGTATACTCATTTGGTGTTACTAGGTTCTTCTCACTTACTTTTGGACACCTACAGTACAGGTTTCCAAATCTAAGGTATGCATCCTTCACTATTCAAGTCTAAAGAGGGAAAAATGGGGAGTGGCACATCAGATCTAGTTGGGTGCCTACAGTAAGGTGAGATAAATTAATCCCGAAAAATACATCTTTCCTTCCTTCAACTGTAAAGGGAATTTAAGATGATCACATTCTAGATGTTTACATTTGGTTGAAAAATCTGTTCTGCTTCTTTAATATTGTCAGATGTCCTGTGTTCTCTATAATTTCTTCAGAATCTAAAATCAAGTATTTCAAAGATATTTTTACTGTTATTACTTTAATTTTTATTTTGTGGGCAGTTACATAATAGTCCTGTTTTCTTATTAGATGTAGTCTTTTTCATGTTAGCAGTTTCATTTTTCCTCCAAGTGGAGGTTATGCTTCCAATGAATACGACTCCTGTGAAATTTGTAAGAGAATAGAAGGTAACAAAATACACGCTTCTCTTACCTGCAGGGATCTGCAAAATCAGTTGCTCAATATTCCTGCATGCTCTCATCTTCCTTGGAACATATTCAAGATCACAATTACTCTTTTGCTGATAGTTGCTTTTTCATCACCACTTAGAGTGCTCCCTGAAAAAGATGATCAAATACTTTATGGATGTTTATGTAGCTGTGGTGCAGGTTTTTTTTTTTTTTTTTTTTTCATCTACATATTCTTCCTGAGTCTTTGACTATGCTGCAACTTTGCTTGAAATCAGATGGTTCTTCTGCTAAAAGAAACTAATTTTGTGACCTGACACTATTTCAATGGGAGCCCCTAACACTTTGCTTTGCTAAAATACTAAGGAACTTATGTGGACATGTCATTCTGTCAGAACGTGTTGGTATTGGAAGGGAATTCTTTCTCTTGGGGTCAATATTGATTATGTTTATAGGCAGTCGTTGTGGTTGCAAGGTCATGTTGTATATATTAAAGTGTAAGTGACAAAATGCTACCTGTAGGACTCCGCATTATTTATCAGCTTCTTCCTTTGTGATAAATTTTCTTCTACGTTTTTTTTGTTTCTTGGACTGTTATTTACATCAGGACAGCAATGGGTATGTGTTGTCCAGGTCTTCATAGTAATCTTAGCCTAGGAGTAAATAACGAGGCCTCACAAAGTTGTACTTTTGCATATACAGTTGTGCTTGTGCAGCTGTATGCTCCTTGTAATGGAGATGCATGTGCACCTGCTACCACAGCTATTTGAAATTGATTTAGCTTCTGGTTATAGCTACTCACTTTTGTCCTCAGTTACAAATACTGCTTCTGTTGATTGTCTAGTTTCTTGGTTATCCTTCACAATCCGATTTTCTTTTTCTATAACTTTTCATCACAGTTTTGTCTTGCCTTAGATATTTTTCATAGCAATATGTCTGAAATTCTCTGCTTTTTCTTTCATGGCATTGAATTCTCACTTTCTTCCTCTGGTCAAATAAATTTATAATTTCTCAAATATTCCAAGGATACCTTGCCTTTCTTACTAATTTTTATGGAAGATTTGTTGTTCCAATGCTTCATGAATCAGTTGTTGCTGGGTTTTTCCCATTCAGTGATGAGATACCTTGTGGTTGGGGTTTTTTTGCTTTTTTTTTCCATTTCAAGGGTGAGGTATAAAAAATAGTAGTTTTCTGGGTATAAGTGGATGAAAGACATACAGCAAATTCACAATATTAAGGTATAATAACAAGATTTTTAGTATCCTTGACCATGATTCTCCTACTTGTATAACCATTTATATATATGCAAAATGAAAAATTAACTGAGGTCAACTCTTCTCTAAACTGACAAACATGTATTTATTGTACCCTTAATTCACTGTTGAAAGAAAACCAGAAACTCCAAAGAACTAAAATAACTGTGCTCCACATTGTTTTAGAAGACTCAGTAGGGCATTTGACTTCCTTTAAACTATGTGTTTTCTCTAGTATTCTTCCCAACTGCACTATATTAATCACATTATTCATTTTGTTTTCTTTGAAACACAGAGTAACAGACTCAAAAAGATAGTGATTGGGCACATATTTGCTTTAATAAAGAGAGAGACTGTGCTGACAAATGCATTTGTGAAAGGCTGGATGTGAATTAGTATGAAAGCAATGGCAGAAGAATATAATAGGGAAAGAAAAAAATTATTTTTCTTTATTGCTGCACCTTAAGGTATTTATATGCTGCATAGAGTATTATAGCATTTTGGAGATTATCCAGACCAAAAGACACAATTCTTGTTTTACAGATCTTTATTCTGTATTTCTGACATATTTAGAGGCAGTGAAAGCAAGAGAATGACACCATGCCACCAGATTGCAAACCTAAAGAAATATAACTTTCAGCAATTTAAGTTCCTTACTTCTCCTGGAGCTTGTCTGAATTTTGGAAATATGGCTGTCCCTTTGAAGCCTGCTAAAGGCTACTGCTATCTAGAAGAAACAGTATCAATTACATTTTTCAGAGTTGTCTTGGTAATTTAATCAATATAGAAACAAAACTGGTAGTTGGTAGGACGATTTTTTCTTCCTATTTTTTAGGTTCTTTCAGGCAAAGGAATTTTAACACAGCATATCCTCTAATTGTGACTATACAATTTTGAACAAACATCACATTTTCTTATCTAATAAAGCTCTGCTTCAGTAGAGACCGTTTATACAGGGTGTAGTTCCTCTTCCTTCTGCCTGTCCTGTGTAGTTATATAAATTTAAACCACCTGTTCTGAGATGTCTAAAAGTTAGATTTTTAACTTTTCTAGCCTGGTTGCCTTTTGTCATAGTCAAAAAAAAGAGTCAGGCATAACCTGAAGACAATTCATCTCACCCTGGAACAGGCACCCAAGACAAATCAGTTGGAAGTGCTTGGCAGTATTATTTCTTCTGCCGTAGCTATAAACTTGGCTTACTAGTTGTAGACATCCAGCTTCCAGATACCTGTAGTTAGCTGAGGTGAATTCTACTTGGAATACTATATTACTTGGAAAAACTATAATTTTTCACTGATGGAAAATGTAATTTATCTGCTTAGAACATCTGATTCCTTCTTTGATAAGTGAGTCTCAGTAACCTAAGGCACAATGGTAAATGTCTGCATAGTCTGGAGATGTTCTAAACCAACTGATTCATGAATAAGTTTGGAGCCTCGTGCTCACAATATTAATCTCAAGGAATTTTGACAGCAAAATGTTGAGAACATGGAATGAAGGAATGAATCTAACAAACAGACACATTCTGAGTTATTTGTTTGCCCACTCTCTCTTTTGAAAATACCTGTATTCTGTGATGCTCAGAGAGTACATATATTACATATTTATTTCCAGGGTACCTATGACCTGTCAGTGCCTACTGTACTAAGACTCAGGATTTTTGCTTGCAATCCACTTGCTGATTTGCCATATTCTTGATGATTTTTTTTAAGATCTCTCCTCTTCTACTCACCAAATTGTATGTCTGTCTTTTACTCCTCCTCTGGGCTCTGGTTCCAGACCCTCTGTGACTCTAATATTTTCTTTTTTATTAGTCTGTCTTTTCCACTGCATGATTAGATTGGAAATATAATTATAGATATACTTCTGCCCAGGTCCATCTAGTTGCATTCTCCCTTCCATTATGCCTACACTTTGCCCAAGTCCAACACCTTCTTATATAAGTCAGTTTTGGCCTCATGGGAACAAGAGAGGTATGGAGTTACTTGAGCAAAGGGCTGCTAAGTTGATTAAGGGACTGACAGGACAAGAGTCAATAGGCACAAATTAAAACCCATGAAATTCCATGTGAATACAAGAAAACACTTTTTTACTGTGAGGGTGGTCAAACACTAGAGCAGATTGCCCAGACAAGTTGTATCCGCCCTTGAAGATATTCAAAGTTGACTGGACATCGTCCTGGGCAACCTGCTCCAGCTGTCCTTGCTCTGAGCTTGGGCATTGGACTAGATGATCTCCAGAGATGCCTTCCAAATTCAACTGTTCTGTGGTTCTGCAGTTAGATTGGAAATACAATTAGAGACATACTTCTGTCCAGGTTCTTCTTGTAACATTCACTCTTTTACTGTTAAGCGTGCATACACCTTACCTAAGCTCTATACCTTCCTACAGAAGTCCAGTAAGTCCAGAAGTCCAATAGCTACCTCTATACAGAAGGGCCATGGAGTGTCCTTTTTATATACCTGCTCACTCATGCATGCAAATGTGGGACTGCATTCAGGCACTTTTTTGAAGAACAGACTCCTGAAGTTCTGACATACAGACTGTCAATTAATATTAGTTTCATTGAAGTGGCAAACATTTAGATTTGTCTTTACATACACTGCAGGCATTTTCCTCCTTACACCATGTGCTCCATATTCTCTTTCCTGACTTCTGTAAGTTATGTTTACTGATCTTACTCTGTCCTCACCATGGAAAAATATTAGAAGGTGATTCATTGTCAAAGTAAACCCAGAGCAAAAGAGTGGGTAACTGAGCTCACACCAGCAGATTCTCTGAACAGCACTAGTCACATATGATGAAACACTCATCTGATAAAACACACCTGCAGATTCAAGTACCCTTGCACCCAGGAACAGATAGCTCCATAGGATGATAGGATGCATCTATCATTGACTTACATTCTTCTTCACAGCACGTTTTTTACAAATTATGAGCAGCTGCAAAAAAGGCGGAAAGAGACTCACAGTTTGTCCTGCTGCAGTAAAAGTTTCAGCCACTACAAAGGCAGAAATTCACAGTTTGTGCTATACAAAAGATGATAGAGAACTTTCATCTGCAATGTTAGCTTTCAGGGCGAATAGAAACCTTTTTTGACAGAAATAATTGTCTGTCTTAAAGGAAACTCCTGTTTGTTGTCCTTATCATGAATCAATAATTGCTGGTCAATTGCTACCCAGATTTTTTCAAGTGCAAGAAGTACTTACTTTGCTAAAGCTTCTTTCACACTTAGTTCATATACATGTGAGAACTTCTACTTGTAGCCTTGTTATAGCGGATTCACAGTTGTGAAATTTGAGACTGTACTAGAAATATGAAGCAAGTCTGCAAAATTATAGTGAGCCTTTTCTTCTCCTCTGGGTTGAAAGACTGATTACTTAGGAAGCAGCAGTAGAGTTCTAATGTACATAAATAGACAGGATTTCTAACTGGACACTTCCAAGGCCTCCTTTCTCCTCTACTCATTGACTATGTAGTGAAGTCTAGGGACACTGGTCCACTTGGCTTATACAATGAAGCTGAATCATAGGAGAAGTTGTTGTGAATGTGTCTGTTGCTTATTTGATGACATTTATTACACTCAGACTGATGGTATGTAGCTAGATGAATTACTGCTTCACAGATGTAACATTTTAAAAAACAATAATGATGAAATGCTATTGCTCAGTTACCAGTAATTGAGTGTCAATAGTTGCATTAATAAAAGGGGAAGTTTCCCATCAGTATTTACATAAAAAAATAACTAATAAGAGAAATGTTGTTAAGACTCTAGATAGATCGATATACTAATTTAGAAAAAAAAAGTTCAGTAATAACTGAACTGGATGTAACCATCTAACCCAAATAAACAACATTGCCCATACTTGTGATAAGTATAGAGAGATATGTACTGTAAATAAAAATTGTATTAATTTGGTCCTTTACAGCAGTAATGTTGGATCAGGAAGTAAATATTTGTGTTCCTTTCATACTGGCTTTTCATTGCAGACATAAGAATGAACCAATTCTCAGAATTTTAATAATAGATATCTATATCATCTCTCTATATAACAAGATAATCAAATAAATATTCACATTTTTTTTGTAGTCTCAAAATATGGTATTAAAAGTTTATTTTTTATTTGTATATTATAAATATTGTGAACAAACTCATTACATTGTCTTTTTTAAAATACATGTATAATATACATATATACTTATAAATAACTCCAACAGAGATTCTTAACAGGAAAGTATGATTTTTTCTGCATGTAGTAAAATTAAAAATGGTCCCTGTTTAAAATTTAAATAGTAAATAATTTAAGGTCAGAATAATTTTCATGTATTAAAGCTTACAAGTTACAAAAAAATCCATGGTTAGTGTAAAAATAAATTCATTACAAGAGATCAGCTTACAATAACAGGTTTGCTTTCAGTATTTTTCTCACACATTTGGAAAGAAACTTACGAATTTAGCACTTTTAAATGATTTAGCAATGTTCTATAATTGTTCATAGCTTATCTTAAATAGGCCTGCCCAAGAATGTGGTGCTCTTAATGGGAATGCATAAAAAATTCTTGAAGAGAAAAGTGTTGAAAAACATTTCAACACAATGTGAAATTCTACAGTTTTTCTAGTTGGTCAGCTCCCCATAATACTTAGGAATATGTGAAGCAAGCTGGTAAAAGAACGAATAAGTTAGCACCTTTGTCTATTTTCAGTTACCTTTTTTTCAGCTGTGATTTTTTTTTTTTCCCTATATACCTCTGCAGAGATGCTTTAAAAAATTACAACTGTAAGAAGGGGATAATACAGACTGTAGTTGTAACTTTTCCAGCTCTACCAAAAGCATTTTTTTTACAGGGCTCTGTGTTTTGAAGATTCTGACTAGCCTGAGTGGCTTTTAACATCTTGTGGAACTTCATCATTCTCCAAACCTGTCAATGAGCAATCAATTTTAGATCAGAAGTCACTATTAATTATTAATGCTTGGGATCATATTTTAAGTTTGTACCTTAGCTAGGGGCAGAGGCCAGCGCTGGTGGCTGCTGGTATTACTGAGCACTGAAACCATTTTCCTTTTTGTTTGGGATTTTTGTTGTTATTGCGGTTGGTTGGTTGGGGGTTTTTTTGACACAATACAGTCCTCCTGACTTTTAAGTCTTGATCCGAGTCTGATTTCTGAACTAAGTTTTTATTTGAAGGAATTGTGTTACATAGGGCTATCTTTGTTATTCCTTAGTGAGTGCTGGTATTTATTAGAATAACATCTGTAGACTACAGCTGTTTTTGTTCTTATTCTTATTTAGTAAGTATCCTGGCATAGAGACTTTTAAGATCTTTAAAAAAGCTTGATCTCATTACATCAAGTAATCCACAAATATGATTAGTACATTTTCTGTGCTATTGTCGAGCTCGTTTAATATTTGTGGAGTCTAAAAATGAAGAAAATAATTTTTCAAGCTTTCCTTTACAGAAGAAGTTAACCAACATTCATACTCTATCCACCCTTGTATCCTTTACAATACTAGCTATCATGCCAATTCTCAGTTTCATGTACTTTCTCATGAGTATTTTCCACTTTCTTATCCCAGAGATTCAACCATTACTCTTGCAACTGCCTTTTTAGCTCTCCAGACAGCTAGCTTAAAGTAATAGGTTGGTAACTGTTGCTCTAGAGCAATTTAACTCAGAATAACTAATTAGGGAGGTTTTTTTAAATTCTAAATGTACCCAGAGACAAAAATATTGGCACATGTTTTGATAAATGTAAAATAAGTAAAGAATTTATTAAAAAAATATATAAGAACATGATTGTGATGTTCTTCTCTTAGGAAAAAAATGATCCATGCATCATATTCATGCTTTTACAATTCTGAAATGCACTCTTAATTCATTACTTTTCAAAGACTAGTTAGGCTTTCTGTAGAGTTTAGAAAGAAACATACAGAAAACTGTATTGTAGACATGGTTCATTATCTTAATGTTTTATAGTTCCTTTTTAAAAAAAAAAATGTTGTCATTCGTCATTAGTTTGAGTGCGTTTTCGCTGCACAGAAATTGATACCCTCCTGAGGATTTTATCAAAACGCAGATATAGGTCCATATCTGGCCTCAGACTCACATGAGCAGCTTTCTATTACACTGACAGACAACTTTGAAGACAAGGAGCCAGAGCAGACTCAGAGCCAGGGCCCCTGACCCTAATACCTGCCAATCTGCATAAACAAGTGGAAATGAAAGGTGGAGCACAAGAATACAACAAAAAGCAACGAAGCTGAAAGCACGCGCTTAAGTTTGAATGGTTTAGTTTAAACTGTGGTTTTTTTCTTTCTAAATTGCTTTCTTCTAGCTATTTAACAGTGTCATAGAGATTGACATTCTACCATCTTTCAAAAAAGTACATTATAGTATAACTACTATTTAGGCATAATTTACCAGAAAGTTCCTCTTTTAAGAGTCTCATTGCTTAGCATTACAGGGTAAGGTCCTGAGGAATGCACAAAGTCATAAAGGCATTCAACCAATTTGTGAAGAAATCATAGAGAAAAACAACGCTGTAGCTACAAGTGACTTAAAAATAAATAAATAAAGGATAAATACTGCACTTCTGATTTACCAGCTCTAGGAAAGCTTTAGTAGACAAACTAGTGTTTCTCCATCCTTCATAACATTTTCTTAAAAATAAATATAGTACTCTGATGCTTTATCACATTCAAATGTTTTTTCAGATAGAAATCAATATTTATTCTTGCTGAATATGTACTAAATTTTGAAGTGCTTTGTATGGAAGAATAAAAATCCTAGATGACGTCTTAGCAATTTATACTTAAAGATAAAAACTGCTAGTACTTTCACAACACAAATTACATTTTTGGTCAGCCCATGTGGGAATAGTTAACATAAAGCTTATCACAGCCCTACTAAAATTAATGAGATTTTTCCCAGTGACTATACTGATACTAAGATACTATTCCATAAACAGTAAATATTTATATAGACTTATATAAGAAATATAGTGCCACTGTAAGGCAGACTCCTGTGAATTGTAGGACACTTCTTTGTCCTATTACACAGAACATGCATACATCAAAGTGGAACCAGGAAAGCCCTTAGTTTGAGGAAACTTTGACATTGCCCGAACAAGCCTTTCTAGTGCATACTGATGTTACAGTTCAGAACGCAACTAGAAAACTATTAGCTGGTGCACGTGGATCATGAACCTGAAGGTGATCCTGTAACTCAGCCTACTGTAGTAGAATCTCTGAGTTCTGTAAGACAGCAGCAGAACAAGGAATAGTGTTACGTTAAAATTGCTTTTATTTTTGCTCTTTCTAAGACTGAGTCTTTGTTCTGGAAATAATGGCACAATTTCAGTGTTGCTTCGTAACTGAAAACACACTCATACGTATACACACAAAATCATATACAAATATACACACACATATGTACACACTGGGATAAATAAAAGGGGTTTGTCTTTAAAAAAAGATTAATTGAAATTCTAGAGAATTGTATCATTTTGCTTACGTTAGAAGCAATATCTTTCTTTTTTGAATAAACTACTGAAACATAAAAATAGAATTCCTGCATTTTTAAGTCTGTAGGGCCAAACTGTACAGTGTATAAGACAACAGTCTTATTAAACCAACAGGATATGATAGTAACATTAAAGTGTGTTTTGCAATGCATATGTATAAAAACAAAAAGGCAAGGTTACACCTACTGCCTTAATGTTTCCGTTTCCCGACTTCTGGGTGTTTAACTGTATAATTTTATTTTCTGTTAAAGTATTTTTAGACTAGATTACATTGCTTGGCTCTTTGCAAAAGATTCCACATGTTAATGATAAATATCAAGCCAGGGCATTCTGAAATGTGGGTGCTTGACTTACACCGATAATGTTTAAAAGCCATTATGGTATAGCACTGAACATCAGGTCCTGTTTGCATACAGAACAAATGGCTAAGGGAAAACTGAGAATAGAAACTGTACTTTTATAGCAGTAAATCCATCTGCTATGTTCATTCTTTACAGGCTTAATAATTAAATAAATACATAATCGACTAATTTCTGCCATGATGATCAGACACATGATCACTATGAACAACAACTGATGCACTTTGCACAACACCTGTGTTGGTTATCAGTGAGCAGTAGGCAGTTTGTCTTTCTTTGCAAGAAAGGTAAAGGATTATTTTCCCTATAAATTCCAGTGTTTTTTTATTTTGCCTTTTGCAGTAAAGGAACTCTTCTCTTACATCCTCAAACTGCAGCATAAGAGATATGTACACTCCAAGATAAGCAGTAATTCTGCAAGGATTTCCATCTAGTCTTGAAAGTCTTGCTCCAAAATAAGCAAGTAAGCAAATAGTCCTTTTGAAAGGATCTCTAATGTGGGATGAAAAGTGATATACTCACTCTACCAGGATGAAATATACAGATGGGAAATAAGGGCCAATCTGCAAACACTGTTTCCCTGATCAGTAATTGTTTGCAGAGAAATCTAGTTAACTCAACTAGGACCATCAGTAGAAACTATTACTCTCTAGCAGAAATTAGAGATTTGCATTCTGGATCTGTGCTTGCGAGTACTGTCAATAAGCTTTGAGACTGTAAACTTAAGATTTTCATTGTTTTACACTTCTGTCAAATCCTGCTTTCCTTATGAAGTCTGTAGCTAACTCCACTTGACAAAGGTCTAATTCACAGTTTTCTTTTTTACCCTTAGGCATTTCTTCCCACTGTTGATGCAAAAAAAGGCTTAGATAAACTGCCACATTTGTTACTGTAAATTCCTCACACTCCTGCACACATGAACACTGGCAAGTGCACAGTAAAAGAAACACTTCAAAAAAGAAATACAACTGCTTTGTCTTTGCAAAGATAAAAAAGCCCAGAGAATTATCTTATTTTTGAAAGTTTCTTTGACTTTGCTTTCTATTAATAATGACGTCACAAATAAATATACAAAAATTTTCTCCCTATGTTAACAAAACATAAACACTTCAGCATGAGATTTACTTAATTACATTGAAAAACCCTTACACTTCAGATGAGCCATTCGTGTATTTAATGTGAAGGCAATGCTTCCTTTGCCTTCACAGAACAGGGGCTGAATAACCGAATAAAGGTCACTCAGGGTGTGCTTAGAATCCGTAGCTGTGATGATTTAACAACATGCAAACAACAAAAGGGGCACTCCCTCTACCTTGTTCTTCTGCTCCTGTCTGTGCACTTTGTGCCAATAGATGCCTCAACTCATTAAGCCTGCTAAGTTACTCTTAAAAAAAAAAAAAAAAAATTCCTTTGGTTAATTTACTGCCAGATTAATGAACTGAATCAGCTCACCATGAAGTTGGCCAAGCACAAAAGCCAACACAAATAAGAAGGAAAGTAGAAGAGAGTATAGGAGAAGGGAGAAAAAAAGGTGACTCTCCTTTTGGTGAGATATTACGTTGGCTCAATTGTGTTATCTACAGCCACCCTCAGATAAGATAATATAAAACTAGTGGAAATTAGAGGTAATAATATAAAATCACTTATGTCTCATTTTATTCCTAAATAAGGGTTTAGTGAATCCAGAAATCTCTTTAAATCAAGTTAACATCACCAAATTACCAATTTAAAATAGATGCTTCAGTTTCTTCTCTGGGACTAACAGCTGTATTTTCCTATAGTATGGCTTTTTTTTTTTTTTGGCCTTTTTTTTCCAAAGCTTATGCTTACTTTTTGATACAGTAAAGAAAACTAAGTTTTGAATCACCTGTTGCACAAATAAGCAAGAATAAAATTCCAGGTGAGCTTTGTTCTTGACATTTTCTTTCCAAATCCAGTGAAGAACTTAATTATGTGTATCTCTTTAAGGTCAATAATTATATTCTAGTCTATGGGCTTTATTGGGTCCTTTATAATATACCTGTTGCTAAGTAGTCTGCTACAGGAGACAAGTTTTTCATGCCTCATGTATCAGAATGAACAACACTAATGAATTAAAACTTACTCTTAACTTAATAACTTTTGTGAGGGCTCTTTGAATTTCAAAATCTATTTTGAAAGAAAGAGCATAAAATACCTGGCATCATATTATTGCCATTTTTTTGGCACCTTTAATGAAATGTCTTCTTTCATGCTAAGCCTTGGGCAGTAATCTAGAAACAGAAATCATTTAACTTTTCTATGCTTTATTAGTTTTAATTTAACACTAGTCTCAATAGGATTCATTAGGCAATCTCTGAAAGGCTTCGCCTCTCCAAAAGACTGGAGCAAAAAGCTGTACAGTGCTGGTCAGATGGCCACAAATACTTCAGAGAACTGGAATTTCAGATAGTATATGACCATGATATTTGTTATAACACTGGATTGTTAGTTGATAGGATAGTCTTGGAATACTCTGGTGGCATTTTCCTCTCCTTCCAGTAGTAGGCAAACCCCCATGATATCTAGTAAAAGCTCAGTAACTTAAAAAAAACCCTCAGAAAGTCTTAGTTTTTAATTCAGTGAAAAGTGTTTTAATAGCTTTTCAATATAATCTTCAGCTCTCTTTCCTCCTGGGAGACCAAGCAGATGAATATTATTACATCTAGAAACAGTGTCAAGGTTCTGTAATTTATCATGACAAAAGGCCACCACTGTTACTATTTTTTCTGCAGAAAGATTTCAATTTACTAAATGTTGTCCTTATTAACCTTAACTCTTCTCTGCCATCTCAATTGGCTTAGATATCTGCTTTTCTGAAAGAAATCTGGTGAGATATAATTTATCCTTATAAAATAAATAAATAAAAATAATAAAATAGATCTTTTAAAAATTATTTTTAAAAGATAAAGTTAAAGGAATTGCTTATGCAATAAATCTGTGTTTCTTCAAATCCTGATTTTTGACACAGGCTTAGTAAAACTGGTGTGTTTTCTGCCCCTAATGAGCCAAACTAGTGTTTGTTATTTTAAGAAGGCACAATTTGTGTTTACTGCACAGGTCTTTTTAGTACTGATAGAAGATGAGTACTTCTTTTGCATCTGGATGAATGCCATCTGTCTACCTTCTTTTTTATTATTCTTCCTTTTGCTGCACACTAGCTTTAGACCAACAACGAAAACAATAGATCCATTTTTACAGTGACACTATCTGCCTTTATTCTCAGTTTGAAAAGAAGGATATATCTATTTCAAATTGGTTAAATAGAATTACTTTCAAAATTATTTTAAAAATCCAGTTTTAAAAAGCATTAGGTTTGAAGATGATGATTATTAGCTACTTTTACAACATGATTACGTAGATCCATGTATCAGACAAAAGCTACATTTACAAACAGATTTACAAACCACAAATCCATTTTATATTCACTTATGTAGGAACTGAAGTCTACATCATTTACATCTGATAATGATGAACTGCTAGACAAGGACCATGTTCACTTTTTTTTTCTATATCTGGTCAAAAGAATATATGACTATTTTCATGGGTTTCACCTAACAAAATGTAGGCATCTGTAATATATATGTGTCTGGAAAGAAGCTGGTACCCTAAGGTCTCTGTACAGTCAATAGAGACAAAAAGGCTTTTTTTACCACACAGTTCTTTGGGACAAGATGAATAATGCCCTGAGAAGTTCTTGTCTCTCGCTATTGGCTATAAATACAGTTTAGCATGATTAGCTCAGCTGTAGACAGCTGTATTATAAATATCTACATAAAAATCAGATTAATCACACCCTTTTTGTCTCTGGAAAGTCTTTAACAGGGTGGCTTGATTGTGTTACTTCTAGCTCTTTCCTTCGAATAGCCTAAAACGTGTGATAGTGTTATCTTCTTATGTGAGGATAACATGACACTAACTCCATTTGGGCAATGGAAATAATTTAAACCTGTTTTTTCATGCCCAGAATGAGGGGACTTAACTCCAGTATCACTACATTTTACAGCAAGGAGTCTAAAATATGCTTTTTATTCTGTCTTTTTAACTCCCTGAATTTCAAATGAGAAGATTCACTGAAGAGCAGAAGGAAGACTACGCTAGAAGATTTTACTTTAATTTTGATAGAGAAAAGACTGCAGCCAGAAATTGAGAAATCAGGTGACAGTTTTACTGACAAAAAAATAGAGACTGGTTTCTTGCAGATTAAAAGTGAATTATAAAAAGTAATTTCTTTCATCTTTTATTGGGTTAAAACAAGTTCATACAACTCAGACATATTTATGAAAAATAGCCAACGTTTCCAGAGTTCATAAAAAACTAAAATGAAGATCTTTTAAAGGATTGATGTCTGCCTTAATTAAAACAATTATACTGAGAACACTTGTGCTCATATGATAGGCATAATATCAGTTTCAAAAAACAGGCAATATTCCTTTAAGTTAAATCTGAATGAATAAAGAGTATGTTCACCTTTAAAAATGTTTTATAAAATACTCAAAGAATGGAGCTTTTCAGAGAAGAATGCAATTGCCAAATTTGTAAGATAAACAGCAGGGCTATATTTTTTCCTTTTATAATTTCTGTAATTTTAAAACATTACCCATCTTTCTTCATTCAGAATATTATATGACTGCAAATGTTTCTATCAGTGTATATTACATGAGAAATTATAAAACCCAATGTCATTCCTTAAAGTTTCTTCTTGTTTCACATTAGGTTTTAAAAACAAACTAACAAACAAACAATTTCTGGAGGTAACTATTGTGAAGCTTGATTTCTTCTGTAAATGTTAGTTTGAATAAATAGCAAATCTGTACTGAAAACTTTAGTTTTCCAGTGAGTTAGTTTTATATTATTTTACAGTAAATGCAGTTTTAATGCTTAAGCTCTGTGTTTTAGTGCATTAAGTGTAAAATAATTTCTCAATATTACATCTTTATGGGGAAAAAAAATTTAAGCAAACAGTGCAGACTTATGTGATACGGATCTGTTTATTAGATGTAAACCTTTCTGGCAAAGACAATTAATTAGTAATACTATAACTGAACTTCACTTACTTTATTATTTACCATGTGCCAAAAATTACACCTCCTGCCAGAGGCTGGTTGATCACAAAATGTTGATGCTCATTCTATTTTCCTAAAGAAAATATCTATGGTCATCACTGATTGTAGGCTGTTGCATTTCAATAAATACAGTGTTAACAAGTATACGTCATCCAACATATATAAGTAAGTGTGCTTGTTCATGAATATTTATAAATATAGTTAATACATAACCATAAGTACATAGTTTTCAATCATGCAGCATAAATGTTGAGATAGTTGGGTAGACTAAGTACCAATTTATACGGTACAGATTATGATTAAACATTACTCATTGAATCATTAAATACTGGTGTTTACATTTACACATACTCATTAAAAAAAATTATAGCAAAATCTCTATCAATTTCATGGAGCTGGGATGATGCTTTTCCAATATAGTGCTATATTTTGAGGTTTTATATGTATTTTTAATTTTGAACAAATTATTCAATACAATAACTTCATACCACTGTTAGATGAATATAATGAATTCCAGCATCTTTCCATGTGAAGGAAAATGTAGTAATTAAGGGTGCTACATAAAGAGTATTTACAACTGCATGAAAAGCAGAAACATGGTTAAAAACTGTTGTTAATAGAAAAAGAATCTAAACACATCCTTAGTTAATATTCTGAATATGGTCCAAGTCTCTTCCATTATATTGAACTAAACATGCATGAGTCTGCATATATATATAAAATATATATATGCCTATGTATGTATGTATGTATGTATAATCAATAATAAAATAGAATATTATGGAAGTATCTGTTGCTTTTGAAGAATGCTGCTGCTGCTACCATGTCAAAATAAAATATTCTGTAAATACTTATTGAATTATGCCATGTAGCAGTGCTACATAATAACATTTCTAATATATCATTCTAGAGCAAGAAGTAAAATCTAATGTTCTTCTAACTTCTTTCTCCAATAATTTTGTCCCCTACTTTTCTGTGTTGTATCTTACATGCTTCTGAAATAACAATGTTATTCATTTTAGTGTTATTGTGATTTAGGAATAAGAATGTTACATGATTACTTAGAAACACCACTGAATGTTATGTGTATATACAAACATTAGTTTAAAGAGAATGACATGCATTAAAATGTCTTTTAAAAATTAACTTATATGAAAGGCTTCTCAGCATTAGAATTTTATTACAAAAAACATTTCCTTAATCTAGCTTTTGACCTATAATTGTACATTATCAGTGGCAAATTTAAGTCTAATTTATTCACATTATCTAAGTTATTTTGATGCTAGTATAAGCATTTTCTTTGTAATTTAACATTATCAGGATTTTAATTTTGAATATGACTTTTCCCCTATAATATAACTTTTATCCTAAATGGGAATTATTTTTCAGCTAGCAAAAATCCCTTTATGGTTTATTTCACAAAATACTTATTCATGACCATATATATAATTAAAATTTATGCCTCATTTTTGCTTTGTTGAAAACAAATTAATTTCATACTTGATGGATAAACATACACTTTGTGTGGTCCAGTTTTCTGAATGGTTTATTCACTGGGAAATATTTAAAACAGAATGATCTAATATTTGTGTATGCAAATATATATATGGGTGGATATATATATATGCTAACAGACATCTTTGAAAATATGTGCTATGTGTTAGCATACCTTTTCTAACACTATTCAAAACCTGAAACACTTAAAAATATTTATCCTAGATTAATAAAAAGTTCCACTTTTCCCCATTCATTTAAACTACTGTGAATGAACACATATTTATGCGTATACATATAACCTCAGCAAAAGTTATGTGAAGGGATTTAAATGGCACTGAAAAAAGTTGAAAGACCAGATCTGCAGAAACATTTAATGTCAGACATACAAAGGTGCTGCTGAGCCTATCCTCTGAAATACCATTTACAAAAGTGAGCTGAGAGGTGAAGCTCCTTATGACATGAAAGGAAATAGTTAGCACCTAAGCATGTGTTCACAACAGCTGTCTTAAGCTTGCCCTTTTCCTCTACTCATGTTCTGCAATTAGCCATGATGGAATCAGGATACTACTTGAACTGACCTTGCGCCCAAGCTAGTATGGATGCTCTTTTATTGGATGAGTAACCAACGACATATAGCCTTTGAAATGCTGAGATGTAGATAGCTACATGAGGTTGGCATTCTTCCCTAGAAGTTATGTGTCTAAAACTTGAAACAGTTTGGAATGAAAACTGAAAAAGGCCATAGGAAGGTTTAGTAGTATTAAGCATTGACCTGATTTCCTTGTATTACTCTTAAACTTTGCTTGTCACAGGTGTAAGATAAAAAAAAGGATCAGTCTTAACAGGTGTTGGAATGAAACTTTTCTATTTCTTTATCCTGATCATAGGAGTTGCTGACAGTTAATTAATCTCAGAGCTTTCTCTAGCTGCTGCCATTTTGTGTTGACTTTCAGAAGAGGTTACCAAAGACTAGTAATTGGATTTCTTACTTGTGATTCAGCCACAGCATAAACTATGATGCCAGTAAAGGGAAAATTAGTGAACTATCACAGAGGACCTTAGATGACTCTTCTAAGCAGTTTTGAATTGCAAGAGGCACTTGCTCTTTTTTTAGCCTTGACAGAGCTGTTTGTTCATGAGCATACTAAAGTTATTGCCTTGGAGGCCACACTCACTGGACCTCACACTGGAGTTTTCATAGGCCTGAAACTGAGTTTGAGAGATCAAGACAAGTCCTCCAACTTGTAGATCCCATAGCTGGATGTTCAATCACAGGAATAATGCCAAAATTTCAGGTGATCTAGATATAGTGTTTTACCATAGGACTGAAGACATGAGTGCTCCAAAGCAACAGCGTACCTCTTAAAGGGGATCCAGCAAGCAAACAGATCAAGAACTACAATTAAACACAATCTCCCTCTTTATTTAGCAGCACACAAACATACAGACATGTAGATAGATTAAACAATCTCTACATGCATATCTCTTCTGCACTAGTCTGAAGCATTACTTAGGCTCAGGAAAATGTCTGGTTGTTTTGGTAGACTCCCTGAGCCTTCCTGTTGAAACAAACTTCTGTCTTCTTCCTTCAGGTCTCAGTTCTGCCTGTATCAGTGTCTGAGGTTTCCACCTCATCTTCTTGTGTTCTTTGAAATCCATGCTTTTTTATTTCCATTCTGTTTGGAGATTTTTCTGTTTTCGGAGCTCATTCCCAGTAGGAATCTTCTTGCTTCAGTCATCCAACTGTCCCAAGGTATTTCTACTTGAAAATCATTAATTGATTAAGTCTATATGGGATATGAAAACCTGCGGACTGCTTGTGATGTGTTCAACATCCTCATAGAAGTGCTTCTACAACACAGTAATTTTATGACAGTATCAACCAGAGTATAGATTCAAAAGATTCTTCAGGATGTCCTCTAGTGAATATCTTAGGCCTAGTATTTGCCATGGCAAAAAAAGAAATCTGTGACAGAAAGATGAAGATCTTTAATATGTAATAAAAAAAGTTATGCAATTCATTTTTGGAGACTGATAATTTTTGTCTATAGAATACAGCTTCCAAATTAAATATTTTTTCCACAGGGACAATTGTACAAGAGAAATAACACTGTATGTGAATACAGAAAACATTGGAAAGGAGATTGCTTTAGAACAGGTTTATTCTATCAGAGAAGAATACACAGGGGAGAAGCATGCAGCAAAGCAGAATCCCCCTTGAGTTTGTTGATGGGAGAAGATACTCTATGTTCTGACTACATGGCAAACTAAAATGTATGTCTAGGAATAAAAAAGAAAAAAAAAATCAGCAACCCCTTTCCCAGGCCTTAGAGACCTGAAAGAATCTCAGATACTCAGCAGAAAATACAAAGCCAGAGTGGGATACAACAGCAAGCGCTCACATCCTCTATAGTTGAAGAAGGGTGGCAGAAAAAGTGCCATTTGCACTTCTACTTTCCAGTTAAGTTAGATTCCCTAGACAGTTTATAAAAGTTTGAGGCATCAAAACACTTAAATTCCTTGGAGAACCCAATCTGTTCTGCATGTCTGTAGCAATTATCTGTCAGAGAATTAGAGGATACACACATACTGAAGATCTTGGGCAGGAAGTTGTATGATAAGTAAGAGAAATTGGAAGAGAGTGTCTCTGGCATAGTGCCATTTTAACATTTAATTCCTTTATAGGACTTCCTCTTTCTTTGTAAGCCTGACAGTGCTTTATAATAAACAATCAGAAGTAGAAAGCAATAACTCTCTTTTGGTTTTAATAATACAGCAGTTAAAATATTAATCCAGAGTGTGTGAAAATACTTTTATCACTTTCTTTTGCTAAAGCAAAATTTTCATTCTTGAGCAAACTCTTCATGAGGCACTAAGGTATTCTGTAGATCTTTTATTCCCCTGAAACAAGCATGACTCAGGCACAGCAGAGGCAACAGAGTGTGCCCACTAGGTGCTGTGAAGAGTTTAACCATAACTATGCAACTCTAACATGGCTCTAGGACTCTGGACAACGGTGTCCTTCTCTCATTTTCTTCTCATTTTCTTCTCTTGTTTTCCAGGAGTATAGAACTGATGTCCAGTCTTGCAGGGATAGAGGTGGAAAAGCCAAGGCTGACCTGGAATTGAATCTGGCAAAAGATCAGAAGGGCAACAAGGAAGGGTTCTACGTCAACAGCAAAAGGAAGACTGGGAAAAACATGGAACTGCTGGTGAATGTGACAGGGAAACTGATCACAAATGACATGGAGAAGGCCAAGGTACTCAGCGCCTTATTTACTTTGATCTTCACCAGTAAACCCAGCCTTGAGGAATCCCAGATTCTTGAGACCAGAGCAAAAGTTTGGAACAAGGAAGATTTACCCTTGTGGAGGGAGGACTGGGTTAGGGAGCACTTAAACAAACTGGATGTATGTAAGTCCATGTGGCATGCTGGGTTGCACCCACAAGTACTGAGGGATCTAACTGATGTCATATTCTTCAAGTTTTGAAAGATTCAACATCCAGTAGTGTTCAAACTGGCATTTTGTCCACTAGCATAAAGTGAATGCTTACCAAATACAAAGCAAGAAAATACAAAAAAACCACTTACCAAATACAAGCAGTCTGGAGTTTTGCTGCAGGCAACAGGTCAGCTGTCGACTAAGCAACATTGATGCCATTTTATCTTTTCTTTACTCAAAAAGACTCAATCTTGAGAGATTTCTACAGGGGATCTACATGCAGGTCAGCTTCATCTCAGTCCCTGGGAAGGTGATGGAGAAAGTCCTCCTGAAATGCATATTCAAACACATGAAAGATAATAAGATGATCAGGAGCAGTCAGCATTGGTTTATGAAGGGAAAATCATGCATGACCAACCTGATAGGTTTCTACAATGAAGTGACTAGTTTGGTGGATGAAGGGAAAGCAGTGGATATTGTTTACCTCAAATTTAGTAAAGCCTTTGACACCATCTCCCATGACATCCTCATAGACAAGCTGAAAGCAGTTCCAGGTTAGATAAGTGGACAGTGAGGTGGATTGAAAACTGATTTAAGGGCCATGCTCAGAAGGTTGTGATCAGTGGCACAAAGTCCCATTGCAGGTAAGACACTAGTGGTGTACCCCAAGATTTATTACGTGGTCCAATACTGTTCAACATCTTCATTAATGACCTGGATAATGGAAATGTGTGCACCCTCAGTAAGTTTGCAGCTGATAGAAAGCCAGGAGGAATGGCTGACACATCAGATGGCTGTGGTACCTATGGTTCAGAGAGACCTCGAAAGGCTGGAGAAATGGTCTGACAGGAACCTTATACAATTCAACAAGGGAACGTGCAAAGTCTTGCAAAAATACACATTGTGGGCCAAGCAGCTGCAAAGCAGCTCTGCAGAGAAGGATGTGGGGGTTCCAGTGGACAAAAAGCTGACTATGAGCTAGCAATGCATTCCTGAGGCAAAGAAGGAGAGGTGCTTGGACCAGATCATTTCAAGAGGTCCCTTCCAACCTAAACGATTCTGTGATTCTTCAGTTACATGAAGAGATACAGTTACTGTCACAGTTTGTCCCACTACGGTCAGGTTATTAAACAGACAGAATGGAAATGTCCCCAAAACTCAAGTGGGATAGTAAACAACTCAGAAAAAAGAGAAAAACCCTACTCTTCCCTATGCAGATGCAGAATAAAAATCGTTTTGGATAATATTCTAAAATACTAATGAAAAATACAAATCCTAGATTCTCTTGGTTGAAGGATTTCTTGTAGAGTTAAGGAACTATTACTGTATAAAATGGTGCCCTGTCTTGATGTGGATTACTGTACAGCATTCTGGTCTCCCATGCTCAAATAAAATGAAACCAACCAGAACATGTGAAGAAATGTTTACTAGGATGATCAGAGGAACGGATCACTGTTGTGAGACTGGTGGTTGTTGTCTTAGTTTTGAAAAGTGAAAGGTAAAGGGAGATGGGACCAAAAGATAACATCATTAGAAGTAAATGCATAAAACTGGTACAAATATAAACATAAGTGAGTATTAAACTGTTCTGAGGGAAAAAAAAAAACCAAACAACCAAAACCAAACAAGCAAACAAACAAAATTTTAGGATAAGATTCCCAACAGGCACGTTTTTGGAAGACTCAATCCTTTTGATGAATGGACAAACTGCTTCAACTTTTGTGAAAGGAATTACTTGCCTGCTGTTTCCCCCCCATTCCTCCTTTGAGGCCAAAATTTTAGTGCTTTCTAGAATTCACAGAGCTCCATTCATGTGTAAGCTAAACTATTATGGATGAAAAAAGTCCATATGGAAAACTTAGATGTAATATTTAAGTGTACTGTGCAGTAAGATACTACCTGAAAAACTACCTGCTTGAGCAGATCCAGAGAAGGGCCATGAAGATGATCAGAGGGCTGGAGCACCTCTTCTGTGAGGACAGGCTGAGAGAGTTGAGGTTGTTCAGCCTGGAGAAGAGAAGGCTCCAGGGACACCTTATTGCAGCATTCCAGTACCTAAAGGGGGCCTACAAGAAAGATGGGGAGGGACTTTTTACAAGGGAGTGTAGTGATGAGATGAGGGGTAACGGTTTTAAACTGAAAGAGGATAGACTTAGATTAGATGTAAGGAAGAAGTTCTTCACTGTGAGGGTGGTGAGGCACTGGAACAGTGTCCTGGTTTCAGCTGGGATAGAGTTAACTGTCTTCCTAGTAGCTGGTACAGTGCTATGTTTTGAGTTCAGTATGTGAAGAATGTTGATAACACGGATGTTTTCAGTTGTTGCTCAGTAGTGTTTAGAATATAGTCAAGGATTTTTCAGCTTCTCATGCCCAGCCAGGGCACCTGACCCAAACTGGCCAACGGTGTATTCCATACCATGGGACGTCCCATCTAGTTTAGGAACTGGGAAGTGGGGGGCAGGGAATCACCGCTTGGGGACTGGCTGGGTGTCGGTCGGCGGGTGGTGAGCAATTGCCCTGCGCATCATTTGTACATTCCAATCCTTTTATTACTACTGTTGGCATTTTATTAGTGTTATCATTATCATTATTAGTTTCTTCTTTTCTGTTCTATTAAACCACTCTTATCTCAACCCACGAGTTTTACTTCTTTCTCCCGATTTTCTCCCCCATTCCACTGGATGGGGGGGAGTGAGTGAGCGGCTGCGTGGTGCTTAGTTGCTGGCGGGGGTTAAACCACGACAAACAGGTTGCCCAGAGAGGCTGTGGATGCCCCATCCCTGGCAGTGTTCAAGGCCAGGTTGGATGGGGCTTTGAGCAACCTGGTCTAGCGGAAGGTGTCCCTGTCCATGGCAGGATTGAAACTAAATGGTCTTTAAGGTCCCTTCCAACCCAAATCATTCTATGATTCTATGTTTCTATGATTCTATTATTCAATGAACTAAACCTTTGAAAAGACATGGACATGAAATTATATTTTGTCTCAAAATGTGTTGGATATTTCTAAACTTTAAAGTGAATACAGACAATTTTCAAATTCCTACTGGGATCTAATAAAGTCTAATTTCTAACTGAGCCAATTAATGAATTGTTACTTATATTCTAGTGAGACAGCACAGGACTTTTAAAAAAGAAATAAGAGCAAATCAGTGGAAGAAAAATCGAATATAGCCTGCATGGATAAGAGGTGGGTTTCCCAACAGCAGTTTAACAAGTGTTCTTTCTGTATATTAGGTTTCAAAGACAGCCATAATTACATGTAGCAATAGATTTCACACATGGTATTTAGCTTGAAGGAAAAACACTAATTATAATATATCAGGCTATCTCAGACTTCTGTTTTATATGACAAAATGAAAAAAAAACCCAACCTGTATCCCTTAGAACTCTTACTTCTTGTTTTCATCATCTGAAACAGCTCAACTCTTCAACTCTCATTTTTCACTGTTAAATATTGCTATTTGTTTCACATATTATTTTATTTAATGCATATTTAAAACTGTTTCTTTTTTGCATTATTAGATGTTATTTTTTCCCCTATGATTTTTGGGGTACAATTTCTAAAGCTTTCTTTTTAAAAAAAAAAAATCTTTAATCCCAGGATAATTAGCATATCAATTACACCTGTTAATAGAACTATCAGAATGCAAAGGAATAAAGGAATAATAATAGTAATATTACTAATAATAGACTATAAATAGAATTATAATGTGATGTGAGTCAGCTAGTGAACTGATTTTTGGATTGCAATTTCTGACATTTTGTATAACATAATATCTCCGGCAAAGCTCCAGAACTGCATTTCAAGTATATGTCCCATAAAATGTTCTTACCTCCTCAATGTGAAACAATCTCTAAAGCTCCTTCAAAGTTGAAGCTGGGAATTTTCAATAGTATTGAATTTGATCAAAGCTACATGGTATGTTTCCTATCATGCCTGTCAGTTCTGAAGTGACAGATACTTTTTTAGGTTATGTTATACAAAGAAGCAAACGTCAGCTTCCTACTGCCCAAGCCAAAGCCTGCCCGCATCCCTGACTACATACAGTTTGTCTCTGTCACTTTGATACTTTGATATCTTTTTCTAAATGAGAAATAAGATTGTATGTTCACCAAACCAGTTGAAAGACTTTCGTGTTGCTTCTTTGAAGGATCAAAACATTGAAGTGTGAAATGACACTATCAATTTCTGATTACCCTTAGTTAAGACAATAGTCAAAAGTTATTAATTCTGATACTCTTACAAGCGACCAGGCAGAACAATGGACACTATACCTAGGGACTAGGGAAGGAAGAATAAACAATTTAGAACTCAGTAAAAGGGATGGTGACATATTTAAAGTAGCCTCTTCTCAAAGAGGCAAGTAACACCTTGTCACAGGTCATAAAGAAGAATGAACCAGAAAAAGATAAGATTCTGATTAGCATGATATTTTGCTATGGTATTAGAAAAGTGGTGAAATTTGTTAAGAGGAGGTCATATTTCAATATATCTGTGGTACTCATTCTTTTTTTTTAATTACCAATAATTGATCACTGGTGAACTGGAGCTTAGGCACCACCCTCTGGGTGTACGTGCATGCATGGCACAGAGTAGGTGTTACTCTGAACAGATAAAAATAAGGCAAATTAATCTGGCTACAGTGTAGCTCATTGACTTTGGCAATGTTCACACTGTCATTTAACAACCATACCGAGCCAGGATAAGCTATCAGTGCCACCAGAAGAGGCAATTCTATTGAACCCTCACTCAAACCCCATATCATTTCTCTTTGTGCCTGAACTCATCATCCTGGGTTAAAAAAAAAAAAAAAAGATTATGTTTTGTTCAGGAATTATGAAAAACCTTTATGATATCACACAGTAATCTGATTACTTCTACAAGTCTTTGGTGGTCATGTCATTGTGAAAAAGTACGGGGAGTAAGTACATGGAAAAAGTTAGGGAATAATTAAGGAGAAAAAACCCCAGACCCACAACAAAAGAGATATCAGGAAATTTATGTAACCCTGTAGTTTGGTGCCAAATTATGAGGGGTTTACACATTTGCAACTTTGGATTTATGAAGTTTTGCCTTTGCATCATTGTAGAGGACAGTGCCTTTTTCTTCTTTTTTTTTTTTTTCTTTTTTTCCAGATATGACCTCACATAAATGAAGGTTAAAAAATTAATTTTTTAACTTGTTTTCCAGGTCGATATGCATATAAGCAAGGCCAGAGGATAAGGTTCTGGGACAGAATTTTGTGGCACAAGGTTCCAGGTTTGAAGCAAAAGAGCTGTGGAGTCCCATATAACTCAGACAAAGAAATAGTCAGAAAAAGGCAGATGCAGATGTCTGCAGAAACCAATATTGCAGAGTGGTCAGGGAAGAGAGATGTCAGAAGACAGGCTAGGACATATTCTTAAATAAAATCTTCAGACAATGTTTAATTTTAATAAACTGCTTAGAAAGGCACTTTTTTGTAAAGTTTTATAAGATTTACCCCTTTTTTTTCTTAGTTAATGAATTATGACAGAAAAACCCTAGATTAGAACTCAGTATAATTGCCATCAGAAATTTCTCTTCCTTTGTGATATTCAGACTGTACTGAACTATATACAATGTCAGATCAATATGTTTACTCCTTCCAACTGTAGTATGATATTTGAAAAACTGTTTGGAAAAAAAAAAAAGTTTGTGTGTGTGTATACATACAGACAGACAGAGAGACAGAGGGAGAAAGAGAAAAAAAAGAAATCACCTTGGATACAATATACACTTCAAAACATTTTTCTTTGCATGGACATAAGGACAGAACTGTTTTTAAATGACAATGTGAGTTTAAAGGCCTAACCTGCATATATATAGTGAATAAATCAATCTGTCTTATTCTAGCCTCTGACTGTTAAATTAATATCTGTGCTGATTATCTCCTGCTAGGAATTCTTTTGTCTTCCTTTGACCAAGTTTTATTTAGGGAGGTCATAGCAGCAAATAATTTATTTTAATTGATAAAAAAAATTCCATCTGACAATTGGTTTTCTCTTCTCTTGCCAGCTGAACTGTCTCCTCAACAGGCAAGCCATACTTTTCTTCTGTGTGTGTGTGCTCTTTAATTTCTAATGCTTACAATATAAAGTCCTATCAACTAGTATCAGAACTATAAGTTCTCCTCCAACTCTTCTTTTTCTATTCCCTTCCAAATTTTCATTGCAGCCATATAAACAAAACACAGGCTGTTTGATAAATGGGATTGTCATTGCAAACACTTGAGTATCTTCTTAATAGAATATACAGGTGAATGTAATATGTGATTTTATTTTAGATAAGTGTTGGAAAGAAAAGAACATAGAGATCATCATGGCTCAGTGTAAATAGTTTTCATTTACATATTTTAAACATCTTATCATTCAGAAAGGAAAGCCTTTATGCTCAATTTATTTGGGTATTGAGCTCAGGGAGTAAAATCTATGTATCCTGAAAAATTAGCCCCAGTCATGCCGCTTAGGCATGAATCCATGTTAAAGGCAAAGTACAGTCAGATTTTTAAGGATCACGCAAAAATCTTTGGAAAGATTTTTTTCCAGAAGTTTGGAAAGACTCTGTCCATAGTTTCCATAGCTGATAGAGAATCAGAGTGCAGACCTCAGGACCAAGAACAGATGGAGGGTTTACATCTAAGGCACGAGAAGGCTGTAACTAACAAAGTCCTTTAACAAGCCTTTAAGCCATGTGCTGCAGAATGCTAAAGCTTTATCTGTGTAGCAATGCAGAACTGCTGAGGAAGAAATTCTGCAGAGACTTTTAAGTAACAATGAATTGGAGAATTCCTCTTTGCCTTCCAAATTCACCCCGTTGCTTCATTATCAAAGGAAGGAAAAATTTCTCTTGTTTCCATATTTACTCTTCTGTATCACACTTTATCTCCATCTGAAAGTCTGAACAGACTTACAAACAGACTTTGATAACAAAACACAAGGCATTTGTATGAAAGTATAACAGCTCATTATCTGCGCCTTCATGAGGTATCTTGCTGCTGGCCCAGATGGAGCTGATGGCTAAATATAAACAACCTCAGAGTATTAATTAATAAAGTACAAAGCATGCCTTTTAAAAGGGCACGTCATGTACATCAGATCCAGCTTTCTTTACAATTTAAAATGTTGCCTGGTTGAGTATATATAATGCAATACAATGTCATCTGACATAGATCTGACCACAACTATTCAAAATTCAGTTAATTACATACATGCTATCAGTTTCTTTAATAACAATTAAAAGGAGAAACAGATATTGCCCAATAACAAGAAAGCTTTAATTTGACCTTCCTCCCCGCCCCTTCATCAAGGAAAATTACCTTTTCTCCAGCTTCATCTAGACAGATTATTTGCTTCCCAGTACTGTCTGCCTTTGTGGTCTGGCCAGTCCAGCACCAGCCAACACAATTAGTGAAGAGGGCTGTTTTACAGGTACAGCAGAACCAGGTCTTACAGAGATGGGGCCCATAATTATCTCTTAGACAGATTCTCAGACAAAATTACTGACTAGGCTCAACTGATGAAGACACAACTACATCTTGTGCTATAACTCTTAACTATAACCATGATTATTTGCAACTGAAAAAACAATCACTCTAACTTTTGGAAAAGCCACATGGGTAGAACTTGAATAAGTAGAGTTGTTTGATCATATTCTATGACAAGAACTACAACAAAAAGTAACAGAACTTAGTCACTCTATTTTTTTACATAGAAAGACCCATTCACCTTCCATATAGGAAGATATTTAGCTTTTTTTAAAATTTGTTTTGATATCTTTCTTCCTCACTTATTTACAAACTGCCATTGACTTACAAAGAATTCTGTTTCAGTTTTTCTATAGAGTAAGCTTTCATAATCTGGCTTGCCCAACAGTAGTTTATCACAAATGTTATTTTATATGCAAAATGCCTAGAACTACTTTGCTATCTTGACCAGATCAGAACCTTGGATAATTTTAATAAAATTATTCTGATTTTTTGGCATATGCAGACCTCCAATACTTATATAGGTACAGAGAGATTTTCAGAACAAACACTGTTAACACTTTTTCAATAAATACATTTTTAGTGCAGTACCGGGACAAAATCAATGCACTTTAAGAGTATCCTGCTGCTCTCTGGGAACAAGTTATCCAGCAGAGAAAAGATTTTCAAATGCATATCCGGCAAAAATAAGAGTACATTCCCATGTTCCCATATATAGCTATTATCAACTTTTTAAAAAACAAGCATTAAACAACCACTAATATAATTAGATTTTTGTGTTACCTAACATAACTTGGTATGTGTATGACTTAGACAAATAAAAAGGATAAATCTTTATATTTATAAAGATTCATTCTTATGTCTGCTGTGATCAGCATGCCATTTGAACCACACACAAAAGAAAACATGTACTTTCCTCCTATTTATATCTTATTTCTATGAATATATTAGAGAAATAGTTAGAGTAATAGAGGAGTGGCTCCTGTCAAGGGGTTTTGTATGGATATAGCTTTACTCATGTTTCTAACGTGAGGATACATATCACTGCTGATCTCAGATTGTCAATCTTGGATAGGGTCAGAGATCAATCTCTATGTAACATATGTTAAAAAACCCTATACTTTCATCTGGCATACATGGTAAATCACGCATATATTGGAAATTTCACCCTGCTATATGATAAAATAGTAACTCTATGACAAATAATGACATAGCCAGGGCTCTATGCCCAGCTTTGAAAAAGCCATGTGTCCATTCCTGGATAACTTTAATATAGCTAAGTATCAGAGGCAAACACTGATATACTCAGAGTGCCATCCTCATTTCTGACACAGTCAGAGCTCTAACCTCATCTCTGATAGAGCCAGTGTTCCACAGCAACCATTTGACACAGCCAAAGCTCTGTCCCCGTCTTTGACATTACTAGGGCTTCATCAACTTCTCTTACATTTCTGGCTTCCATAGCAACGTCTGTAACAGACAGAGCTCTGGCCTCTTCTCCAATGCTCGGTCCCACTGTCCTTCATAAAAAGGCTGTGTTTCTATCAATGACAAAGCCAGGACTTCATATTTTTCTGTTGTGGTTTAATGCCAGCCAGCAACTAAGCACCACACAGCTGCTCACTCACTCTCCACCCCACCCAGTGGGATGGGGGAGAAAATCGGGGAACAGAAGCAAAACTCATGGGTTGAGATAAGAATGGTTTAATAGACCAGAAAAGAAGAAACTAATAATGATAATGATAACACTAATAAAATGACAACGGTAATAATAAAAGGATTGGAATATACAAATGATGCAGAGTGCAATTGCTCACCACCTGCCAATCAACGCCCTGAGCAGCGATCCCCCCACCACCACTCCCCCCAGTTTATATACTGGGCATGACATCACATAGTATGGAATACCCCATTGGCCAATTTGGGTCAGCTGCCCTGGCTGTGTCCTGTGCCAACTTCTTGTGCCCCTCCAGCCTTCTTGCTGTCTGGGCATGAGAATCTGAAAAATCCTTGACTTTAGACTAACCATTACTTAGTAACAACTGAAAACATCAGTGTTATCAACATTCTCATACTGAACTCAAAACATAGCACTGTACCAGCTACTAGGAAGACAATTAACTCTATCCCAGCTGAAACCAGGACATTTTCTTTGACATTGCCAGCATTCTGTCTACATAAGTGATATGGTCAAAGTTTTATTCTCAACCTTGGTATCATCAGGGTTATACGGCAACAGCGGATATAAACAGATGCATGTTCAGGAACACATTCTTGATCCTGAAACATCTAAGGTCTATCCTCATATTCTGGTTCTGCAATGGTAAATGCAGATGTAGACAGAGAGCTCTCCACTCCAATGGCATTCTCGTGATGCCAATTCCATCTGTGAAGAGCAAGGCTTCATGGCAGAATCTCTTACCTATTGAGGGGTCCATTGTGTTTCTTCTACATCCAACTTGCCATGACAAGTATTAATCATAGGAGCAAATTACTCAGATCTTAACTTTCTACAATGAAACCCAATTTCCAGTTATTCACAATTTGGCAAAAAATAAGCTATTTGTGCTCACAAGTTGTTTTCCAGTTTGGCTCATACTGTTTTTGAAGAGTCACAGCTAAAATAGTTGTACTTTCTTTAAAAAGATTAGAGGACACATTGTTTTGTCTTCATTTGTTGATACAAGATCCACAAATTGAAGGATTCTGACACCAAACATAAAGAACATCTTTTTATTATCACATCTTCAAGAACTTTGATTTAAAAAACAATTAAATGAAATTTGAGTTCTTTTTTTGTGCTGCATTGTTGAGGAGACTAAAAGTTGCACTTAGTTTTCACTGTCAAATGTCTGTTGAAATCAGGTGTCAGAATTTTACTTTTTACTTAGAATGAAAATTGACAATCTTGCAGCATTGCATGACTTCTGTTGTTGAGGTTTTAATCAACAGTGTAAACATCGCAAGACTGTTACAAGGTGCCCTTTCTTCATCTCTGTGATGGAAAGGGCCTTACAAAGTTCTGAGGTAGGAAGAGAGTATAAAGTTTATCTGCAAATGAAAAATGTGACTTCTGTAAATATTCATTTGGACATTGGATTCTGCTAAGTTGCACAGCTCTTGCCTGGAGTTCACTCTGGTGTGCTTGATCCTCCCTGACTGCATGCACCAGATCCAGTTAATCAGCCAGGTGAAGGTGCATGACAATATGAACTGAGCAGCTGAGTTGCTGAAAACAGGTGATAGGTATAGTCAGCATTGTGGAGAAACTTGAACCTGGTCTCTTATTACATGATTTAACTCTCTTGATAGTCAGTGAGAGTGAACAGGTTTTCTTTAGTATGAGGATGTATATCATCTACAAATTCTCTGAATTGTTTACCTGATCTGGACAATTGCTCAGCATATATATATGATCAGTAGATCCTTTAAAGCTTTTCCAGAAATTTTCTGAAGATTCTGTTGGAAAGTGACCCTAGAGTCTTACCTTGCAATTTGCAGCTGCTGGAAACTGTTTTGACAGTGAAAACTAGAAATGGGAATAGCAAACATTCTCTTTTGAGCTCTATAATGTTCAGACAGCAAGTGTTATATGTGTGAGAATAATGAACGACAGCCAGGTTAGTGTATTATTCATGCCTCTTTCCTTCACCCTGTACACCTTCCTTTCTGTAAAGTATTTCCTGAAAGGAAAATATATGTTACTTAATATTTAACCATTTTACTGCACCAATATGATGGCTAAGCAGGAAGATTCATTGCTTGACTAGAACAAGGTAAAAATGGAAGAAGGTAAATAAAAGCATCTTCAGAAAAAATCCTACCTATTCTGTGTGGAGTTGAAGCCAAGAGTCCTAGCTTAATCTTAGATACCCAGCAAAAAGTTATAGAACTTGCTTGCAGAACTCGTTAGGCAGCAGAATGTGTATTGAGACCCAGAAACTAGCAAGTATTTCTAGGTTCAATATATACAGTTTAAATATATACAAAATGTTTTGTTCCTGTTCCAGCGGTGGATGTCTGTGCCATGGCATTAGAGATCCCACCCCTTTCCAGTAATCAAACCAGCAGCAAATCAGTCCCACCTGGCTTCCCCCTGCTCCTCTCCCTGCATTCAAAATAACATGTTTAAAACATGTAATATCATGCTATGTTCACAAGTCGAGAACTAAAATGAGTAGGGAATTACTAACAACCCTAATTTAGGTGGGATTCAGGTATCCCTAACTTCAGATGTTTACAACGGAAGTGTCTACATGTAAGCTAAATCTATAAGCACCTACTATGTCCAGTGGAGGTCTAGTCAATACAATTGATGGACACTAGAGATATAGAGTCTAGACATCATACAGAGGTGTCTACTTCAGGGTAAACTGAGCAGTTCTCCAGACTCTAGTGAATGTATTGACTAGTTCTCCAGTGACAAAAGCGGTTGTGTTGGTATCCAGGTCACATAGAGATACCTAAATATAGGCCAGCTAAATCCCACACCACATATTAGATTGCATGCTATTTTTGGTAGGATACCACTTAATACACGGAACAGTCCTCCTAAGGGCGTTGATCAGTGATGCATGCTGAAGAAGAGGTCTTAGTAGGGCAGAAACTATTTTAAAACTTGGAACAAAGAATTACTTTTTAACACTAGGTATAGAGATATTGAGACACAAGTTTTTACCTGCAGTCCCTAGCTTCAATGCTTTAAGAACCTACTATGGTTAATTTAGCATGGTAAGCTAGAGTTTCACCTCCAACTTAAATCTACCACTCCAGTCATATCAAGGCTTCAGAGAAACCAATAATTTCTGAATTGATTGCTGCAAACCTTAGGCTTAGAAAAATCCATAGCACTTATTATCAAGGTTGAGACTAAGGCGAAGTTTCCGTGACACCTCCACTGGTTATTATCACAATTCTAAATCCTGTATTTGTTGAGGCCTGACTCACAAGATATAAACACTTGACACTGAGAATATTTCCTTTTAGAATAACAATTTTGACACAGAAGATGAAAAAAAAGCTTTCAATAAAAATAAAATCCTGATAATTAAACCTTATCTCAAGTTGATAATTTTGTGGAGTTTTTAAAATCTGCTTTGTTTGCAAAAAAATATTAGAAATAAAATCAAAACATAAAGTTTTATACTTAAGTATTCCAAGGCAGTGAAGCAACAGTGCTAAAAATACTCATAAGAAAAGTATTGTTTTATTGGCAAGACAACCAAAAGATCTTGAAATGTTTGTGTAAAGTTTACTGCTCAAATATATAGAATGATATAACAAATGAAGTTACAATTATGTTTGTTTTGTTTTGTTTTTCTTTTATCAGCTCTGGATTTTTTTGGAGGTTGCTTTTTGTTTTTTTTGTTGGTGGTTTTTGTTGTTGTTGTAGCATTGCAACTGGCTCAATAAAATGTTGCTATTTGAAAAGAAAGATGTTAAAGTTACATTTTGCTCTTGATTATTTTAAAACTATTTTGTAATTACATATAAGGTTTTTGCTACAGCTTCTACCAGGGATACCTTTCTTACCGTGTATGTAGGGTGGTGTTAAATTCCAGAAAATTTTATTTAATGATGTGTTTGGAACATTAAACAAGTATTTTTTTCACTTTAGAGTGAAAAGGTTTGCAGTTTGGTTTGCGCAGGGGCACTGAATGCTCCAGAACTCAAGGTCTGGGGTTTTTTTAGTCTGGAATTTTGATTTTGCTACGTCTATCTTCACCCTGATTTTTTCCTTCAGGTATTCCTACAGAACATGTCTTTTGAGATGTTTATAGACTGTAGGAAGCCTCTAGAAGGGTACTGGAGATATGAGTGGGGGAACTTGGCCTTCTCAGCTGCCGTGGGTTGGCCCCAGCCAGCAGCTAAGCACTGTTGCTTGCTCACTCAGAGGGATGAGGGGGAGAATTGGAAGAGCAAAAGCCAAAACCTGATGAGTCAAAATAAAGACAGTTTGATGAGGGAAACAGACACATGCACAAGCAAGGCAAAATGAGGAATTTATGCACTACTTCCCATTGGTAGGAAGATGTTTAGCTACTTTAACCCTGAAAAGTGTGTGAACAGTTACTTGGAAAGACAAAAGCCGCAACCACGAATGTCCTTGCTTCTCCCTCCTTTCCCTGAGCTTTTACTCCTGAGCATGGTGCCCTATGATATAGATCATCCTTTTGGCCAATTTGGCTCAGCTGCCTCAGTTTTTTCTCCTCCCAGTTTCCTCTGCACCCCCAGGCTACTTGCTGCAGGAACAGAGTGGTAGGAAGAAAAAAACTCAATGCTGTGCAAACACTACTCAGCAACAGCCAAAACACTGCTGTGTTATCAACACTGTTTTAGTCACAAGTCCAAAACACAGCAACATACCACTAAAGTGTAAAGACAATGAGTAAGGAAATATTGTAACAGCTCAATGCTCCTCACTTCTACCATAAGTGATGTAATTACTGTTATTTCCCACTCTCATCACCATACACATATATGAAAGAACTTAGCCATAGAAAACACGGCTTTTCAGGTAAACCCAGGAAAAATTTGAAAGGTATAATTAGGGTGCTTTATACTATGTATCAACATGTCATGGTTTAACTCCAGCCGGCAATTAAGCACCACACAACCTATTGCTCACTCCCTCCTGTCAGTGGGATGGAGGAGAGAATCAGAAAAATAAAGTAAAACTCATGGGTTAAAATAAAGACAGTTTAATAGGACAAAAAAGGAATTATTATTATTATTGTTGTTGTTGTTATTATATACAAAACAAGTGATGCACAATATAATTGCTCACCACCTGCTGACCAATGCCCAGCCAATCCCCAGGCCACAGTGTCCCCTGGACAACTCCCCCTAGTTTATATATTGGGTATGTCATATGGCATGGAATACCCCCTTGGTTTGTTTGGGCCAGCTGTCCTGGCTGTGTCCCCTCCCAGTTTCTTGTGCACTCCCAGCCTCTGCTGGCAGGGAAGTGTGAGAAGCTGAAAAGTCCTTGACTTAGTATAAACACTGCTTAGCAACAACTGAAACATCAGTGTGTTATCAACATTCTTCTCATCCTAAATCCAAACCACAACACTATACCAGGTTACTAGGAAGAAAATTAACTTTATTCCAGCTGAAACAAGGACACAAGACTAATGCTCTGTGGACTAAAGACTTGCATCTTTTAAAAATAAATCCAGAAATGAGTGCAAAGGAAAGATGATTCAGGAAGTTTAGGAACACACTATAATAGCATTTATTTGTTCAAGGTAAAGTTGAAAGGTAAGTCAATGAACGAACTGTGAAAGATAAATTCAAAATTGCACGTTCCAAAAGTGTGTATAAAAAAGGTAAAAGCTGTTGGGAGGACAGAGAGCAGGAGAAAAAGAAAACAAGAGTGCTTAGATCCAGAAAGGCTGCCACCTTTGAAGTTATTTGTATCTGCAATAGAGACCCTCTTTGGTGGTAGAGCATTCAAGAAAATGTCATCTATGAATCAACAAACTCTTAGCACATCTGAAAATGTTCCATTCTGTTTACCACACTCTCGTGAGAGTGTTTCTCTGGAAAGACTCCAGCACAGGGCCCCAAAGATGATGAAGGGACTGAAGCACCACTATATCAGGAAAGGTTGGGAGAGTTGGGACTGTTCAGCAAGGAGAAGACGAGGCTCAGGGGATATCATCTCATCAATGTGTATGAAGGCAGTGTGTAAAGAGGGTGGTGCCAGGCTTTTCTCAGTGGTGCCCTGTGACAGGACAGGTAATAATGGGCACAAACTGAAACACAGGAGGTTCCATCTGAACATCAGGAAACACTGTGAAGATGAGCAAGCACTGGCACACATTGCCCAGAGAGTTTGTGGAGTCTCCCTCTTTGGAGATATTAAAAAAACATCTAGACAAGATCCTGGGTAGCTGGTTGTAGGTGGCCTTGTTTGAGCAGGGGAGTTGAACCAGATGACCTCCAGAGGTCCCTTCCTACCTCAACCATTCCGTGATTCAGATGGATGTATATGGCTCAAGAATAGAAACCCATATTGGAGTTAGTAACTCTTAGAGTCAATGGAGAGATGCAGGCTCACCTAGAATGCAGTTTAGTTTACCCAATAATGAGGGTAAAATTTACCTTAACACACCTATTCCTTTGCATTAAATAGAAAGATAACTTCATATGATTACTTTTCACAGCAACTTCTCCACTGTAGAAAACCACAGGTAATAAGAGACATCCAACCCTGTAGTTTCTTTCTTTCTCTTTGTAATCTGTTGAAATTAATGCACTGCAGATTTGGGATGACTATATATTCACATATTCCTCATAGGGTGATTAAGAAGCTGCAATTAAAAGTTTCTTTTGCAAGAGCATTGTGGTGTAAGTGAAAATGGCAACAGGGTATCACAGCACCTATTAATAAAATTGCTTCCATTAAAAAAATATTGCAGTTAGATGAGTTCTCAGTGAATGTTTCATCTACCTTGACATTATTGTTCCCAGCATTGGCTATTGTGCTCAGTCTCACCAATTTCCCATTTGAAGACTTGGAACACAAGCTAATGAATTCTTTATCAAACAGCCTAAATTTCTTGACTTATATATATGAAACTTATGTCTGAATTTTAGCGTATACTTCAGTAATGGACTGAAGAGACTATTTGCTTGTTTCTTTCTATCTTTCAGATTTATGTGAGGTACCAAGTCCATTATCAAAAGCAAGTATAGGTGATGTTCGCGTAAAAGTTATGTGTCTGAACATGTGGTTCCATGTAGAGTCAATAAAAAGCAAAAGGGAATTTCACAGTCTAATTTGCCTTCGTTGAAGACTTCTACTTCAGAATAGTTGAATTGTTCTTTAGAATTGTCTCCCTTAACTGCAAAAGGACCCTACAATGACTAGATCAGTTTAAGTCACCTAATTTTTAGATATCTAATTTACAATAGATTTATCCCACTCTTTATTTTCCCTTGAGTGAAAGCTGAGACTGACTATCACATATTTGCTTTTGTTAACACACTTGTTCTCTCCCATTCATATAAAGGAAATGGTGTAAACTATTTCCTTTAACTGTAACTTTCCTGTAAACTGTTAACCTGCACCCATTACATTAAATGTATTGTTAATCCTACTTTCAAAGTTCTTATCCTCCATCCATTGCTAAATATAGAGTCCTTTACACATACCCGGTTACATATTGCAGTTGGAAGTGCGATAACGGATAGCCAGAGTATGAATACTGTGGACAGGTTGATGATTTACCAGTGTGTTCTGGCTGTTATTCACCACACTGGGTAGAACAGACTTGCAGAATCTGCATGGATTACTCTCTTCTTTGTGGTTTTGAGATTCCCCATCCAAAGCTCAATTTTTGCCATCATGTTATGTTAAGAAAGTTTTGGCTTTTGGATTTAAGTCCAAAAGAATGTTGAGCACTCATGGTAATACATGTATTAAATTAATTGTCGTTACTTCCTTTTTTTTTTTTCCCTTTCCTTAGCACATTGCTTGAATAATTGCAAATTTCATTGACTTCAACAGGACAATGTGGATGAATCAGAAATATGAAGTAATGGCTCAATGCCTTGTCATTTATGTTTCCAGTAAAATGCAAGCATAACAAATTAGACTGACAACATTAATGATATCAAGATAAATGATCTGTGTGTATTAACACAGCAAATAATTTGAGCAATTGCAGGAAAAAATAAGATTCTGTTTATTTTAAAATTAATTTTATTTTTTTATAACTAACAGCAGGCATATTTTTTTATAACATGTAGTGTATCCACTTTAATTAATATTAGTTTTCTCAGCTGACACTTTTCCTTTTATTACTTGTATAAGAATATATCTTATAATGTCATCAACTGTTTTTTGTGTTTCTTTAAATTAGAAGTTATTAAATAAAAATACCAAAAAAAAAGATTTTTGGTAGTAAAAAGATAGTCATATATTTCCTTCACTAACCGCTTGTCATTCAGAAAAAAAAAATTGGCAGTTGGCTTTTTCTACCTCAGAGGTGCATTTAAAAACATCAGGGGAAATAAATTTTTAACTGTTTTCATGCCACTGCAATGGTCACATGCAGAGTTCAGCACATTGTACCACTGCTTGTTATTAGCTGCCTGAGTGCAGTAGAGTTTTAAAATGGCAGTCGATGCCTCTCAGAAAACTTTGGAATTAACATATTGTATTTTTAAGTGGTAATAAATCACTTAATGAAGATCCATTACTAGTATATATTCCTCTGCCACCTTAGTCTTTAGACACATATGAGGATTCATAAAATGTTATTGAATTTTCTGAAAACTTGACAATTCCCTTGATCACAAGGATTTTTATTTTGTTAGCCTGTTTCTTCAGTGCACTAGTAGTAAGTGGACAGAACCTGCTACCAAAATTAGCTAAATAAAAGTGTATAAAAGCTTTTAACAATTGTAAATAACTGTTCAATGAGCAGAACAACAAAAAGCATTATCCATAGAGTTTAGAAGAGCTGAAGAAAGAAGAATGAAATATGTATAAATAAAAAAAAAAAAATAGAGCACCCTCAAACTTACTCTTTGGTGGTCAGCATTTTTTTTTTTTTCGCAAATGCAATTTCTGCTATATTTCAATGCTTTTTAAAAATCTTTAAAAAGAAAGTAGGCAGTGCAGAGTTACATTGGGTAGAGAAGCTGCTATGGATTAGGTCAGAGCTGGCTTTGTAGTCACATTTCTAAATCAGTGGATTTCTTATGAAGTTCTCCAGAACTTTTTTGCTTTCCTTTTGCTTTTTAAGCTGGTGACCCAGCATTATATCCTGGTCACCTCCAATGGCCTAATCCATTGTTTACTTTTGGCTGCAAAAAGAATCCTTTCATCTCTTGGGAAGGAACAAGAAAAGAATATTTAACAATCTTCTAAATTCAGGGTGAGTATAAAGAATTATGTTTACTCTGAAGATTGAAATTGTCCACTAGCTGACACAGCATGGACACTCCTACACCTCCCTTCTAAAATGTAAAACTCAGTTCCTTATTTTTTTTCTTATACTTGGCTTTGTGGGTGTTCATATACTTCAGAGTAAATTATTTCTTTATCTCATAAAATCACAGTTTTCAACTGAAATGTTGCAGATGCTTTTTTGGACTTCTCTTCCCCCTCTTTTCTTCATACTTTTTTTTTGGAGTCATAATCCCATACAAAGTTTCCACTAACATTACTTTTTTACAAATGGTATCATCATTATGTGCATGTTTCTGTGATAAAATAGTGCAGCATTTTTAAAAGTCAGCACGTAAAGCTCCCCATTAACCTATTTAGATTTAACTTCTTTGTGTAGTAGCTCATGAAGTAAAAAATAAAAATGAATATTTATGTAGGTTCTTTTTTGCTCACGCTTCAGTGCACTCACACTTCAATGAATTTGTATCATTTTCTGTTGTTCTCAGGCAGTTGATGAAAGTCAAAACTAGTCCCAAAGAGAACCTACATAATCTCATGTAAACAGTTTTTAAATCCTGGTAAAATTTATCATTTGTTTGTTATTTTTAATTAAAAAAAAAAGAAGAAGAAAAGTTAAAAGTTATTCAAAGATTTCAATTGAAAATTTAAGAGCAAGCTGAAAAAAGGTGATTCTTTTCCAGCATTTTCTTTCTTTTAAAATATGAAGTGTCTCATTCTAAGATCAATTCAATTATTCATACCTTGGGGTTGTCTAGCACACCTGTTTATTGCTGTGCAAAGAAACATACAACTGGTCTGTCCTTGACCCAGGTCTGCTTTCACTGCCTAAGGAGACTTGAAGCTATTTTCTTTCTTTCCCAGGTGGGTGTTAAGAGCACTAGGATAGAGAAAGCATTTTGCACTGGTCGTGGCTGTTAGGTGTTCTCATTCCCTTCTGTTGAAGCTGTTCCACTTTCTTAACATATTAAACATTCACTGGGCTAAGGCGAGAGTGAGAAAGAAATGGATCATAACTGCTCAACCTGGTGGTTATGGTACTCACCTACACGCTCCAGTAAACACTTCAGATTAAAACCACCAAGAACACTCAATGCAGAGGCATTAAATGCCAGGTTTACCAATTTATAGTTGAGCACCTAAATCTTCTGGATATCCAGTCATGTTTCTAGTGGCTCAGCAAGAACTTGTTTAATGAAAAAAAAAAAGGAACAATTTCTGTAGAAAATTCTGGGAGTTCTTCTACCTCACATTACTGAATAACCTGTACCTAGGGCATCTTTCCAAATACAAAAAGTGGGGTGGCTTTTTGATTCATCAACTACTTGCACCCTAGCTAGGGATCTCCTTTCCTAATGGGAAGAAAGCAGATCCTTCCAGCACAGAGCAGGAAAACCTGTGAGAATGAAGAACAAAGATCTGTGCTCCTTAGTGCACACATTAACAACATCAGGTAGCATTTTATGGATATGGTTAATATTTTGTAGCTCCCAGATTTAGGTATCTAGTTTTCCTCAAGCAGTTTCAGCCTTTTCTTCTAATATCATGACTTTCAGTACATATGTGGACAATAAAAAGCAAAATTCCTTTTTGTAGACTGAGTAATTTCTGCACTTTCAGACACATATTTTACAAGTCTAATTTTTATTTTTCTAAACAACTTTTGCTTCTCAGTTATTAAAAGTGGAAGTGATAGTCATAATCCCAGACTGACATAACTGTAAAAATGCATTTTTGGCTGTGGAAACAAATGGGTTTATATTTATGACATTGTGTACGACACATTTCTCCTCTTTGAAAAACAATAAGATTTATTAGATCATTTTTCCTCTGCTGACAATGCCTTATATGTGTTTAAAATACAGATAATAGAAACTGTGCATATACATAGCAAAATCTGATAAATAAAACAAAAGCTCCACCAAGAGTATGATTGCAGCAGTATAAAAATTCAAAAGGGTCTCATAACAACATCAAATTGATAAAGGTTCATTAACAGTTTGTCCTACTATACTAAGTCATAGACCAACTGACAAGCATATAGGTAAAAAGAAGACAGCTATGAATTGCGACAAACGTTGTAGTATGAAAGCACTTTTTGAAATAAATGAGGTAGCAAACAGTATGTAGAATAATGAATATGAAACAGCACTAAACAAAAATTCAGAACAAAGCTACAACCATAGAATGGTCTGCAAAGCTTCCTATTTTGTAGACCATATTTATAAATCAAATACTGTCATGCAGCACTAAAATACTATGGTAAGATGGTAACTTGCTTGCAGAACAAAATCCATATATAAGGTGGAACATGATTTGTCACTCTAGAAGAAATTACTTCCATGATGAATTCACAGGTAAACTTTTAGTATCATCTCATCTCAGTTAATTACTGTTGTTAATATACGAAATGCAAACTATCTCCCAAAATGGTAGGAGGAGAAACTAAATAAAATGGAGTGTATGACAAACATTTTTTACTATCTTTTTAGGTCTCTTTTGCAACATATTAGCACAACAATTTTTCTAACCATTCAAGCTAAAGGAACATATATACACTCTGTGGTCTTACTGCCCTACCCAGAAAACAGAAGGGATCATTTTTATATCTCAAATTAATTTATCACAGGGGAAGAAATCACCTAAAACTGATGGGATATTTTTAGTCTCTGGGAGACTATGTGAAAATTTTGCAAATAATCTTGCAAGTAATTAGTAGGTTAATGCATTAGATCCTGTTTGCCACCATGAGAGTCTGTAAATGTATCTTCTGGTGGAGGAGAAAAAATGCAGTAAGATATATGACAGGAAGTGGAACAATATTGTCCATTGAGGTATGAATATAATCAACAGCACTGTTTCCTTCAGAATTAGTAAGGATGAGCCAAAACACACACATAGCCTGCAAGAGATATTCTAGTATACAATGTGTGACAAGAACTTGGAGGCAGGTATTGTAATCTGTTCCAACACAAATGTGTAACACAGTATGTTCCAAGGAGCATAACGAAATATATCTGTCAAGTCATAACAAAAGATTCTGGTAAGAAAAAAGAAGAAATACTCAAAGGAAAAAATATTAGTGTAGTGAAGCTTCTACATCAGAAGAAGAATGTCTTTCTGGCAGCCTGGAAAAACAATACAAACAAGCAAGCAGTACAACAAAACAAACTAAACTGGTCCCCTGTAGTGACAATGTGGAAAATAAGAGGCATTCCTTACAGAAATGCTTTGGTAGCTTTATTGGTCTCTTCAGACTTTTTGAAGAACCCTAGCAGAACTTACTTACATTAGGTAATAATCTCTGCACTCACAGAGATACAGGAGAGATGTAAGCTCTTCATTAGCTGCTCTTTCTCCCATAATGTATTTGTGAAAATGCAAGCAAACTTCCATACTCTCTGACAGTCAGGAGGAATATTCATAGTGCCATGATTCGTCTTGAGGATTTACTTGACTTTAAACTGTCCTACAGCATTGGGAAAAAAAAAAATATTACATTGTACATAAAATTTTCAGACATCTTTTATTTTACTGAAGGTATGACTTTTGGCTGTAATCTAGAGGAAATATAAAGCAAAACCACAGAAAGCAAGACTGTCACTTAAAGTGGTGCATAAACTACCTGCTTATCTATATCAGCTGTGATTTAATGGTGACGGAACTCATAGCTGACTATGAGCTGACACACTAGCTGGAAAAGGAACCAAGTTGTACATGTTGTTAACTGGTTAGTACAGAATAAAGAATAAGCTTGAGACTGAAACAGACTCTGAGGAGTCATTAATCTAACATGAGGACATGTGTACTGGGAATCATCTAGATACAGCCTTCCAAGGTACATGTCAAGTACATGAACCAAGCATGTGATGTTATCATTGGAACTGATAAAATAATCAATTAATAGATATGATAGATGTGTCAGGTGGAAGAGCAGAATCTGGAAAAAGCTGACAGTTGTAGCATCTGTTTTCATTTTCACCTGGTCTCATCATTTTCCCTGATGAGAAAACGATGCTTTGGTTTAGAGTGAGCAGCTATGTCTTGCAAATATCTCCTGTCAAGAGGCAGCATGTGAAAAAGGAGTCTTATCAGTATTTGTCCTCTATTTGAGAAGGAAAGAGGCATTTGTTCTTCCCTACTGTTTTATCAGGCATCTAGTAGGAATGTCCTATACCAGACAGGCTGGGTGGGATTTACTTCAAACAAACATCTGAACTCTTCACCTCAGGCCCTGTGAAAATAAAATAGGAATTGTATAAATTAAATATAATACAACTGATCTGTTTTAGCCAGCTGCTTTATGGTGATAGGACTTGTGTCCTAGAGCAGCCTATTTCTCTGCACTGAGATGAGAGAGTAACTCAGATGTAGACTTCTACAATTTAAATCTGTCATTAGGCAAATATAAATAACCCTTGAGATGTATATTTTCAAAAGAGTTACAGATTCATTTTCTAACAGGCACAACGTTCACCTATTTTTTGTTTTGTATGAAAAAAAGGGGTAGCTCAAGTCCTCACTTCTTTCACTTTCTGTAATCAGAACATTTGGGAACAAATTCTACATCACTGAGGTTAATGGAATACAGAGATCTACAGTCCTAAGTGTTCTGAAACACCCTATAACTACTGCAAGTAGAAAATGACATTGTATACATTTTGTAGTCAGAAATTATGTACACTGAAGAAAAACTGAGGTTCTGAAAATGTACTTTCCTACAATCCTGCTGAAAAAATGTAGCTCCTGCTAAACCAGGAGAGGATTAGCTTGCTGTCTGTAAGAGACATGCTATATCACAGAAATTGGAAGTAACAAGTGCTGCAAAGTTACTGTACTTAAATCATTTGCAAACATCAGATTGCAATGATTTTGAAACTTTGTAGTCAAAGCTGGCTCTGGGCACCCTGCTGCTTTAGGCAATCTTCATCATCCCACATTGTTAGCTGTCTCGTTTAATTTTATATTTTGACTTTATTTCTGAATTTTTTTCCAACCAATTAAAACTAGTGTGTGCTCTTTGAAGTTTTTTTCCACCTTTTTTTTTCTTTTGCCTTTTTTTTTCTGACAACAGGGTGTTCTGTTAAATCCTTTCTTCCTCCTTGTTTTCCTTGTAAGTTGTTTCTGAAGAGTGCAGTTTTTCATAGTTTTTCTTTAACTTTGTCCCATTCTTTCCATTTAGCAACATCTCTTTTGTGTTTAGTATTTTGGTATCAAATAATTTCTTTGCTTCAAGAGTTTAGTGTTATGTGATGTGTTTCTTCCATCTCAACGCTCCCTTTCAGTTGTTCTTTCTCGTCTCTGTTGGTCCTTCCACCTCCATTCACAGATCTCTTAAACATCCTATCCCCTTAACTCAGTGTTTGCATACACTGATACGATCAATCAGACTTCCCATTCTCTACTCCACAGACACTAAACTCCTCCCCTGCTTCTGCTTGAACACATACACGTCTTGAACACTCACACAGATAAAGATTTCCTATGTAGGCACACAGTGCAAACTGAATTAAATTAAATAAATTTTTTGTTGTTGGGGGTTTTTGAATTTGTTTGGGTTTGTTTTTTTGTGGGTTTTTTTTTCTCACATGGCAAGACAGGCAGGAGTTGTCTCCTGCTTAAAGAACAAGAGCCTGAGTTTTCTTTCAGAGATGGGTAAAACACTTTAAGTGATTCCTTAGAATAGTTTTTGGTGAAGACTTTAGGTATCTTATTCTGCAAAAATAAGTATTGCCTTGAGTTCCACTACTGTGTGCTGTTGGTTTCCCAGTATCTTGTCCTCATTTTGCATATCTCACATATTCATATCTCAGAAATTTCATCTTATATACATTGATTCATTCACTTGCTCATGCAGAAAAAGGGTAATTTCATCAATGAACACTGGGACATGGATGATGTCAGAATACCAGTGAGGTGATGGCTTGAACTTTTTTGTATTTTCTTTCTTTTTTTGTATGTGTCTTTCTTCTAACACACCTTTGTCTTATAGCTTTCGCTATCAAAAGCTTGCATGCCTCTTACCTATCTTCTCAGCTACAGTTTCAGGGTTCTTCATGTCTCTGTCTAGTCCTGTAATACTGTTATTTTTTCATCCTATTTCTCTTCTCAGTGTCCACGTCCCTCAAATTCATGAAGTCCCACAGACATACATTACAGCTTAAGTAGCACAGAAGTCCCACTTATCATAACCAGCTTCCTTATATTATTCCTCAGGTGGAACTCTGTGGCAGGGACAACCTCCTGCCTGATCTTATTGTTACGCCAGCCCCCTGCTATCTGCCTTCTAGTCCTGCTCTTCCCTTAATAGTCTTAATACTCCCTCTCATTCAGTTTCTTCATTGCTGATGTTTTAGTAATTTTGCCTCTATGCTCTTCTATCTTTTCAACTTGCTGGCTGCTTGCCATACCTATCTTATTTTTTACTTTCAGAAGCTGTTCACATATATGGTGCCCTGTAAATGCTAATCAGTGTCAAACACCTCATTTGCAGAATGTAAAGTTTTTCCTAAAATGATCATCCTCCATCTCAAAAGACAGTGTTTTCATTCTGATGATAGTCTTTTTATACATCAGTTTGAAAGTTCACTTACAGACAGCCTCTTGCTTAGTAGTGGAAATTAGAGCCGCTCTGTCTGAACTACAGTAAACAAATGTTGAAATTCTCCACAGTATCTACTTGGGTGCACGATGCGGCAAGCTGGAGCTAAATTCTGAGTCAGATGCTTGTGATCTGCAGCACTCCAATGTACATGCAGAATATGCTCTGGTAGTTTCAACAATATTTCAAAACAGAGTTTCTCACTGAATGAACAACAGGAATTAGTAATGCAACCTGCTTATCACTGTTTTATGTATTTATGTATTAATTCTTTTTATTTGCAGTCTCATATTTTCAGTTTTCCATGTTTCTATAATGTTCTTAGTGAAAACATTTACCTAACTACTGAGCATGTATTTACCTAATTACTGAACATGTTAAAGGGTAAAATTGGAAAACTAATAGAAACAGTTGCTTTTCTGTCACACGAGAATAGAAAGAAAAAAAAACCCACAAAAAAAATCCAAACAAAAAAAACCCCACACTTTTTTTTTTCTTTTCTGCAATGATCTATCTTACTTTTAATTTGGGGGCATATACTAATATTTTGTTGTTATTTTGCTTAGGCTTGTAGGTCCAAAGCAACTAGGAAATCTCTTTTTTTTTGTAATAAACAGCAACAATTGAAATCTAGTGGGACCTTCAACCTAACCAACCTCAATTTTGATATCAAAGCTAGAAAGAGTTGGCAATATTGTACCCTTGGTTCTGGAAATCACTATCATCTCAGTTGTGTAATAGAGCTCAGGTTTTCTGGAATTGAAGGTATGATGTAGGCTTCTTTTTACTTAGCACTTTAAAGGACAATGAAGGGTAGTTTTAAGTTTATTGATTTTGTTTTATTTTGTTTATGCCATGGTTGTAATTTGGAAGAGGTTTTTATTGATTTTTTTTTAATATAATTGCATGTCTATCACCTAAATTTCCACAAACCTTGAACTATTTACTGCTAATTATCCCTGTGTTAAATGGTTATGCAACAATTCAAATTTATGTTGGTAGCTTATACTCACATTATACAGGTATAAATGATTACCAAACAGTGCAAAACTGGTGAGATCCTGACCTTTAATATTCAAAATATTAGTAATTGTTATGGGCATTCATACGAATGGCCAACAAGCCTAGAAAGATATCTTGAGAAAAAGTAACAAAGGGAAACTCTATTCCATGAGACTTACAGACTACAAAATAAGAAAGATGTTATAGAAGCACTCTAGAGGGCAGTATGTTAAAAAGTTGGATCTTGTAATATCTCTGGAAAATAAAAGACTATGCATGGAGGAATTTGGGACAGATTATTTAGTCAGGAGGTAATTAATGGGCAGAATGGACTGCAAACACTGGCATAGAACTTCCAACTGTGAGCACATACATAAAGTCTTTAGACAAGTATTTGCAAGAGGAAGAAATTACAGGGTGCAAATGTTCAACAGACTTAGATGAGCCACAAGGTATTCTCTCATGCTGCGGTATTATTTTAGCAATGGAAAATGTTTTCCCACTCACTCAAGCTAAATTAACCCATGACTACATAAATTATTTTCAAGAAAGATTTTAAAAAATAAAATAACTTAAAGTTCAATCTACTATAGCTTCTTTGATATTGTTAATAAAAAGCCAAATTATCTTTACTTTTTTCTAGCATCAAGAGCACATCCACTACTTATAACCCTGCTCAAAACTCTGACAATCAATCTGACACAACAGTTAAACAAATTCCATCCTACAGCCATTTCCTAGGTAACCATCCACAGAAATAAACTCCACACAGTAGGAGAAGAAATGAAAACATCCACACACTTTATGCCTCTCTGATCCAAATTTTTCCACCACTATTGATTTTAAATTTGCTTATTACTAGGTCTCATTTATAGATGAAATATGGCCTTTAGTCTACAAAGACCTAGGAATAAGGCAACACCTTTTTCTTAGCAAAACATGTAGGACAATGGGATTATGCTCAGATGTGGAATTTTTAGTATGCTAAGGCAGAAATGGCAATCATAACTTTTTGTAGCTGATAAATACAAGGAGGATAAAAAACCAAGCTGAACCCATAGATAATTCATGGTAATGACATACATCTTTCCAGTTTAATCTTAAAAGGGGGGGAATACTTTGTACTCACCTCCAGGAGACTGATAGTATGCAGGTCTGATAATATGGGAATATTCCACATAACTGTTGCCTCATTAATTGCAAAACAGTGTCCATTATGCTGACAGCAGGACTACTCAGAAGATATTCATATAGCTCTACCAGGCTGAATCCACACATTTATCCTAAACTTCTACACAGTCCATCACCAGCACTACTCCTCCCTTCAGCAGACCTAATTCTAGGTTTAATAGTTCTGTTCTGCATAGGGTTTTTCTTTCTCTTCCTCTAAAATCTTATTCTCTGTAGCCAGTTTTTCTGTGTCCGGAATCTCTAGAAACTAGTGAGAAAAAAAAAAAAAAGAAAAAAAGAACACCCCCCCCCCCCCCATACACCCCTGAACCACATTCTTTCAAGACTTTCAAGCAGAAGAAGCCTCTGAGTACACTATTTCTTCACACACAGGGCAACAAAACCAGAACCAAACCCAAGAACCTTGCTTCCACCCATGTTACTGATTAAAATTTAGGCTGCAAAAGCAGTGGTGGTATCCTAAAGCTAACAACTGAAAAGCCATTCAAGGAACCTGTCACCAGAGGAAACAACCAAGGGGTAACAACAATAGTTAATAAATATTTTAGCTGAGGCTTGTGTAGCAGTTTTTTCTGGGTAGTGGCTACTTTTGGAAATAAGTGAATAACATTGACTTATTTGCTTCAGAAATAAATGGGAATATGGAGGAGGGAGGAAGGATACTCAGAAGGGAGTCATGTTACATGAGAAATAAGTATATCTGACTCAAACTGGGACCAAAGTAGCCCATTGTTTACACAAGCAGCTACCTATTTCACCTTAGGTTGAGAAGACTAGGACTGCTTAGACTGAATCCTCTTCCTCCTCCACCTTCTACCTGCACAGGCCATTGCTCTTTCTGCTGAGGGAGAAGGAAAGAATCTTGTGTTTGTGAATGTTCTCCATTCCTCCTTCCCCATCTCACCTTCACCACTATGGAAAGCAAAGCAGGAAACCCTGAAGTCTCTCAGCCCCTCTCTCCTGGTTTCCTTTTCCTTCTTGTGCAGTAGATCTAGAAGCAGCCTTAATCCCTCCTCCACAGTACTCACAAAAATATGCAGGGGCTGTTTCTGGCATTAAAAAAAAATCTTCTTTAAGGAGAGTAGAGAGCAGGATGAAGAGAGAAAGAACTCTCTGCAGAAGGCCTGGCAAGGATGTTCGGAAAAGAAATTCATTCCCATGTGCATCCAAACTCATCCAAAACAATGTCTTAGAGCCCTGTCAAATTAGAATAATCTTGAAATGCCATTATTCTTACAAAGACTTTTTTCCTACTCCTGATCCTCACTTTTCCCCAATGATCATTGCCAATCATCTGTCTCATCTGTAAAATCCAACCTAGTCAGCAACACTGAGAAGCACTGAGCAATTCTGCAAGCAGTATAATGGGTAGAAAAGATATTCTACATACAAGCAATACTTGTGACTAGGTCCACCAATAAGAACAATTTAGAACAAGGATTTTTAAGTAACAAGTCAACTACACTTTTGTGTCTAATGTATGGTATGCACAAATACCTATCTATTATACATTCACCATTTGCTTAGTCACCCTTTGTACTTTTTAAGAAATGAGAATAGAAGCGGGCATATTCTGCTCTGTTGGGGACCTACTATGAGGACTTCAGTATATATTTGTTAGTCTTATTTAACTAGATTTGGACTCACACCTTTTTGAAATAATAATGATAGTTTCTTATTCTTTTCTTTGTGTTTTTGTTTCTCTTCCTTGAAGTTCTACAAGTGTGCATGACTACTTCAGCTGAGTTCAAAACATATTAATTATCCACATAAATTCAGATTTGTTTGTTTGATAATTAAATTACTTAATAACAGTAACACTGGGAATGTCACAAGAACAGACTGCAGTGTGTTGGCAGAAAGCACTTACAAATCAAACATCAATTTGCCAGGTGTTTGGCTTAATATTCTTCTGTTATTTTTAATCTAATTAATCTTACTGCTTTTGATTCAGCAGAATCAATTGTTCCAGGTTGTTTAGAAAGTTAATTGGAAAGTTCACGTATGATCTGAAGCCACTGTGTCTATTTCATCTTAGTGTCTATTTTAGTTACAGGTTTTGGCAGAGTCCTTTGCGTATGTTTTTCTGCACTTGATATTTCTAAAACATAAACAGGAAAGAGAGAATTACAATTATAAAATATTCTCCAACTCTGATTTCTTTTGGCATGTTAATGTGGGAATATTTTATGTTGTACCAAGTTGCAAATGCTGGCTCACTAACTCTCAATTGCATTATGGTGGTAAGCACATTTCTGACAACCATCTGCTTAGACCTTACTTTCTCCTAATCGGCCCATTTGAAATTAAAATAATGATAAAAGCAAGGAAGTTAAGATGAGAACTGTCAAGCAGTTGAAGCTATAATTCTCCTCTATGTTGTATGGGTTGCTGCTGTGTTTGCTGATGCTGCAAGGAGACATTATACAACAATGCAGAACTAATGCAAAGTATGTGCATTTATTCCTATATCAGCAAGGGTACATCTAGTTATCATTGGTATATTTCCTTGTAACAATTATATATAAATATATACATATATATACTTAATTGTTTTTAAAACTTCAAAATACTAGCTGTATATTTTGTTCCAATATGAACACTTTCAGATTCACATTTTATACATTCATATAGTTTTCATCTTGTAAACTATTCACTCAAATCTTGTTTGATCTTATGAGGATTTTCATTGTATATCTTTCAGCTGTTTGTTTCCCCTATTTTTTCAGCATTTTAACATTTTCTGGACAGTTTTCCATGACAGCACGTAAAAATAGTTACTGGTAGTAGTAATATTATGAGTGCAAGTAAATGTATCTAGAAATTAGATTGTTTCAGCCTTTTAGAGGGTAAAAATTCTCTACAACTTGTGACCCATGTCTGCACAGTGTATTCTCATTAATGCAACTCCCTGAACTTCATCCAGTTGCAGGTGACTGATCTGCATAATCACTGTATATTTAATTCACCATGGGAGTCCATGCCATGTGATTAAAGTCCAATGTTGTAAGGACAATAGGAAAAACTACTGCTGTTATAAACACATGACAAAGCACACAAAAAGTTGTGTAATCAAGCATAATGCAGAAGTAACGCTCTTTAAAAGTTTCTGTCATTTAGAATGACTCTGCTGGTTGTTGAAGACGAGTTGTCTTGAATGAAAAGCAGAATATCATTAAGGTGGGCTCACCATTCCATTAGCACAGATTTCAAATTAATTCAGTGCATGAAGAAAAAAGCATTTCTGATAATTCTTCACTTGTGCCATGTGTCCTGTCTACCCTCTGCAAAATATCAGCTTTGATGTGTTTTATCGTGTCCTTTTCTTTCATTCTCAAGCCAGTGATTATCTCATCTGATGATTTTCAGCATGAGTCTTTACACGAAAGAAAGTCTTTGTCAGGTTCTCAGTGGAATAACTTCACATGTTAACCCACCTTTACACATCTACATCAATGGTTTGTTCTTCCCTGTTGTCACTTAATGAAACTGTCTAGTGTTCAATAACTGCATAGACAAAAGTGTTATGAGGAAAGCCAGCAGCTGCATATTTTACTGTGAACAGCCAAGACTACTCGTGTGTGAGTCCAGGAGCTACTGTGCTAAAAACCTCTGCAGGAGAAATGTTTGAGTAAGGATAGTCTTGGTAATATACACCTTCATGGTACAAGCTGGTTACAGACTGCACTTACTTAAGCTGAAAACACAGCAAGGGGTCTGCACCAACAAGCACAGCAATGGCACTGCTGGTCTCCATTTACCGTGTGTTCAGACCTGGCTTCAGCTGCAGCTCGCCAGAGCTCATAGGTAACCACGACAGGCTTCCACGCCCCAAGGCTGCTCTGTGGGGAGCTCCCACCCTCTAAACCCCCACTGTCACGTTGCTGCTCCCTTTCTCTTTCAGAAGCATGATGCTATGTGGCATCTAGATCAAGATGTTCCTGAATGTGTTCAATCGTTGCGCCGCTTCGGCTTTGATGGTTTTGGCTGTGCCCAATTTGAAAGCAAGCTCTTTCCTGGGCAAGCCTCTTTCCCTGTGCAGTATTGCTTTTTGGTTTATACCAGTCTCTTTCTGAAATTCAAAAATTCAAAGCCCAACCTACAATGTAATGATCTTATTAACTGATTTCCCTGAAATAAGGATAGAAGTGAATTAATTTAAAAGTAGATAGATAAAAATTAAGCATAAAATGTGGATACTGGTGGAATATGCCATATTCCAGTTTTTATAAGATATACTTAATAAAGCATACCTTATTCCTCACTGAAATACAGACTGGAACATGAGACTATGTCATTATTCATAAATTAAACAGCTGTCAGGAAATGTAACTAGCTTCCTAAATACTTAAGCCTGGCCACCCATAACTATTAAATTGTAAGAAGGCTTCTGGGGTGGTTTTGTCCTGAGCCAGTCAGAACTCCCAAATAATATCCTGATACACCTTGACAGTTACTACAGTCCATCTTTCCTAATACATAGTTTGGATATGGCTACCCAGAAAATAAGATCATTTAATATGATGGATCTGGACTGTTCCATAACTGGTTTATAATTTCACTACCAGAATAAGGTTATATGTCTGTTTAATTCACTAGTTTAGGTATACACAGAGTTTATTCCAGCAGGTTTCCACTAGGTTATGGAGTCCTTCTCTTCTCTTGCTGGTGTACATTTCAATATTTTATACAACCTGGAAGAAGTGGAACAAGAAAGTTTGAGAAAGACCTAATTCTTAATATCTTTCAATCCAGAGATCGTCTGGGACATGTAAGAGCTGGTAGTTAGGCAAAAAAGGAGGAGTTCAAATCAATCTTTCATATCCCAGAACATCATCTGACCCACTCTTTCTTTTCTATATAACAGGTACTGTAAATGTAATGACTGGAATGTTTCTGAGCAGATACAGTTGTCTTTATCTGAGCTGACATACTTACATTCCCTTTGCAGTCACTGGAAGAGTATGGATGTCTCTGGAACACAGTGCAGTCCTTGACTATTCTTGCTGGTAGCTTTTCTCAGGCTAACACTTTAAGCTAATGCTGGAAGATACACAGGACTAAGGGAAGTCCTGTTTAGAGTGTCTCAAATGGCAGCAGATGACTATAGTCAGGAACCAACTTGCCTTTGGCTGTCAGTAAAATCTAGATTGCTATCCAGCTGAGCAGATACTTTAAGAGATGAGAAATAGCCTGCAAGACTCATAACTATACTGGTTAGATCTCCATTAAATATAGAAATTTACATATTTAACTAATCCATTAAGGTATAGAATGAGCTTTCTTCATCAACTTGCTCATTTCCATGGAGTCTTTTCTTAGGTGACTAACTTTCTCCATGCACTGGAGAGCAGTGATGAACATTACATAATCAAAAGACAGGCAAGAGAGCATGCATCCTGCAAAACTAGAAGTGGTTCTAGTGCTTCATGCATTTGTCCCGGCCATTCCCAGTTCTGTTTTATGATCAGTTAATATGCACTATCTTCCAACTTCCATTTTAGTTTCCTCAGAAGAAAGGCAGCTGCGACCTGGAAGTGATCCTTGCATGTCATTTCTCCATGTTTCCAGCACAGGTACTAATAGGAAATACTATCGTGAGCACCTGTACTCTAAACCAGAGAGCTTCACATGCTTTAGGAGGTCTTCTTTTAAGTCTCATTTAGGTCACCCAGATAATTTTGAGAGAAGCTAGCCACAGTGTCACCATCATAAGGTCATGAATTCAAACAAGAATGGAACTTAGTAAAATCCTTAGCAGACACCTAAGCAATTAATCTTGTTTATCTCTAATTATTACATGTAATTATTTCTGGTAGTAAAAGTCTATCACAAGAGAAATATTGACTGTATCACTGAATTGCAGGTGATTAAAAATGTAAATAAAAAAAGTCTACAGTTTCTTGATATGCTGCTTCTTTTTCTTTGCCAAATTTTACTGCAACAGAGCAAGCAAAGCTAAAGTACAGCAGCAAGCCTGTGAGAATCTATTTCAGTGTGAAGAGTTAAAAGCCAGGTTTTTCAAGCTGGTCAGAAAAACATGGAAATTTATTATGGGTCAGTGGAAGATAATAAAGCGGTTACACTAAATGACAAAACAACCAGACATTTTTGAACCATCTTAGTAGCAGACCCAAAGGCAAATGTAGAATCATTTCCAATTCATAATCAATTGAAATTAAATGGTCTGTCTGCTGATTTTCAGCCCTTCAGAATATGTTAATTTATGTTATTACTCCATGGAAAAGCAGCTGTGATTGCAACTTTCTGCATTCTGATAATGCACCCTCCCAGAGCCATGTAAAAACTCACAGAAACCAACAACAGCCAGGTATGCATATTTTGTACTTCGCTGTGATATTTTGTGCATCATGCTGTTACTTTTTTGCAACTCCACAAGAAAATACATCCCTCTCTTGGAGAGAAAAATAAAAATCTATAAAGCAGTGTTCAAGCACCGTAGACGTGTAAGAGAACTGTGCTTTAATCAACATGTTACTCTGAAAAGCAAGGACAAAAAAAGAGAAGATAGAAGGCGCTAACTCTGTTCCAATTAGTTCTTAGGTGTCAAGGCCCTGAGAGCACCAATGGGCTGACTGGACTTCTTGGCTTCACCTCAGACCTACTTGCCATCTTGCATTTGACGATCACCAGACTGTTGATGAAACCCCGTCCTGCTCACCTTGTTCAGCCACCATGGGACAGCACTCTTGCAGCTGAGGGCACTACCCCTACCTGTGCTCTGGCCACCTTGGCTGCCAGATCACCTTTCCTTGCAGAGCATGCCTGCTCGTGATGCTCCTGGACAATTAGCTCTGCCCTTCTTGAACCCTGAGTGAGCATCGTGAATCTTGGCCCTCACGCCGTGCTGGTCCCAGCACCTCCAAGCTGAGCACCATGGGCTGGTCCCCACAACTTCAAACCCTGTAGGAGGCTATGGGTGGCCTACAGAGACATCTTGCAACCCTGTGGGCTCTGCAGCACACCCTGTGCTTACAGTGACCCCTTCTATCACAGCCACATGAGGGTATAGGGGTTTCTAAGTCAGACGTGATTAATCTTTGCCACCTACCCAAGGGCTGACCCAGCAGATACTGGCTACTCAGCAGTAGTAGTCTCATGGCTCTAGGTTGGGCAGCCCCTGGCTTTGAGCTCAGTGACTCTGTGCTGTAGATCCCCAACAGCTTCTAGAGTAATCTTATTATAATGCAGCACATATATGTTCTTCCTTGCAAGTGAGGCAAGAAATGTCTGAATATTTAGTCAAACATAGTTTAAGCTTTCATTCACAATCTTTTTTCTAATTCTTCTCATCTTAAAACTTCCATGGTAAAAGCTGGTATTTAAGAGGAAGACTTGGGGGTATTAGGGCCATTTTTGTTTTATAACTCTGGCCTCAGGTGTGGAAAAAAATAAATTATTAGCTACAGTAGTTGTTTGTATCACCACTGACCATTTCAGCTGGATTGGATAATAACAGGCTTTTGTCACCTCTTTAAAGACACAGATTTCACAGAAACAACAGCTAAAGAGACTACTAGAGCTCTTAGTCAGATTAATTATATATTGAAGCTATTCGATTAGTCTCCAGAATGCTAAACAAATAGAAAACAAAAGAAGTTGGAGTGTCACCAAACCTTGTAGACCTGCACTGACAGAATTCATTGGATGACATATGTTGTATAATGTATGTAAACCAAACATACATTTATTATTCTAGATGTGAAACACAGCCACATGCCACAGAGAAATGCTGTCTTGCAGAAATTTCACTGACCCTGCTGAGGAACTAACTCCTTCCTGACCCTGTATGTTGTAATCCTTGAACACTGTGAGAAAGCCGTCAGGCAGCAAGGCACCACAGACTCATCCTGAATCATCTGCAACTGTGGCCCTTTGTTCTTTCAGAGAAGGGCAAAAACAAATCACACTCCCACACCCACCTAAAGTCTTCAGTTAAATAACCAGAGCATTTCCTGGCTATTTCAGGTTAATAGCTCAAATCATTAACATGGAATTTTATTAGAAGAGCCAATTCGCTATATTTTGAAAGGTAATTTTGTCAAAAATGCACCTTGGAGTACCTAAGAGTCCACAGATTGTACCATAAGGAAGGACCACTTTTTCTCTAAATACAGATAAATGAGTTTAAAACCTGGTCCAAATAAGAGCACGGAGCATGTTGTTGAGTAAGCTATCCAATTTGACTTGAAAACTTAATTAAGAGCAAGTCAATCATATCCCCTAGATGACCACTCCAGAATATAATCAGCTTCAGTCACAAAACTATTGTCTTGGTTCCCTATCTGAAGCTTCTAAGCCCTCAAGGTAAAAAAAATTCCAGTATTAATTGTTTTTTCACATTTTAAGTATTCATGCCTCCTCAGAACTTCTTCAGTAAACCTAATATGGTTTTTGCTTAAACTTTTGCAAAAGCTGTATTTTTAGTATCGTATTTCTTCTCTCCTTGAAATATCAACATGAAAATAGTATACAATTTCTGTCTTGCTTTGACTTAAGGAGGCACTCTTTATCTATTTCCCTCAAATATCACATTATCCAGGTTGTTCTCGAGTGAACTGGTGGGGGACTTCCTGCAGCTGTGGGTTGTCTGTCCAATAGCTTTGGTTTCCTGAAAGTCACTAAATACTGTTTATTCATGAAAACATTTTCTTTCTATCAGACCCCAAAATGAATCCTGTACTGTAGGGAGAAGACTATCTACGGGGTTCCCAAACTTCTGTTTTGTGGCTGGCAACCCACAAAAGTTAACAAATTATACCAGTTTATTTCTATTTGCTGATTTCAAGAAAGCCATTAGTCTTGTGAGAGTCACTAGGGTCAGCTTTAAACAGATAATTAAAGGCATGTAAGTTTTGGAGCACATACAGCTGTTATGAAGTACATTCCCTTGTCTCCAGCAATTCAGGCTTTCTTCCCTTTCCCTTGTGTAATTTAGACATTCACATTGTTATTTTATTTCTTCATTATCACAGTATTTATGATTTGACATGCTTTTTTTTTTTTTTTTGCTATTTACTGTTAGATTATTTGACTAAAGGTTAAGAAAATTAAACGCACACACAAAAAAATCCACCCAGAGAATCAGAGGAAAAATGACAACTGGAGGAATCCTAGTAACCTAGTCTGTGAAAACAGAATTGGCTACTCCTAAGATTATCACAGGGGAGCCCATTAAGATGATTCAATGAAAGAAATTCTCCCCAGAATGTCATGCAAATTGAAGGGGTGCAGGATTAACCATGGGATGGCGGATGAAGGGAATTTGGGAACAGAGCAGAGAGCAGTCCGGGACTGTGGAAAACTTATTAAGGGATTTTTAGGGGAAAGACCAAAGTGGCGGAAAGGGAGATGTCAAGGTGAATTAAGATTAATAAGTACAGGAAAGTAGAGGGTAAAAGGCTTAAAAAAGTATTGGTCATGGTTATGTGCTAGATATGCTTGCCTGACTGAGCCCCGTGCTTGACCATTGCAGTTTATCCTATATTCTTATTAATTTCTAACTATCTGCTCTGTGTATGAACTCTAGATCATATGACTGTGCATGTGAGCACTAGGGAAGTTCGTGTTAGCTTAGCTTGCAAGCACAGTAAGAGGTCTGAGTGCCAGGCACTGGAGGGAGAGACTATAGATCTGAAGGACTCATGAGCCCAGGTGCCATCAGCTGGAGGAGATCAGGCTTGGGGGACAAATATTGGGTAAGCTGAGGACTTGAAATCAACTACTGGAGAGAGCATACTTTTCTTCCAGGGAGGTGTATATACTCCACTACTGGACTCCCATCCTGATCAGGCGGTGAGGGGGGAAAGAACTGGGCTGCGTTGTTCATGTTCTTGTGGGTGCCAAGCTAGACACTGCTCTCTGTGCTCTGTGCATGTGTCCAGCCTTGCTTGTCCTGTGTGTTCCTGTGGGAAAACATGTTCAACCTGGATGCTGGCTGGACCTGGGGACAGGGAACCACAGCAGCCTCCGTTTGACCCAGCTGGGCTGGGAGGACTGCCCTGATGCTGAGAGCCTACATAGACTCTGCTGTGGTGGGTCACGAAGGACATCCCTCTAGGTCCTAGCATCCCCACAAGTCTCCCACCTCAAACATTTACAAAATTCCTAAGGCATGTTGTTTTATAATACTGAACATTATTAAATCAAATGGTACACAGAGTCCTAAATGTTCAAGAAGTCAAAATACACAATGGCAACACAGTTGTCTTGAACTGTCAGAAATATCTTAACCAGAAAAAAAACATGACAGGATTGTTAGGCTTTTGAAAAACAGTATTATTCTTGACCCCGTGTGAAGTAACATTCATTATAGCTTTATCTTCTAAATCTTGGTATACTCCTCACCTAGTTATTTCCCAAGTGGTGATATCAATCTGTAGTTCTTGGCATATTTAAAATATTAGAGAAATATTTAATTTTTTCTACTTTTTTTCCTATTTTTTCCAAAGCTTGGTAAGTATTAAAGAAGGGATTGTAGAACACCTTTATGAGTTTAATTTTAGCAGACACTTCCTTACTTACCACTGTTACAGATGTTAAACTCTCTGTTCCTACATATGATTATGAGATAAATACAACCTCTTGTTTGTTTCAAAAAAAAAAAACTAAAAAGAAATTTAGATAATTTCAACCTAATTAACATAATTTTGTGTAAGTTTATTAACAGCATCTAGCAGGGACTCATAACTTTTCAGTATCCTAACATGCTTTTTAAAAACTCCCTGTTATTTGGGGGGTTATAATTTTACTGATAATTTTGGCTTTCCTTAGCAATAGCCTTACCAATTTTCTATGTATTTTATATAGTATTTTACTTTTTTTTCCAATTTCATCTTTTTTTTGGTTTGTTTTCATTCTGTGTAGTTCAAAAATCATAGAACCAACAGGAATACAAGAGAAGGCATAGAATCACTGAGGTCATCTTAGTGCTGCAAAGCAGGATCACATACAAGGACTTAGAAAATAAGGTTGTACACAGAAGAATCAGTATCCTGTCTTTGACAGTGAGCATTAGGTGGTACTTACAGAAAACATATAAGAAACAAAACACTGTTGAATAATATATTGAGGAAATATTCCTATGTTGAGGAATAGACCTCATGTTCTATTAGTTTGTTGCTTAGAAATTTCTTGGACTGCAGATTACATTCAGACCACCTTGCCTAATAGCTTCTGAAAAGTGCTTTTTCCCACTAATTTCTCCAATCTATTTATAACATAGCTATACTTTTGGCATCTAAAATATCCCAAACCAATGGGTGCCACAATTTAATTATGCTCTAAGTGAAAAAGTACTTCATTTCTTTTTTTAAAAAAAACTGTGTGCTAATTTATTTTTTCCTAGTGTTCTATTATGAGAAACTGAATCATTATTTTTATTAACCTTCTCCATGCCATTCATAATTTTACAGACATCAGCAATATCACACATCTAGTCATCTGCTTCCTAAGTTCTGTCCCATATAATTTTTCCTTTTTACACAAGTTCTTTCTTCTGTGATCATTTCCCATGATCTCTGATCAGTTACTCACCTTTGCACCATTTCTAAATACTGAACACTTTTTAGAGATGAGCTGATCTGAGTTGAGAATATAAAAATATTTAAGATATTGCTATACAATGGATTAGTACAGGGGCATAATTTAAAGACCAAATAGACTCTTTTTTTACTTGCATGTATCAGTACTATAATTTGTCTGTGATTTTATTGTCTGCTCATTCACTGTCATGAGATTTTTATAAAGGTCTTGACAGATTTACTTTACAGATTAACTTTTTACTGACTTTGGTGTTGGTCAACATTTTCTCTTATCTATTCAGACTATATTCTAGATCAATTGCAAATATATTGACAAGCACAGGTCCCTGCACACAGTCTTTTGAGAATCTAAGAATGATTTTTTGGGGGTTCAGTACTGTTGTGTTCAATTTTTAACTGTTATTATGTTCCAGGATAAGGGTTGCGTTTTTTTGCTACAGCAGTTTATAGCCTCCCAGACAGTCCCTCAGCCCAGTCTAAGAGAAAGCGAAGTCCAAGATCTGTTGACAGTAGACAGTGTGGAAGAGAACACCTTATTTTGTGGAGGGAGACCACCCTTTCATATGTTTGCAAACATTCTTCCCCAAGCTCAGAGAATGAGCTTTAGTTGATTCTATTTACTAGTACAGATATAACCACAAAAAACATGTCAGTATGTATTTTCTTCTGCTTCAATATGACAGCCGTAAGATGCATTCTGCTTAGTTTCAGTAAAAACAGCAAAACCTCATTCCTGACTAGCTTGTACTTCTTTTGCTTGCGATCTCAGCTCCTGTCATCAATATGTAGTCAACTACAATGTTTTCTTTCTATTGTCAGTATTAACAAGCATCTATTTACAGAGTTCTTATGGGCATACAATACAGAAGACAGCATCATGCTTCTAGTTCTATAAGGACCCACTTTGGCTTCCACTGAACTCATTGGTAAAATACAATTTCTCTGTGGTATGAGAATACCAGTGTCTTAAGTTCAGAGCAGGTTAAAGAATGTAAGATGAGGTGTGACAGTCTTACTGATTAGTGGCAGCCAAAATGGCCCACTGTTTTAAAACCGTTTTTTTGTTTGAATCAACAGCAAGAGCTAAAATACTACAGCTGAAAATGTATTAGTAGGGAAAACCACATTTTTACTTTCTTTCCAAGAGTCAGAAGTTGTTTATGCCATTTTTACTAACACTTTTAGTATAAAATGTTTTATTTTGTGTGTGTGTATATATATATATATATAAAATCAAGTTTTTTGAGGTTCTTTTAAACCAAGTAATTTACCTGTGGTATGACTCAGGCTTTGTCTCTAAAATGGAGCCATATTCCTTCCTTGGTCTCCAAGCACTAATTGCCTTGGTGTTGAAGCATATCAATAAAAGGCATACTGACTGAGTCAGTTAATAAACAGAGAGAAATATTTTCCTAGCAGAAATAAATCACATTAATATTTAGAATAGCATCGAGTGATTTGTTCACTCTTTCATTCCCCTGATGCATATACAACCTCTCTGCATACAGCCACAGGAAAAGGATCCTTAGTCCCACATTAAGTAATTGACAGAATAAAGAATAATGAGACTAATAATGAAAACTAATGAGATGTAAAAGATATTCCTAAGGCTAATGATATCAGCAGTGGAACTCTCTTCTTGCCCCAAAGCAGCTGACCCAGCCAAAGTATATACTTATCATATGATTAAAAATATCAAATATTTTGTATTTTATGTATTTTATCAAGTCAGCATGAAGTTCATGGCTAGCAAATTCATTGCACATCACTGTTAACTGAAGACCTGGAATTCAGAACTGAAAGTCCTAGGCCTAATATGTGATGGAGGGGAAGAAGGCATGGGAGTGCTGCTTTAGAACTACCACAAGTTTACTGCTGCTTCTAACAAGAATTTAGTTTCACTATGTTGCTGCAGGATTTGGGAACTCTTCGTATTTGAGAAATATTGCAAAGATTCTTTCTGAAGATACTGGATTTCAGAAGTGTGTGGTATATGAGTTCTTCGGATAACCTCAGTCTTTCTTCAGACCAGTTAGAATATAAAATGAACAATGTAAGATATTAAAATGAAGTAAAACTCATATCCAAAAAAAGTCCATAGATGAAAAGTTAATCTTATACAATATTCAAATAATTTAAATAACAAATTTGTAAACCTTATAGTGTAGTCATGGACAATATCTTCCTGTTGAATTGGGGTAATTTTTCCAAATATATTTTATGTTATTAATGGTGTACCTCCTCAACTGAACTGCAGCTGTAAGCGGTAATAAATGAAAAAGCATTACTCTAGTCCATGAAAAAGGTTAGATTTGGTGGCTAAATTTATCTCTTGTGCATTTAAGCAGCCAAATTCTTTAGGCAATCAAGATTATTTTCCAAACATTTTGAGAATCAGTCCTGTATGTCTCTTAGCTTTTCACCAATGCAAGAATAACACATACAAATAGACTTGCTCTAGCCAATCAGAGCACAGAGTAACTGAACAGCTATTGATGCATACCTGTATAGATTTTTCCTTAGCTATGCGTTTCTCTGCACACTGGTTGGTTGAGTTTATCTGATTTGCATAATCACCGTACAGTTATTTCTCAATAGTTCAAGCTGTTCAAGCTGTTTACCAGCAACAAAGATGCAGTCTCAGCTTCTCTTTCTCTCCAAATGATGTAGAAAACCTCTAAAATTTATATGAAAGAATAGAATAAAATATTCCAAAAAATCAAAGAAAATGGAGCTGTCAAGCAGTTGAAAGGAAAACTATATTGAAGAAGTTGATGCACTGGATTATCCCTATTTCCATAAACATACCCCTCCTCTTCTTAATCTTTATCTTGTGCAAGCAGGTCAACGAGGTTCTTGTCCTCACAAGAATTGTAACATTTCTATCTACTTCTCCCTAGCCTCATTGGGAGAATCCCACTCTGTCCCTTCTGTTTAGTAACATATGTAGTTATTTCTGAGGAAAGAAGAGCCTGGCAGATGAATGGAAATTGGAAAAAAAAAAAAAGGAGGGGATAAAAAATAGAAATAGGAACGTGGGGAGAATTTAGTAAAATGAAGGCTTGGGCAAACATAGCAGAAGGTGTACAGCAACGGTCAGAAAGATGCCTCTATATTTTTAAATACAGTTTAGAGTTGGTCCATTTCCATCATTTATCATTGAATACATCTTTGTCCATATTTGAGTAACTTTTGACTGTCACCAGCTTCACTGCCATATTCAAGTATTCTTGTGTCATTTTTCTTGTTGAAATTTACATAGAGATTAATCTGTGATCATTTCATGAAGTTTAAGTCTAGAATGGCTCACTGAGTTCTTAGTATAGTTTATCTTCTATAAAATGTCTATTCATTTCATCAAGGAAATCTGCATTTTCAGAAGTTTTTAGCTATTAGTAAAGATTTTTAATCTTTAAGAGACTAAATTATGACTTTCATTTCTTTTTTTTTTTTTTTGGTCTCCCAAAATTGCCTTTAAATGCAAATATTTATGGGTCTTGCAGAGTGCACAGAATAGGGAGAGAAACAAAGGGTGGGAAAAAATTGATAATTTCCTCACTGCAAACACATAGGGGATCTGCCTAAAATTACAATGTCAGTGTTCCTTGATCCAAAGCAACTGGCAGATGAGAATGCACTTCTGGGTGAAAAATGAAATCAGAGTGTGAGGCTGGGCTGAGATTTATTTGTATCACTTATCACAAATGCTTGCAGTTCACCGTGGAAGAGAATGCAAATAAGTTCTTCCTGATTTAACTTCTCACTGACATTACAGAAAACTCAAATTAAATTGCTTCATCACCGCTGCTCGAAACCTTCTACTCTAGAGGGCTTATATTTACCTCCTAAATTCAGTGGGGTTTAGACATCGATTATCTGGGCTTCTGGTCTATAGTTCTTCATTTCTTCTTAAAGTATTTGTGGCATTGAAGCCTAAATAAACATTTAATGGTAACTGAATATACTACTTTCACTACACCTTCTGTAACTAGTTGTTATCTCTTGCAATTCACTCATATATTTTGGTGATGGTTCCTGTTATGAGAATTTAGAAAAGATTGCTAGCTTACAAATATGCCTCAGATTTCCCCAGTTAGACTGTTTCATTATTTCTTTATTCTTTATCATTCTTCACAAATATAGAAGTACATTTCTTCAGAGAATACTTCCCCAGAACACTCAGACATACGATTTAATCCATAAAGATGATTGTCCATCTTGTCCAGAAGTAGCATTTAATTTTTGAAAATGCTGGTCTTGCTTTTTTCCTCATAAGAAAAGTTGCTGATTCTTTTACTTAGTGACAAAAAAAAAACCAAAACTATCAAGTTTGTAAGTCTCTAAGACTAGGGTCCTGCTACATACTTACACAGGTCAAAAGCTACCACGTCAGAGTGCAATGTGGCATCTTTTCTTCCTTTCCCAGTGTGACAGGCACTTACCATCTTGCTGATCTCCTGGTAGCAATGGATTTCCCATTTATTTACTCTTCATTCTTCCCACAGTATATTCTGTCTATATTCTGCCATGCTTTAGTTATCTAACTGAATTTTCATTTAACGTGGCTAGTTGCCCTCTAACTCACACTTCCTCTACTAGCTTAAATTGGTGTAACTTCACTGCACACCTCCATTTATATTTTATAAACACAAAGCATAATTAAATAATCCATTCTGTATTTTGTTGTCATATCATTCTCTGTGCATTCACTTTCATCTCCAGGTTTTTATGGTATTAACTGAACATAAACATTCCCCACTTAATATATGATAAAACAAGCTGTTGGATGAATACTGTTTGAAAACCTTCTAGCCAATCAACAATCAAAAAAGTCAAAGGGCAAGCAAACATCTGCATCTGAATTTACCTCTAAAGGGCTTTAAAACTAAAATTGAACTATCAAAGATTTGAATATGATTAGGAGTATGATATTGGGCAATTTTATTTAGGAATATTATTTAGTAAGCATTACTTCTGTCTCTTGTTTGACACAGAATATGTGAATGTGACCCTGTTGTCCATAACCAAATATTATGAATCCAAATATCAGTGGTAAAACAAAAAATAGGAGAATACAGTATATCTTGCATAGCACTATTAAAATAGTGTATACTGTTGTCTAATTAGATAATATGAGATTGAATCACATTGCAATGATGATGACAGTGTCATTTGCCAGACAGAGTTGCTTTCTTAAGAACAGCCCCCAAGATGGTCACAAATACTGCTGTCAAATAAAAAACAAAGTACTGTTGATGGGAAAGTTGCTTGGTAGTTTACTGAAAAGATAAGATACTTCAGTCTTATTCCTGACAAATAAGAAAATAAGTACTTCAATATGCAAAGTAGGCAGTAAGATTTTATGGTGAAAAAAAGTTCTTTTACTTTCTGGATAATAAATATTAATTTTTAGAGACATTGAAAGTCAAGATTCTATACTTGCCTGAAATACAGATAAGTTCTGAAGAGAACTTATGACAACTAGTAGATAATTTCTGTCTTGTATTGTTTATAAGCATTTTAGTCAGAAGTATAAATTAAGTATAATTGTCCTACTTCCTTTCATCTTCATGTATTTTCTGGGTATAATTTTTGACATTTTTCTTAGTTGCAATATTGTTATACTTTTTAAGGAAAATGACCCAGTTTTTTGTAACAATATGCTTGCGAGTCCTGAATAGTGTGAAGAATAATGCTTAATGTGGGAATGCGGGTATTTTGATTTCACTGCTTTTTAAAGAGGGATATGTTTTAATTTTTTGTTTCCTGCAGCTTAGGTTAATTTTGCCATGGCCTTTCTCGAGAGTCTAGAAAATCTTAGTGAAATACTAGAACAGGCAAAGAAGTGTTTTCCTTCCTCCCTCACCACCCCCCCGCCCTTCTCTGCTTTATTTGATTATGCTAATACAATAATATTTTTATTTTTACTTTTGGAAAGTTTTCTTTTCTTTCTTTTTATAAGGTCAAATATTACTTAGTTTTGTCTACATAATCAAACTTTTGGGCTTGGGGGGGGGGCAGGGATTTTCTTTTTAGCTGTTAAAATGTTTTAGAAGATGTGGAGATCAAAGACTGCAAGGAAACTGAAATCTAGTTTGTTTACCACATTATGGCTTCCACATCAGAAAGTCCAGCTTATTAGGAAACAGGTCTTTTTTCTTTCCTCTTTTTTCTGAGTGGAAGATATACATGAGAATGAAAATTACTTCTCCCTTCCACAGAGACTCCTGCTGGTTTAGGTAGAAGTTTCACTAGAATGAGGCATAAAGCGATACATAGGTCACTAGGTTCAACATGTAAGTATAGATGTCTAAGTCACAAGTCTCAGATAATGAGATGATGTAGTCTAGTGACAATGCTAATACATACGTCAACCCTATGAAATTACTCAGTGGGAGTTAGACATTTCCAGGAGTTTGAACTATAGCTTTCTGGGATGACTGTTCATGCAGCTGTTGTTAGATTCCAAGTAACATCCATCCTGTCACTTAATAAATACCATATAACCCATATCAAAATCTTTTTTTTAAAAAGTGACTCGTTATTAACTCTACCGGCTTCCAGATGGATGTTACTCTTTTAGCTGTTCTTATCTCTTACAGAATGAAGCAAAATCAAATAGAAGTTAGGCAGTAGGTGTCTGGCTGTTTCTTCTAAAGACAATGGAAAAAAAGTTAATTAGCAGTGTCTGAAGGGTAAGGCTCTAGGAACACTTTTCATCTTCTTGACCTGGGCACCTCTTTTGGCTGTGTCCTGACTCCACAGCAGCATGAGAGAAGGTGCACATGCTTCCTCCATCTGCTTCATGGATGCTATTGCATGAAGGGAGGCAGAGTGCTCACCTGCTGTCAGGACGGGAGCGTGCAGCAGCCTCTGCCAAAAGATCAGCTGCTCTGAATGGTATCAGTGAACATACTCTACTTGTCAGAGAATGTGTCTGTCCTACAGTTTAGATGAAACCATTTCCTATTAGAACAAAGCCTGACAAGAAAACTTGTGTGAAGAAATGAAGTAGATAAGAAAAATCACGTGATTCAAGTCAAAGTTTTCATAAAAAATAATAAAAATCCTTAGTATTATTCTTCACCTGAAAACCTCAGCTGTTGAAGAAAGAAGCACTTTTGATAGAAATCCATAATGGATTAAAACAAAATAAAAAGGATACAATTCAATGTCTTTATAATCAAGAAATGTAAGAGAAAAAGCTTTATATGGGAGAGTTAGCTAATTACAGAATGGGATAATAAAAAAAGAAGCTTCTGAAACTCTGTAAAAATGAATTCTTCCTAAACAATAATATCTAAAAAGTGCAAGTTTATAATTCATAAAATGTTCCTAGAAGATATGAAAACATATTTATGAACATGTCTGTGTTTCATGGAGTGACTATTTTAAATGACTGTGGAAAATTAAAATAGACTAATGTTATTTGGAATGCAAAAATAACAAAGCAGAAAAAGACAATGTGAGATAAAATAATTTAAAATTATGTTGACGGAGGAAATGTAAGTGTTATAGAGGATTAGACAAATTAGATCATGAGCAGAACAAATAGTTTGTCATTAATTCTTTCATGAGACTCCAGTATCAAAAAATGGTTTCTTCTGTGACAGTCAGTTTCAACAGATTTTCCAATTCAAATATATTTTGAAATAATCTAATCTTCTTGATAATTTCAAAATGAAAATTTACTACTTCTCTGTTCCAAAAAATAGTAAGGGTGGAATTCAGCTCCAGGTTTTAGGCACTTAGTGAGGGATTTCTTTGCCTGAATATAAATGTCTACCCTTGGGCTTCTAATGCTTCTTCATAGTGTTGGCAAATATGACAGGGTCTAGGGAACATCTCCGCCCATCTGAAACAGCAGCTGGAAGCCAGGTGAAATCTATTAAGAAATCTCAAATGCCACTAGACACCATCTGTACTCAATTTAATTGAGGCCTTGAATTGAATGTATATACATAAAAATAACTAAATTCATCTAAATTAATATGCTGGTTAGTGGAGATCTAGGAATTAATTTGTCCAAAAGTCATTGCTAATGGAATTTGACGTCAGATGCTATTGAAGACATCTGTGCAGAGTTGGTATATATGACAGAAGCAGTAGTAATGTCCTTCTGTAACAGTGGCTGAAACTACACAAGATAGTCTAGGACATCTCAACGCCACTAGACATCCTGTGTCAGCAAATGAATCATGCCATGAGTCAGTAAAATCAGTGGAAACTGAAGACGGGCAACTAACCAGATGTAAGTGTCTGCATCAGGATAAACTGATCCCTATCACCATGATAGAGACTAGAGCAAGCATCATTTGCAAAGCATCTCAGAGAGCCAAGGGAGAGACTTTTCTATCAATCAGGATTAGCAGCTAGAGCATTGTAAATGCAGCTAGTCTCTTATGTTTTGGAAACTGAACCAAGCCTCACATGAGATGTTAAGAGAAATTAATTTGGGCTACAGTGAATAATACAAGCTAACACTGAACAACAGTTTTACTAGTTGTTACGATGGAAATATTTAATAATACACAGAACATTAGAAGTTAGAGAGGTAGTTTACAGTGAAGTACAGCAAGAAATCAAAAAATAAAAATAGGAATAAGGAAATTTAGCTACCATCTTGGGTAGCTCAATACTTCCTGCACACGAGTTAGATGGTTTTAACATTGTCTTACTTTTACCTGTTGTTACCTCATAATATTAAATACTAATTGTGCAGGGTATATGCATGTAGCTGATTTTGAACCATAATATGTAGTGCAGAAGTTTACTATTCAAATCAACTGCAAAGAATTTTTCATGCAAGATTTTCTGAGTAATGGAGTAATTCACTGGAGATTTTAGGTATGACATGTATTATGCTTAATTTCTTGAATAGACAGAAGATGAAGGGGATTAAGACCATATTGCAGGACAATTAAGTAATTGAGAAAGCTAAGAATAATGAGAGAAGTAAGAGTTATTCCCCATTGCATCTGAAAATATTGTTGAAACTTTCCTCCAAACTAACCCACAAACTATTATTGTATAGATCAAAAGAATAAATTAATTCATAAATACAGTAATCAGAGTATACTCTGGGAAGAATGAAGAGTAAATAAGTGGGAAATCCATTGCTACCAGGAGATCAGCAAGATGGTAAGTGCTTGTCGCATTGGGAAAGGCAGAAAAGATGCAACATTGCACTCTGACATGCTGTTAATATTATCATATTATTAAAGTATTATTTCATAGTCTTCAAATAGTACTTTTTCAATATGTCATTTTCCTTTTACCAAATTAGACAGAGCTTCACAGACAGAGAACAAATACAACTACCACACCCGGGGAGGGGGGGAGGGCAGGGGTGAAGTTAAAACATGGAATTGTCTGATGAACTATCTTCTAAAGGAAAGTTCAGGAAGACTTAGAAGTTATGTTTTTTCTAATTCTTTGTGACTTTAAGATAAAAACTTTAAAATACATCTGATGTAACCTAGAAATTCACAAATGTTTGCATATCTCCTCCATCCTTGCCTGAATCTTGTATACCTACTGCAATATGCAAAGTTCTTGCCTTGCTAGTGAAATACGGACAATTAAGGTCTGAGATGGCACATCATTATTTTTGGCATTATGCATAAAATGCATAATTTTGCAGAAATAAGAGATTAGCTACTTGTTTAAAAAGGTCTGGAAAGCAATCCAGCTCTGCTCAGTCTCTATTCACAGAATTTCTGATTGGCTGAATGGCAATTGTTTGCCTAGCAGGTCAGCAGGAAGACATTTATTTACATATTCATAAAATATTAATATGTATTTATAAACTTATAAAGTACCAATCCTATGTTGGCAAAGTGAAATATTTCAAATTAAAAATCCCAGTACAACTAATCTGATTGCCACAAGTGTAAGTCTTTTTACCCAAGTAGATGTGGTGGGTTGACCGTAGCTGGACACCAGGTGCCCACCAAAGCTGCTCATTCACTCCCCTTCCTCAGCTGGACAGGGGAGAGAAAATATAACAAAAGGCTTGTGGGTCAAGATAAGGACAGTTTAATAAAGTGAAAGCAAAGGTCACACACAAAAGCAAAGAAAAACAAATGGTGTTATTCTCTACTTCCCATCAGCAGGCGATGTCTGGCCACTTCCTGGGAAGCAGGGCTTCAGTACGCGTAGTGGTTGCTCCAGAAGACAAAAATGCCCCCCTTCCCTCTCCCTTTACTTAGCTTTTCTAGCTGAGCTGATGTCATATGGTATGGAATATCTGTTTGGTTAGTTTAGGTCAGCTGTCCTGGCTATGTCCCCTCCCAAGATCTTGCCCACCCCCAGCCTACTGGTGAGACGGGGAAATGTTGGAGAGACAGCCTTGATGCTGTGCCAGCACTGCTCAGCAGTAGCCAAACACTGGTGTGTTATCAACACCTTTCTAGCTACTGATGCAGAGCACAGCACTACGGGGGCTGCTATGGGGAGAATTAACTCCATCTCAGCCAGACCCAATACAGTAGAACAGATCAATTATAAAATATATATATTATCTAAATGAAAATTGCAGTTTTCCCTGCTGCACAAGTGACAAAACCAAATATGTTTTTATTCACAGTAAGTAAAAGAATTGCTTGCTCACAAGATTTAGATAAGGCCTTTTAATGTGGCTTAACTTCTGTTAGGAGAGAGACTGTTTTATTCCTTCTTCTTCATCTTTTTTCAATCCACATGTGAGAGGGAATCAGAAGGAATCTATACTTGGTACATGTGAAGAACCCTAATCACTGTAATGCACTGTTACAACCATTAGTGAAATGTGAAAGGAAAAGAAATAGTAGTTCTTTAGCATATAACTTTTCTCATTCAGAACTGAATACTTTTAGGCAACTCAGAAAACAGTGAAAGAAGTTAACTTCCATAATAATATAAATTGTACCACCTTTGTGAAAACATGTTTGGGAATATGAAAATAAATGTTTTAAAACCTGGGTCCTGAAATTACATTCTAAAATCCTTATCCAAACAAACGTAAGTGAAGCAATAATTGTTTTTAGCACACAAGTCAGTCCAAAATCAGTGAAAACAAAGGAAAACTGAAAGAAGTTCCTGGACAATTTGTATGTCAGTTGATTATATGTCATGCATTCATTAGAAGTGGAGCTCATCCTGCCAAACTTCAGTGAACTAACATGTGTAAAGTCTCAGCAACTCAGCTCTCTTTACAGGAGCTTTCAGTGGATGAGTCATCCTTCATATTCCATGAAATAAAATAGTTCTTTTACTTTGTGGTGTTTATAACTAACAGTACCTGTACCAAAAAACCCCCAACCTCTGAAGGAAGGCAGAATAAGTTCTGAGCTGTAAAATGAAAATTTAGGAGAAGTGTGACTGTTTCCTATTTCATGTATTTATATACATATTTCATATATTTATACATCTATATCTTCCATACATGTATCATGAAATGGGAAATTAGAAGAAGTTGAAGATACGGGAAACATGATCTCAGCAATCTGAATGAAACGTCCTTTAGAAGCCATTGACTCAAAACCACTTGCCTTAGTGGATAAATAAAAATGTAGTCTTTAACCTACAATGTCACCATGACTTAGGAAAGCATCCTGCTCAGGAAAGAGAATTTTTATGAACTTGAAGAACATTGGATTTCTGTAGCTTCTTACATTTAAAAAGGTACCCATGTATTTGGGCAGATCCAAAAAAATTCAAACTAAATATCTAAATCTCCAAGTTGTCTTCAGCTGTCTTAGCTGTGGCTTCAACCTGGACTCTGCCTCATCATTATCTGATTTTCACTTTTGGGGGAAGCAAAAGATAAGGAGGTACTGTAGAATGTTGAACTAAATGCATGATTTGGAATATTTTAATTTTCTTAGATATTTTTATTTTTGTAATATATTCTAGTGCAAGTTTATCTATACATTCCCAATAAAACATTAGAATATCACTTCCATTGACAAATAAAATTCTGAATAAATATTATTCATGTTGGACAGAACGACAATTCAACCACTCTGCTCAAAAGCCACCAATCAAGTATTACAGTGGAAGCTTGTGGAAGAATCAGGAATTGATAACTCGTTAGCTTCATTTTAGTGCTTTAACCACAAGATTATTATTGAAGATTTTTGTTGTGTTTTTTGGTTTTTTTTTTTTTTTTCATTAACAGAGGTGTATTATTTATTGATTGGAGTCATTTAGACTATGACGGACTCATTGTGGTGTCTGGCTCATTTGTGGTTCATTCCTGCAAACACTATTCACTTAAAGAAATCTTGATTCAATGGTGACCTTGGCTTTAAAATGTATGTTTTTGGCTGTTTTATGCCTGAAACAGGCATAACCTTGAACTGTTCGTAAAGACGTTATCTCCCTGCATGAAAACCCTCTTCTTGCCTTTGTACTTTGATTATAAAGTTACAGGGACTGTAAAATATTTGATTCATTTCTTCTTTCCCCATGAATAGAAAATTACTCTTAACTGCATCTATTTTCTGTTCCTTAATAATTTATGAATAAATAAAAGTCAACAGCTGAAAATAAACCTCTAAAATGGCAATAAACAGGTTCTTTAAAGTAGACATATAGTCAAATTCTGGTTTTCCAATGCAGAATCAGAAGTTCATAGACATATTGTGGATTATAAACCAAGAGCGATCTGTGAAAGAACTTTTTCCTCAGTTGCACAGAAATCAATTCTTGTCCTCTATTAGTCTGAGCTTTACAACATCTGAATATGAATCATGGATAAACCTATGGAGGCACAAAGACACAGATTCAGTCAGCATATTCATGCATTTAGTCTGGGATTCATTTGTCTTATCTTTAAATATTTACAATAGAGACATGTATATTTGTCTTCCTAGATTCTCTTTATAATGAAAAGAGAAAAATGGGCACTTGCAAGGAACAATTAATCTGAAAATGTTAAGTGTCTGCTTTATGATGGAGTGAATCATTCCCCTAGATGTGCTTGTGTCTCTCCACTGATTATAAAGACAGTCTAAATATCTAAATCAGATGGGGATATCTGCACCACAGATGCCTCTATTTGATCAGATGAACTCATTTCCCAGGTACGTCTGTCAGGAAGTCTGTTCTCTTCAATCCTGATAAATTGTAAACTCTCAGAATAGTTCTTGTCTTAGTTTGAAGCTTGGCCAGCCATTATTTCTCAAGTACAGTTGGGTGGTAAGTACAAGTCAAGGATCATTTTTAACAAGCAATTTAATATGGGCTAACTGTTTTGGAGAGTAAAAGAATTTAATGCAGTGCATGTGAACCATTCTATACTGACTAACTTCAGTGCCAGTGAGCAGTCATTGGGTTGTTTAATTTACAGGATGTATCGCTGTGGTCTCCACACTTGCTTGCTACAAGCAACAATTCTGAACAAATTATTCAGACAGAAATCATATCTTACTCTCCATATGGGTCTCAGCCTAAATATTTTAATTTCCCATAGCCACAATCAGTGATAGCAGGCTAATATTTTGGGACACGTATTCTATGGTCACCATTAAGAATATGAAAATGGCATTCCAGAGCTCCATTTATATCTCCATTTAGATCAGTATCCATCTATATCCAGTAATGGACACTTAAGGAAAAAAATATAAAACATAGAAACATTTTTCATTTGGCATACCTTTCCTCTCTCCATCTCCTAGTTTTTTAAGGATTACTGCATTCTCAGAGCTTTCATTCAAACTTCTTGAGTATTTACAAGGATAGTTAGGAAGTTTCCACAACCCTAACCTTAATCTAGTCAAGCTTTTCTTTACTTTGGGGGTATTGTAGAGCTGAGTTACAGATTCAGAATCATATAACTATAGAATGGTCTGGGTTGGAAGGGACCTTAAAGATCACCTAGTTCCAACACCTGCTGCCATGGCCAGGGATGTCTTTCACCAGTTCAGGTTGCACAGAATCATCAGTTCTTTCTTTTAATAGAAATACAGTGAATGTGCTAACACTGTTCAACACTGATGTAGAGAACAAGACAAATTAGTCCAACAAAGCACATTTGAAAATCTGTGACTAGAAATGTTGGAGAATGAAACAGCCTCCATGCTTTAGTGAATAAAAAGTAATGTGTATGGTATGATATTTCAAATAAATGCAGGACACTGAAAACATCACAGGATAAAGCATCTTCCTCATGACCCAGACTGCATGCTAGGCAGTATTTTCTATTTATAGGTATCCTGAATTTCAATCATATTATCAGCTACCTGCTGAGTCTGGCAACATATCTAATTTCATGTTGAACCACCTGACTGCCTTTTCTCTAAAAAACACTTTCCCAGTCTTATTGTCACTGACCTAGCAAAGGTTAGCCATAAATCTTTTTCTCAGCAAGTGTGCTGATAGTTTAAAAGCTTCTCTAATAAGCAATGCTATATTTCTGAGCTTATAACCAAAACAGCATGAACTGTCATATCTTTCTGAGAAGTATTTAGATAGGGTTGTATAAATCCAACAGGTTAGTGAATAAATTTGCAGATTTTTTTGTGTCTGTGCCTGATAGACTATTTGTTTTATTTGTGCTTGTTCAGTCATGTTTTGCTGTTACTGATGAATAGTCATTCATATTACCTAGTCATAGCCTCTGCTTCACTGACTTTTCTCTAAGTAAACTAGAACTGAATGCTTCTTATATGCAGGTTACTCTTATTTGAAAGAATGAAAATCAAACCTTTTTCAGTGCTAAATGTGTGATGATTTGTTCCATTTATTAAAAATCTACAAGTTATTATCTGGGATATAATGCAAAGTCTTTAAACTGAAAATGTAGGATACATTTTCCTAGACTTAGCTTAACTTTAATCTGAGTTGTTTCACCATGTCACTGAAAATGACTGCATTAGACATAAGGACAATGTGTCCACTTTATTTCCATTGAAATCAATTATGCCTGCTAGGAATTACTGCTTTTTAAGTCTACCAAATTAGTTACAGCCTAAGAGTGTTCTTTTGTTTGTCAGGAGACTATTCTTACCATACATAAATGGTGATCCTGATGAACAGTCTGATGATAAAATAATGGTGAGATTTCAAACCATCAAAGAAAAATCTGTGCTAATGTATTTTTAAAAATGCTGTGGGTTTTTGAGCTCTTGTAGATTCATGTGGGAGGAAAAATGTTGGAAGTGTATTATATTTCAATAAATGTCCTTTCTGGTTGTCAAATACCTCAGCCTTTTATTGCATAAAAAGACCATTTATGGTCTCCCATTTGCCAGTAGACAGTATAGCATCTCTCCAAGCTCATAATCAAAATAAAATAAACCCAAATATTAAGCCTATAGCTTTTTCAGAGCATGACATGTCCACACAATGTTTCAAAGACATAAGGTAAAAATATGACATAAAAAGAAAAATAAATGTGACAAAAATATAGACATCTTTCAGCTATGTAAAAGTAAATTTGGAGTCCACTGAGCCTCCCATATTTTTTCTTAGGAAAGATAGCCTAAGACTGATATAATTGTAAATGAGACAAGGACATGATCTGATTTTTATTTTATTTCTGTCACAAAACTCAGAGTAATATATTAATTTACAACACAAACCATTGTAAAGACTATTTTCAAAAGCACTGCTCCTGAAGCAAGATAAGTGCAAGAATACAAAGCTTGACACTACCAAGCCTGTTATGGATAAACAAAAACATGCGATTTCAACATTATAGTGACTAAAGTTCATTAAATTAACAACTAAACGTTTAGACTAAGTTAATGTACTCGATTTACTGACTACATGAGGATATTAATGAACGTTAGATGGTATGCCATTAATGTGTAAAATACATGTAAGGTAAGCATTCTATGTTGCACAAAAATTCTATGTAATCAATAGAATGATAGGCAGATAGCACGAAAGACCATACACTCCATTAGATGTAGATCTACAATTTAGACTGCTCTTGTAGTACAAAAATACGGTTTCTACTTGGACTGTTGCAATAGTGTAATGCCTTCTTGGCCATCAGCTGTCATTATTCACATTATCTGTTCAGAGAGACTGATCAAATTCTAATTAATTACATGGATCAAAATAGTTTGAGTATGCAAAAAACCCACCCCAAAACAGTGCAGGGGTCAAATCATGTGTCTTCTTTTTTCTTTTTCCCTTAACTTTTTAAAATTAATTATTTGAATGAAGCATAGAAGGCTGATTCACATGCACTAACTTTCTGTGCTGGTCACATACAGAATGCATCAAAAAGAGGAGACAGTGTTCCAGTAAATTTCTGGACATTCAAAAGACCATCAAATCTTCTGACTGCAGCAACTATGTTGTAGCACAAAATAGCAAGAGGTCTGAAACTTTAGGAAACTTTTGGATTTTATTTTTAGGAAAACCAGGGGAGTTAAGTCTCCACCCATGAACTCAAATCGGTAAACTGAAGAAGTTTGGCTGTCTTGCTACTGATTAGTAGTCATATTCCCATTTTCATGGAAACTGCTGTTGTACTGACTGAAAATGGGATAAGGTGCTTTAAAATAACTGCTACTTTACACAAGCTTGTTTTCCTTTTATGTTCAAAATGGAGATTATTTTAAAGCACCATTTTCAATATTCTTCATGCTGACATGTGTTTCTATGGAAACAGGAAAAAAGTAATAGCTGAGTCCTAGGAACTCTTGTTCAACTTGGTGACTAAATCTAACAGAATTCCACTTTGAACAGAAAGAGAAGACCAATCTGAATTCTATCTGTAATGGCCGAAAAGTTTTTGCTCATGAATTATTTGAAGAGGATGAAGAAATGTTTCCACTGTGATGCTCTGGAGAGTTCACTATCCATTACTTTTCACCTAGTACCATCCAAAATACATTAATCTGTGGCATGCTTTTGTTCAGAATTAAAAAAAAAAAAAAGGAAAAAAAAAGGCATAAAAAGCATCTAGCTTGACCTTGCAAAGAAACTTCTACTTTTCTTTCTTCAGGTAATCAATTAGTTAGTTTCACAAGAGCTAGTGACATAAACCCACCTTTGCTAGCACAGTACACTAAAAATTTTTACATGTAATCCCAACATCCCACATATTAGGCAGAAGTGTTTATAATTTCCAGCGTTCACAAAAGAAAATAAAAATCTCTTTTCATATAAATACATAAATATATAAGAGAAACAGGTTAGCTTTTGTCTTTTTAGATCAAGAGTTTAATTTTCTAAGTTGATTTGTAATACAATACAATCAGTGGGTTAAAGATGCTTGAATCAAAATATACGACTACAGTTTTGCTTTAGTTAAAGATTACTTTCAAGTGTCACTCCCTTTCTGAACTCAAATTCACTGAGATCAGTAGAAGAACTTGCATGGATTTCAGAGCTGTGGATGAACTTCTAGAAAGCTCAATTCCCTCAAGTGCTGAATCAAAACCACTCACAAGGACTTTACATGTTTCATTGCTGTCCACTTTGATGTTTGAGTGAATGGAATAAGATCAACATGTTCACTTATTTTAAAGAAAAAATCATGCAGAAAAAGTGGCTTTAAAATACACTTCATTAAGATATTCAAAAACCTTTTTTTTTTCCAATTACATTGTCATTCAGTCTGCAGAAAAACTAAAATTTTCAAACTCCTTTTTTGCACAAAAGTCTGTTCTATTTGTCAACTGTCTCCGTAATGGTATGTAATATACATAAATGTATGTAGCTATAATATATATAAAACAGTTCAATCCATACTGATTGGCAGATGAAATCCAAAGCAGATGTGTGTGATTGAGAGCCCATCTGTGTATCCTGTGAATGCATTATACAAGGGTGTAACTTTTTTTCTTGTTTTTCTGTAATTGGCTAACCTTTTAATTGTGGGAAGAGTTAATATTTGTCTAAGTTAAGTAAATTAAATTTATAGTTTTTAATATTTGTATATTGCCCAGAAACACAGTAACGGAAACATTATATGCAATGGTATAAACAGTAATAAAAATAAGATGTGAAATTGTGGCTAATAAAGTCAGTGAAAGAACTTTCCATGGTTTCTCTAGGGATAGTATTTTACTCAAGGAATTTAAAGAAATGTTCTTTTTCAGAAATGGCTGTTACTATTTATAACAAAACAACAGCTCCATACCTTCTTTCTGAGAAGCTAAGCCTACTCCATAGATTGGTATTGTAGTATATATTATACAAAAGAGATTACTGAATAATTCAAAAAGTTACTAATTTTTTTGTGATATTGCGTGTTTTTAAAGTATTTGTAAGTATTTCTTTTTCTATCTAATCCAGTAGATGTGTAAAATGTGCACCAGGAGGACAGTGTTTACAAAAAAGGGAATGGCACGAACTCATTTGGGGGAGAATTTTCCTTTTGGGCTTCATGTCACTACAGTAGCTGGAAGACATTTTGCCATAATGACACAGATTAAGTGAAAGGTAGCTGGCAGTCCTCATCATTTTTCACAAGCAGTCTTTAATTAGCTCATTTGTTGTTATTTAATTGGTCTTATTACACCTATTTTACGAATAGAAACCATTAAATCAATGATAGGGGAAGCTAATATGACTTTGTTAGCATCAAATTAAAAATATCCCCTTTCAAAAATAAGTAAGTAAGTAAGTGAATAAATAAATACAAGAATACATTAAAACTGTTTCCTCTTGAGGCAGAAGTTTACTCTGTCACATTGTAAGGAAATGCTGGCATTCTCAACACTGCTGAAGAAATATTTCTTTCTGACAGACCACACTAAGGGTGAAATAATGCACAGGCTGGGTTTCAATGTCTCAGTAAGTCAATGACTTCCCTGATTGCAATTTACTTTTGCATTTGCAATTCAGGGCTGAGATCCAGAAAGATCAAATAATTTGTAAAATAGCTGTGACTACTTTTCAAATGGACTTTCTGACTTAGAATAAGAGATAATGGAGGTGTAAAACTTTGCTCAAAAATTTTATTCACTAGTTTAAGGGTAGCATGTCATCTGAACTCACTAAATGGAGCAATAACACATTGGAAATTCAGTGCAGAATTCAGTGTGATTCCTAAGTTTCTGGCTTCTTATATTTAAACTTCCATTTCTGCCAGGCATTGGAACTGTCATATTCCAGCTTGTTCATACTACCTGGGCGTACTGGGTATACTGGTTGCTTCAGTCACCAAATACGCTGCAATTTTCCATCCTTAAGCATGAATTGTAACTGGAAACACTTTCGATCATTCTCCCATATGGAGGCATGTAGAATTTGTCTGACTTACAGATGTTTAGTGTATACATCTGTATCTTGGCTAATTGGCGTAGACATGGCTTACAGTCAGTGGAAGAAAAGATTGTGTGAGACCTAGTAGTACAGGTAGGCAGACTCAAAAAATGGGTGGACAGGGGTTGCAGCTGACAGAGGTTGCTTTTTATCTTAATAAGGTGGAGCTTTGTTCTTGGACTCTTGCCATTGTGTAAAAGACACCAGAAAAAAAAAGAAAAAAAAAAAAAAGAAGAAGAAGAAGAAAAAAGGAGTCCATGGACAGCTATAGATTCAATCAGTGCTGAATACATCCATGAAATAGTTATACTCAAGACCAGTCTTGGAAGCACGCAATTTTCTAATTCTACTCTGAGCCTTCAAGAAAACTCTTTCAGTTTTATAAACTTATGCCTAATTCCAGTTTCCTTCATTCTCTGCCTTAGTTATACCCTGTTTTTTTTCTTCAGAATAGCAGCTTTGTTTTAATAAAAGTATGGTCTTGCTTGTGATCTTTCCACAGTTGAACAAAGAACTCATTCTTATCTTGTGTTTTCTCTGCATTAAGATCAAATTTTATCAGTAAATGTCACCTTATAACTGAGTGAAAATTTATAGATAGTGTGATTGATCAGTGACTTTGACCTCAAGAAAGAACTCACAAATAGGCTTAAAAGACAGAATGGACGTAACTTGTGCTTCTGACCATGTAGAAATGAAAATTTTCAGGTTTGTAGCACTCAGACTGCAGTAAACTCTATCACTGCCATGCCTCCTCTGTGAAAGCCTCTCCAGACTTACAGTGTGGATCTTACAAAGAAAACAGATTCTTATTCTGCATAAATACAAATTTGGCTCTCTGTTGTATACAAACTGAAAAGAATTCTGCTGCTATCAACTACTTCTTCGATGTTAAATTGCCCACTTCTTACCCCCCAAGGTTTTTCTGTTCTTTCTTCCTCTGCATGTCTCTGCTTTGTATTAGGAAGGCTGTATCACTAAAATAATCCCAGCGAAAAACAAAACAAAGCCTATTTATCCCACAAGTGGTATTCTAAAAAATATGCATACTGTTCTGACTAACTGAATCAGTTGTTGTACCTTTAATTTTTTCTTTATTTTAAAAACTACAAAAAAAAACCCAAACCCTGTATTTTCCTTGAGAATGGTGTTTATTTTAGTGGGAATTCAGACTGTTTTGGGAACAACCCCTACTAAAAACACTATATCATAGCTCACCCTTTTATTTTAGTTCTAGTTTTTAAAAGTTAATGGCCAACAAAAATAATAATTAAAAAAATATAAGTAGCATTCAAATTCCTAGTACTTTTAGAAACTTAAAAATCTTAGGAGCATAAGCTGCTTTAGCCTTTAAAAGCAGGAGGCTTAAACTCCAAATCAGTTTGAATTCTCTGAGCCAATCTTTGTCTGTTAGAAGAAAAATGAACAGAGGCACAAACTAGATAACAGCCTTTTATGGGGTACAGAAATTAAAGTAACAGAATTACCTTTCAAAGAGATCTCCAGGGCTTTAATGTAAAAATAGCTATTATTTTATTAGACAAGGCTCTAATCCACAGTCTGTTCAGTTGTACTCCAGACTTCTATAAGATAATCAATGCCTTCACTGGAAAGTAGCTTGATTAAAAAAAAAAAAAAAAAAAAAAAATATTTGGAGAAGCTGGGGAGCCATCTTGTGGTGATTTTATTTAATCCTGCAAAAAGGGAGTCTAGTTTTCATGAAATTCTTTCATTTTCAGCTTCCTTGCAGGTTCTCACTGCAGATGTTTTTGGCTGGAAAAGTATTTCATCATTTCCTGTTCATCTGCTCTCTTTAGACATCTACGTCAAAGTATGTCTAGGAAAAAGATGAAAAAAAAAAAAACAACAGGCTGTGTTGCCCACAAAATTTGTTTCAAACCAGTAATACAATCACTTGTGCTCCTTATTGTTGAATAATTTTTACCAGATATCTTTTCTTCAGAAATATAATATCATTAAGTAAAAGAATGTCATAAGGGAGGAAAAAAATGTTATTTGGATTGAGAAAATTACAGTTCCTGCTTTTATATCACACACCTTAGTGATTTATTTTTTTTGTCATGAAAATTCCTGTAGAGAGTCTAAACTCTTCTGCATGGGAAGTCGAATTTGTGTTTTATACATTTATGTTAAATTGCTGACAACTACACAAAGATTGGAGTTAGAACAATTATATTCTGCTATGGAATGGCCATCGCAATTGTACAGAGAACCTGCTTTAGAAATTCTAAACATGACTGGGTAAAAGTGAAAAAAGTACATACCTATAGCATTTGAGGAACCAGCTCTGCCTCAGCTGAAATCAAATAATTCAATATTAGTTCCCTGTAATATGCTCAGCTGGTTCCCTGCTTGAGAAGACTTATTTAGTGCTATCTAGTTTTTTGCTTACTAGCCTGGATAAGCAGCAATAAACTTCATGAATCACCACTAATGTCAGCAATTTCAATGAAAGCAATACATTGTCAATTTTTTTTATATTTGTAAGTTCCACAAAGGCAATAGTTTTTCCTAGGTATTATTTCTCTGTATCTCAAAAGCAAGGAAAAGGTCTTGAACAATATTCCAGAAGACATAAAAGCTGTTTTTCAGCAATTGCATTGCTAAGAAACAATAAGCCCCTGACAACGTGGCCACCAAAAGCTGTTTTGCATCCAAGGATAAACACAGTTCTTGTACCTGATGGTTTTCTCCTCCCCCCATATCTTGTTAGTGCTTCCTTTGTCCTTCTTCTCTGTCCCTCCTCTTCTTCTGCTCCTCACATTTACCTGTAGGCAACCTTAAGTAAGGACAGTATCACTGGGAGTTGTAAAGAGCCGAACAGACTGAAATGGTCTCAGAAGAGGTTGTCCAGGAACCAGGATGATTAATATTGGCATCTTTGTTCCCTTTTCTCCACTCTGCACAATTTGTAGCACTTCCCAATTTCACATATTTTTAACTTTTGTCCTAGTTGAACAAACCATTTCAAAATTCCTGCTTACATAACAGTGGGATTGTTATTTAAACCAGTCTTAAAATCTGCTAAGCCATTCCTGCAGCTATACATTCTGTTCATGTTTTCTGTGTGAATTTCATCCACACAGGTTAAAACTGAATCATTTAAAACCCCGTCTCAATCTCAGAACTGGTTTTGCATGGAGGCATCTACATGGATGTTCTGGTTCCTCTTCCTAACATATTAAGAGAGTCTGAAATACTTTTACTATGGTTAATACATACTGTGATGCACGAAGTTAACAGCACATAGGGGCAAATTAGGATTTCTTTCCCCATTGTGAAAAATGTGCTTGCTTGCTTATTTATTTATTTATTTATTTCAATCATCTTGCAGAAGCATTCCACCCATTCTTACATAGCCATTTACAAATCTCATGCCAGATCTAAACTCTTATTCAGTTTTCTCCACTACCCTGTCCCTGTATAACACATTGGAGGTAATGAAGATGTAAGAGGTTGAATAAGCAAAGTGTATATGACGGGAGTCAGAAGTGCTTTCCAGTTTCTAGATCCAGACATCCTTCCTCTCAGATGAGCTACAGTGACTGAAGATGCTTCAAGAAGACACCTAATGCAAAGGATCAGAACCTTCAGCTATGCTGTGGTGTACTTCAAGGGGGTGGCGTACATAGATTTTATCCTTCACAGTCAGAAGGCTCTGCTGAAAGTCCTTGGGAAGGATGTTTGGTTTGCCTGAATGACCATTAATCCTATTGTTAGGCTCTTCTGTATATACAGATATCTTGAACAGGCAATCCTCAGGTTTAACTCAGCCATCAGGCTTGATTTCATTATCACATTAATGCTTAAGTATCACTGCCCCCAAAATAAAAATGATTGAACGTAATTATGGCAATTCACCCCCTTTCTCAACACAACAGACGAATAGTCTTTACAGTAAGAATTTTGCTTCCTGTCCTGGCAAAGCTGAAATAGATCAGAAATATTTTAATGAGCCACACTTTTTTTTTTCTTTTTAATATCAAGATATTTCTGATGTAGTTAACTGTTTCCCATGCAGAAAATATAAATGAATACAATCCACATTGAAAAAAGAACATTGTATTCTGAAGGATTATGTAGTAATAGCAAAATTAAGAGATGTTAAGAGGAAAAGGATAGATGTTGGAAATAATTGATTCAAAGTTAGCAGAAGAAAAAGAGAGAAAAGAAATATCTGTATGTGTGAAGAGACAGAAATGGACTAATAGCACATCAGAAGAGAAAGAGAAGGAAGTTAAAGATGAAGAGGCTGATGGGTCAACTATGAGATTAGGGAAGAGAGAAAGAAGCTTAAAGCTATGGAAAGGAAAAGAGATAGAGAAGAGAGAAAAAGAAACAAATAGAAAAGCAACTAACCAAATAGCAAATGAAAAGATGGAGATAACCTTTATTAACAGACACTAAAAACAGTCTTTGGGAGAAAAGTTTGAAAAAGCAAATACTAGAGAAGAAGGACATATAAATTTAGGCACTGAGGTGAACAGCTAAAACAATGAGAAAACATTGTTAACATAGCTTTTGTAAGAGAGCAAAACTGTATTTTATTCAAAAAAAAAATTATGTAAAGTTATCTAAGGCACTAATGTCTGCAGATATACTGAGATGAGGATATAAGTCTTAAAAACATTTTATATTTTTGAAATGTTGCTTTCTCTCAGGTCCCAGTTAAAATCTCTGTCTTTCTTAAGCTTTAGTTTTTGTTTCATTTATCTTCTTTCTATTTTATGCCTGTAATTATATAGTCCCTTGGGGAAAAATGTCCATATTATGTATCAACAACACAATCTGTCACAATTTTGCACAGTTGGCAGTCTTTGCTTAAGGGAAGGCCAGGAATGGAATATCAGGGGGTTAGCAGGTCAAGACAGAGATGAATTGACAGAGGACTGTGGGAACACTTGTTCATTGTTTCTTGCAGTATACCTAATTCTGACTAATACTAGTACAGTGTATCACTTGAGATTGTGATCCTGCAACAATTACTCATTTGATGAACATTGAACTCACCCCAAATGTAGTTTAGAATTAACTTAATTAGTGAAGCTGCAGAGAAGCAATTGTGTGTTTTTATTCTGGTCATGACAGGGTGGCAGGAGCACACCTTTATATTAAAAGTATGTCACGTAAATTGGTTAGCTATTTATAAAATTCTACAGATGCCACTGAATGTGTTAAGGTAACCACTACTTAGAAAAATACAATGATGTTATATAAAAATATCTTTTATAACTACAGCATATACATAAATAAATCAAACGACTTTCTTTTTCTTTTGAAAAGTCTGGAACTAATAGCCTTTCTGAGACTAAGCACATAAAATTTCAAATTATCTACATTATAATTGGCCAAGAAGGCCAATAGCATCCCCGCTTGTATCAGAAATAGTGTGGCCAGCAGGACTTGGGCAGTGATTGTCCCCCTGTACTTGGCACCTTGAATACTGTGTTCAGTTTTGGGCCCCTTGTGACAAGAAAGACATTGAGGTGCTGGAGTGTGTCTAAAGAAGGGTAACAAAGCTGGTGAAGGGTCTAGAGCACAAGTCTGATGAGGAGGGGCTGAGGGAACTGGGGTTGTTTAATCTGGAGAAGAGGAGGCTGAGGGGAGACCTTGTCGCTCTCTACAACTACCTGAAGGGGGGTTGTAGTGAAGTGGATGTTGGTCTCTTCTCCCAGGTAACAAGCGATAGGTTGAGAGGAAATGGCCTCAAGTTGTGCCAGGGGAGGTTTAGACTGGATATTAGGAAAAATTTCTTCATGGAAAGGGTTGTCAAGCATTGGAACAGTCTGCCCAGGGAAGTGGTTGTGTCACCATCCCTGGAGGTATTTAAAAGATGTATAGACATGGTGCTTAGGGACGTGGTTTAGTGGTGGACTTGGCAGTGTTAGGTTTATTGTTGGACTTGGTGATCTTAAGGGTCTTTTCCAACCTAAATGATTCTATAATTCTATGATTTATCTCAGAAAATCTAGATATTCATGATAACCATGTCATTCCAAAAATAGACCTTAGCACCTGTTTCAGCATAGTAGATCTTCCATTAATGAAGATTGAAACAAAATTTAGAGATATTATGAGTTCTATTTATTTTGTCCTGGGATTATTACTCATATTGAGAAAGCATTTTTAATGGAGTTTTTCCCATTACAGGTATTTTCCGTTTTTCTTATTTACTTGATCTCTGATATAAAACATTTCTAGTAACTTCTAGATGTGGATGAAAAATGAGTAATTTATCTCATGACTTATAATGAGGTGGAATGAGAATTTTCAAAATTAATGTACTTTGAGTATTCCAGTAGTTGAAGAAACATGGAGACTATCAATAAAAGCTTTCAGTAATAAATGCTTACATACAAATAATCAAAAAGATATATATATTTTTAAGCAAAATATTAAAAAATGAAATTTTTTATTTTTGGCGAGCTATAATATTTTCTGTGATTCTTACTGAACCATTGTAACAACACTGCCATGAACTTAAACATGTTGAGGCAAATCTATAGCAGTTACAATGCAGCACTAAACTGAATAACACAATTATGATCTTACTAGGAATATGTGTGCTTTTGCACTTCAGAAGCACAAAATATCCAGCAGTTTTCACTACCTCATGGGGAAGTGATGGTTCCTAAGTACATTTAAAAGGAAACTGAAGCTGTTCTATGTTAAACAGAAAAAGAAAAAAAAAACCCAAACACCAAAAAATCAAACCCTTTTGTTAATATCATATTTAAGGCTGAGACAAAGTACATGGGACTGAGAAAAAGTTTATGAAGATAGATCAGCGTTAAATTTCATTGTTACGATTTCCCCTGAGAAGCACATATCATTCATATATATGAAAACAGGATTTACTTTTTGGTATTCAGTATTGCATTTTAGAAACAGCTATCTCCTAAGCTACTCCCATGTTCTTGCTTGTTATGACCATTTTCTACTTTTGAGTCGCAATTACTGCACCAACAACAGAAGACAAGATAAAAAGTTATTATTTCTGAGATGTGAGGATCAAAATAGATTTTTTTTTCTTTTTATTCATTTTTATTGTGTCAGAATGCAGGTTGCAAAGAACTTCAGCAGGGATGAAAGATTAAAGTTGTAATTCAACTCTGAATTCAGGATGTCTTTCAGTTCAGTTTGTTTGAAAGTGGCAGGCTAAATAAATAAATCAGCTCCATTAACACTGAGAACTAATGCATTGTTCTACTTGAATTAATTAGTTCTGTTTGTATATGAGTATTATATAGGATAAAAATATTTATTCTTTTATTATTAATCTATTTTAAAAATTAACAGATGGGACAGATGAACTACAGTAAACTATGGATGTAGAGAGTTCACTGTTTGAGTGTTTCATATTCAAATCAAATGATTCTTTTCTCAAAGACAGTAACCTCTGCCTATATAGGTGCCTGCCATTTTCTGCATGTTGCTTTTTTCTGCTACTTCATATATATTAAATAAAAAACACAATGTAATGTTTGATCATAGAAAAAGAGGAAATATAATTAAAAAAAAATCTATAACTGAATAGATTTCCAAGCATTGGCCTTTGCTGCAGACAACTAAAAGAAGTAAGATACAAGTGGCTGCGTTTGCACCAAGTTTTCACTAAGACTCTCCATAGGGGAGAATTATCTAGAAACATATGAATTAATTTATTGTTATGACTGTGAAATTACAAGTGATATCATCAATACTTCCATAGCTATCAGCAGGACAACAAAGATGTGAATTCAGGCTCTTGGTTTTATTATTTCCCTTATTGGTTGCTGGTTTCTGTGTGACCTTCACCGGGGCACTCATGGATTTTCCAAAACACGAGGAAGTACAGTGGGTCATGACCAAGACCAGTGTGAAGCGCAGTCTCTTTGTAAGCATTCACTCACTTCATAGATATCGATTTTGGATGCTCAAGTCAAAATGCATAGAATCCAGCTTACAGAAAAGACTGAAAACTCTAGAGAGTTTATACAAATGAATTTATATTACTTTAAAATTCAGGAAGCAGACTGATAAGGCTTGAAAGATTTTACACAGGTAATCTATAGTAAAAGAGAGTAGTTTTAAAGTGGGGGGTTTGGTGTGGGGTTTTTTTTGTTTGTTTGATTCATTTTTTTATTTGTTTTAGTTTTGTCATTTTACAAGACGGGAATGTCTATGATATTCAGCTAGTGTCCGATGATCATCACAATTCTCCTTGAGTCCATATTCCAGGTGTTAATGGTCAAGCATCAAAACTACCAGAAACAAAATTTAGCCTGAGCCTTTTCAGTACTTCAGGTTATGTCTTTGTAGGATTATGATAAATGAGCTGTTGAAAGACTAAGCAAAGGGCTGTCCAGTGACTCAGCAACTTTTTCAATCATCAGCTGCATGTGAAAGCAGAATTTGCTAGAGACTTGCTGCTGCAGTCATTGATGTATCACTGCTCCTACTATCTTCTGCTTCAATCTGAAGCAAAAATCTTTCAACTGATCATCCCCATCTCATCCTCTTCTCTAAAAAAGAAGTTATTATTGTAAGAAGCATGGAATAACAAACCAAGAGAATATGGATTGTAGCTTTTCTCTCTCTCTTCTCTTCTCTTCTCTTCTCTTCTCTTCTCTTCTCTTCTCTTCTTACTGTATTGCTCACACAATGCAATGCCAAATATCTAAGTGAGAAAGTACATAAAAATGGCCAGTGATAGAGCCAAGAACTTTGTTAAATTTCTAGACCCAAGAATAGTATAATAGTAAAAATCACATTGTTACCCTATGTAATTTATCTATGTATCTGTGATTGTCAGACAACACTGCTAATAATGCATAAATAACCATCTTTTTTTTGTGTTTTTTTGTGTTCTACACTGTTTGGTCAAGTGACAGCTTCTGCTATGGGCTCCTAACATTAAGTTTTTCTTCTTTGTTCAAATTGTAGTATTGGATAGCTGTCAGTGTGGTAGCCCTAAAGAGGATTCAGACTTACTCAGCCACTATCGAGGAGCTGCTCTTCATGACAAGCAACACTGTTCATTTGGTACCTTTCAAAAAAAGCACCTTCACGAGTTCTCACATAATATTAAGTCTATATAGGGCATATAAAGCCATCTGAAAACACACCAAAGGAGTCTCTTCAAGAAGAATTGAATCCCTCCCTCCTCTCCCTCCCCCACAAAAACCTACCACAAAACTATTTTATGAAGTTGGCAGTTTTATCAACTTCCTTTGTAAGCACTCTAATGGTCTCTAAATAATCTCAGACACTACTACAGTATGTCAATCACTATATTTTGTGGAATGCAATATTGAAAGTTGTCATGGGAAGTATTTAATTTGTTAGACAGGTACATGCTGAATGCTTATCCACCAAAAAGATTGGACTGAAGAAACTAAGTTTCTTGTTTTCATGTAATTGGGCAAAGAAAGCAAACCCACAAGTCTAAATCTTGTGTATAAATAAAACACTGTAAATTTTAAAAATGAAATGTCTAAATGGACAAATTGCTATAATTAGGATTTATTCAAAGTGGCTTTTTTCTCAGTGAAAATCAAAGTTTAGAAAGCAGAGAAGTGAGGACCTCAGAGTATTTTTAAAACAAAAATAAATTACTTATCTGTGGGCTTGCTGTGAGGAAAGCAACAGTGAGAGGTGATACACTGGGGAATAGAAGTGAGAGGTATATTAATGTGGCAATTAAGTGCTCAGCAGATGAAATAGTGAGAATGAGAGTGAGACTGGGTGGATCATGGCTAGCCAAAGCAAGTTCAAGGGCTCTGGCTAACTGAAATCATGATTTAGTGTGGGATTTTTTTTTAGTGTTAGCTCAAGAAGTGTTTGAACTGCTACCATTGATAGGTTTATGCAGAGATGATAAAGAGATGATAAAGGTAAAAAATATGTTAATAACTATGAAAAATAAATGGTTTACTGAGAAAGAAAGAACAGAAATATTTCCAGGCTATATGCCTTTGTAGTAATTAGACATAAAAAGCAGAGGAAGAAAATGCCTTAGTCTTTACAGATGCACTTCAAATTATTGGAATTACCAATGAATAATTATTAATACTTGACGGCATACACCATAATTTTCAGCTCTGTTTCTTGTGTCAGCCAGTATATCCATAAACAATTCAAAATGCAGTTGTTATAATACACTAACATAGTGTGCAAGAAAGTGGAAGTTGACATAAGACTCGTACATAAGAATCATCACTGATACTTTTTCTCAAACACCTATATTACTAGTAATTTCAAATGAGCAAAACTTTTGTATGACATTAAACAAACATAAGTGCAAACATTGTTTCACAATATTAATAATAAAAATACATACACAATTCTTTATTAACTATTTAATAAAGTTGTGTTCAAGGGCCTATGCACCTACACAAACACTAATTTTATAATACTTACTTACAAAGTGCCCATATACTTGTTTATCTTAGACACCTAATGGAGGTCTTAGCAGAAGTTATTAGCAGCATATTTTATGTACCTATGTCTCATCATTGTTTACACAGGAGTTTAGAATACTTACACTCCTGACTCCCTCAACTATTTGCTTTAAGATAGGTAGAATGAACTGGAGCCCCAGTGCAGTGTTAGCACTGTTCAGCCACTTACGTATTTACTAAATCTCCTGCTTCCTCTTGTGTATTAGTTTCCTTGTAACAATAAGCACGGCAAGAAAGTCTTCCTATATACCATTATCAATGCAGCAGCCAGGGCTTTGAAAATATCTATACTAGATCTGTCTAGATAAACATCTATTTCTTTCTATCACATTAATGGGAAGGAAGTGGTCAAGGCTAAGGCGGCAAAGGGTCCACAGCCAATCTCATATCACTATTAACAGATGTTTCAGCCTGACTTCTCTTCACCACTGCATGCAGCTCTCTCTTGCACAAGTCGAGTATATGTAGAAGTTTCCCAGGGACTGTTGCCAAGTAAAAGGGGACAGTTGCATATCTATGTACCTTAGCTATGCTTTTCTTGGCTTGCAGTCTGGATTTTGTGGAACAGAATATTATAAAGAAAGCTGCTGTCTTTTTTCTTGCAAATAAAGACAGTTTGCTATTAACCAGCTTTTACATTTCCTTTTTAAAATTTTCCATTCATCTTCTTGTAGAATGAAAAAAGATACACTGAAACTAGAATTGTCTTCACTTTACTATTTATTATTTTGTGTGCCTTGTCACATCCTCTGTTATTCATCTTCTCTTTAAACTCCTTTAAATCCCAGCCTTTTTAGTTTTGCTTACCACAAATATAATTTGATATTTCCAATTGCTTTTGTCATCCACTTTGAAATCCATGTGTTGTCCCACATCTTTCTGAAATATGCTAACCAGAAATGAATACAGTATTCCTTGTGAGTGCATGAAATTGAGCTGTATAATCCTTAGTTATGTTTTCCACTTTTTTCTTTTCCATCTACCTGCTTTTTGATTAGCAATATATGTCAAGCAAATGGTTACTTTGGGGTGTACATGATTTTTTTAAAATCTTCCCAATTTTCTATACCTTATTTAGACCTGGAATGAGGGTGTTTGCTTGTTTTGTAATCATATGTATGATTTTTTCATTCTAAGCCATATTCTCTGGACCTTGGAATCTTTAGAGAAGTCAATAAGCACAAGGGGATGGAACAGTTATCAAATATTCACATCCACATTGTAGTCATCTACATTTGAGCTAGACTGTCATATCATCATTGGACAGCTCATTTCATCACAAAGCAGATGTGTAAAAATATACAGTGAATTGTTTTGAGTAATGGAAAATTACCCTCTATATTTGTACAACCACCACCACCAAAGCTACTCAAAATTGCATGAGCTACTGAACAAGGCTCTGAGCACTCATTAACTCCTTCTGAATTACCTTTTATAGCCTTGATTAAACTACAGATGTGATGAACTGAAGGAGGAATAGATTCAGAAACATTTACTTATACATACAGACCCACAGGCTTCAACTCCTTAGCTCAGTAACTTTAGCCATGGCTTAAAATAGTCCCTTAGGCTAGGTCTTCATCATGCAATTGAGTCCTATGTAGAAATACTTGCATTAACACCATCTGAACATGATAGACTCACCAACTGACACTGAACTTCATATAAGAATACTAGTTCAGTCTTAACTAGCATGGCTGTAGCATGATTATGTTCTCTGCTTAAAAGCCTTGCTGTGCAGGTTTTCTACCAAGGTTTGTCTGTAGCCTGTTACATTAGCAAGGTAATAATACCTTCAGTCCTGAAGCAAGATTGATTACTACTGACTCTTGTTTTCTGCCCTATGTTCTACATACCTGTACATTCATATTTTGACTAATGAGCAACCTTCTAAAAACTACTGAGTAGTTATCTGAGTATAATCAGTTCCTCAGTGTGAATAATGAAGACTCAGGCTATAAAGGATTCATATCATCTCAAGTCTTCACCCTTCATCTATCCTGGACTATTATTACATTCAGAACAAAACACAGAATAAAACAACAACAACCATCAGAGGTACATATTCATATGTGAGGTATAACTTTATTTTTGTTTTTCAGTCACACAATGACTGGTCCCTCAAGGAGTCCTTAATGGAATGCAAACTATTTTGTGGGTTTTGTTTTTTTGGTAGGGTGGTGGGGTTTTTTTTAATTCTTTTCCTTGCTTACCACTTCAAAAAATTTCAATCAGGAGAATCCAGGTGGTAATCAAGCTGTTATGAAATTGTTTTCATGGAATAATTTCAATGGACGTTACATGGTAATTACCACTCTAACATTAGCATTAACAGCAGGGATAATTGACTGAAGTCACTGGCCCTAGTCCAAGAAGACACAGTTTATTTCCTACCTGAACAAGCAGAATTGTACTTTTTTGGCTTGACATTCATGCACATTTGTAGCAGTGAGCATTTAAAAAAAAAAAGTAAACCCCTGTTTTAACATCAAGTCACAGATAGTATGAATGGTTTAAAAGTGCTAACCTTCTGTTTACAAAAACACTATGTTAGCAGAATATGAATTTCCTAAGTTTCTCAGTGCAGTTTAATTACCTTTGGAGAGACAAATTAACACATTTTAATGAAAATCTTAATCTGGGCCTTGACCTGTATTTCAGGCACTACTCTAGTCTGCTGCGGAGCTAAATGATCTTCTTTAAACACAGGAATGTGTTTTTTTTCAAACTTCAGTGACTTTTCTGGCATACATCAGCTGTGAGCTACAACTGCACAAGTTCATTTCCTTTCCCTGCCCACGTACCTAACTCTCAGAAGGGGATTGCTTTAGCAAATATTTAGAGCTCTGGGTAGCCCCAATATTTTGCTTTTGTTGTCAGGTTTCAACCTATAAGAACTTTCATTGCATTTGCATGGCAAGATTTTGGTAGCATGGAGGGCTGCAGGGGTGGCTTCTGTGAGAAGCTGCTAGAAGCTTCCCCTCTGTCTAACAGAGCCAATGCCAGCTGGCTCCAAGATGGACCCACCGCTGGCCAAGGCCGAGCCCATCAGCAGCAGTGGTAGCGTCTCTGGGAGAACAGATTTAAGAAGGGGAAAAAAAACCCTGTGCAACAGCAATTGCAGCCAGAGAGAGGAGTGAGAACATGTAAGACCAACAGCCCTGCAGACCCCCAGGTCAGTGCAGCAGGAGGGCAGGAGGTGCTCCAGGTGCTGGAGCAGAGATTCCCCTGCAGCCCGTGGGGAAGACCATGGTGAGGCAGGCTGTCCCCCTGCAGCCCAGGGAGGTCCACGGTGGAGCAGATCTCCACCTGCAGCCCGGGGAGGACCCTATGCAGGAGCAGGTAGATGCCCGAAGGAGGCTGTGACCCCATGGGAAGCCCATGGTGGAGCAGGCTCCTGGCAGGACCAGTGGCCCTGTGGAGAGAGGAGCCCACGCTGGAGCAGGTTTTCTGGCAGGACTTGTGACCCCACGGAGGACCCACGCTGGAGCAGTCTCTGCCTGAAGGACTGCACGCTGTGGAAAGGACCCATGCTGGAGCAGTTCGTCAAGAACTGCAGCCCTTGGGAAGGACCCATGTTGGAGAAGTTCATGGAGGACTGTCTCCTGTGGGAGGGACCCTACGCTGGAGCAGGGGAAGAGTGTGAGGAGTCCTGCCCCTGAGGAGGAAGGAGCAGCAGAGATAACATGTGATGAACTGATCGTAACCCCATTCTCCATCCCCCTGTGCCACTGTGGGGGGAAGCGGTAGAGAAAATCACGAGTGGAGGTGAGCCTGGGAAGAAGGGAGGGGTGGGGAAAAAGTGTTTTGAGATTTGGTTTTATTTCTCATTACCCTGCTCTGATTTGATTGTTAATAAATTAAACTAATTTCCCCAAGTCAGTTCTCTTTTGCCTGTGGCAGTGCTTAGTGAACGATCTCTCCCTGCCCAATCTCGACCCACGAGCCCTTTGTTATATTTTCTCTCCCCTGTCCAGCTGAGGAGGGGAGTGACAGAGCAGCTTTGGTGGGCACCTGGCATCCAGCAAGGGTCATTCCACCATAGCACTTTTCTTAAAGCATAAGGATGTATTTACAACCCTAGTGTTAAGTGGAAGCTCTTTAAAATCAGAGGCTACTTATACAAAGGTTTGTAGTGATATCTGAGGAGCACAGAAAATATGCATTAGGTAGTTGAAGTCTTTTGTATTAAGTTGATTGAGAAGAAAACTTGTGATTGGTAAAGACAAGAAGTTTGATATCCCAAAAGAAGAATGCATGTTTAATCTCTTATTTCACAGAGATTATTTATTGGAAATGTGTTTGCTTATGGATGCATCTCCTTGGCAAATGATTTTAGCTGAAACACTGGAGTCATCTTTATATACATGAAAACATATCTTCAAGATTTGATGTCATATTCACTTTTCTCTGATAATGAACTGATAGCTGAGAGACTTGGAGAGCTGGAGACCTTACAGGCTAGAGACAAGATTTACCTTCTTTCTGAATAATCTATTGGAAATTACATCTTTTGGGAGTATATCTGCTGCAACCTGACACCCTGAAGCAGGGTGGTGTCAATGCTAGAGTATGTTAGACAAGACTTTGTCTAGCTAAGGCCTGAAAACCTCCAAGGACACAGATTGCAACACCTCTCTGGCTAATCTGATTTAGTAGTGTACTGCCTGCCTGGGGAAGGATTTTGTCCTAATGTCCAGAATCAACCTCCCAAGTGGCTTGAGGCCACTGGCCCTTTTTTTTACCAAGTGCTACTGAAAAACAGAATTTGGTTCCACCATATTTGTAACTGCTCTTCAAGCAGTAAATTTCTATTAGAACTCTTTTAATCTTCCTTTTCACCAAGACCAAACAAGACCAGCTGTCTCCACATTTTCTTATAGGTCATTTACTCCCAAATCCCTAGATAACTTGAGAGATCAGCACTGGGACTCCTCCAGCTTCTTACTGTCCTTCTTGAAATAATTGATTATGGGGGAACAAACGTGGACAAAGCACTGCAGTCGTGGTCTCACCAGCAAGGAGTTGACTGGAACAGCAACTTCCTTGGACCTGTTATCCATACTTGTTGTACTGTATGTCTTGATTGCACAGTTTGCTCAGTACCTTATTTTCAATGAGAGCACACTGCTCTCAAAATCACTTTAGCTGAAATACCATAATTCCAAGACATTGTCAAGCAAGGCTGCTGCTCAGCTAGTTACTTCCAAGTCGCCACTGGTGCATGGGGATATACTGCTTCAAGTATACAACTTTGCAGTACTTCTTGTTGAACTTCATGAGGTTTCTGTTGGTCAAATAGTCAAGTATCTTATGGTCCTTCAGGGCTGGAGCTCTATCATTCAGTGTGTCAGTCACTATACTCCAATACAGTATTGCTCAAGATTTTGTTCAGGGTGCCTTCTGTCTCATCATCTAGGTTGTTCACAAAGAGAATGAATAATATTGGCTTCAGCATGAAACCTGGTGTACGGTGCTTGTTCCTGGCCACAAACTGGAGGCTGACTGAGATATTGATTGCTGTCATTTGACCCTGGCAGTTAAGCCGAAGTTCAGCTCCTCTAGCAATCTGTTTGTCCAGTGCATACTTCTTCAGCTTCCACATGAGACTGTTGTGGGAAATGGTCTCAAAAGCCTTTCAGAAGTGGAGATAGGCCTATTGTTGTTTCCTCCTCCCTGTAGCCAGTCATTTAATTGTAGAAAGCACTTATATTGGTCAAGGAAGATTGCCCTTGGTAAATTTGATTACCTTCTTGTTTGTCATGCATTTGGAATCCATCCTGGATTTCAAGAGGGCATGCTTTATGATCTTTTCAAGGACTCAGGTGAAGATGACATGCCTTTGGTTTTATTGATTTGCTTTCTTGCCTTTCTTAGAGATTCATGCAACATGAGTAATTTTCCTGGTTATTTGTGACCTCTCTCAATAACCATGATTTTTCACAGATGATAACAGCCTTGCAGTTTCATCAGGATCTCTTTCAACACACTCAGGTGAATCCCATTCTGCCTAACAAATGTGAATCCACCCAGCTTCGCTAAGTAGTCTGAAATCTGTTGCTCTCCACTGTTGGCTGTCTTTCTCCTTCCCAAAATACATTTTTTAACACAAAGATCTGGGATTGAGCTTTTCTGGTGATTATAGTCAAGAAAGGGGTTAAGTACCTGAGCCTTTGTCTTAACTCTCACTAGGCTCCCTTCTCCACGCAGTGACTAACCCCCATTTTCTCTGAACTTCCATTTGTTATTAGCACGCTTGCAGAACCTCCTTCTTGTTACTCTTTATGTCCCTTGCTAGTTTTACCTTTGTCTTGGTTTTGTCTTTCTAATTCCTGTTTAAGTGTTGAAGCAATGCTTTTATTCACTTGCTTTGTTGCCTCTCCTTGTTTCCATTGTTTATATTCTCTTTCAAAAAAACTCAACAAAACAAAACTCCCTGAATCCTTCCACTCATTAAAACCTCCTTGCTTAAGAATCTCAGTGTTCAACTGAAAATCCTGATCTTCCTGTACAATGGGATTGTTTCTTCTTGACATCTCTGTAAATGTCCTTTAGTAACTGGACAGATCTTTTGGGCAACCTTCCAATTCATGGTTAATTTCCAAGGAATTCTGCCTAGCTGTTCCCTAGGTAAGGTTGTTTGCTTCCCTAAAATCCAGAGTCTTAGCCCTATTGTTTGTCTTCTGTCAGTTCCTGAATGCAATCATGTTGTAGTCACTACCACTGAAGATGCCATCTATGATCACTTTTACCACCTCTTTGGGAGCAAAAGTTCAAGATGAGCTTTAATCCTCACTAGCCACTCAGTGGTTGATTGAGATAATTGTTAGCAATGCAATCTGGAAACTTCCTAAATTGCCTTCACAATGCCATGCTACCCTGCCTACAGAAGTCTGAGCAGCTGAACAATCTGGCATGAGGATGAGGGCCTTTTACAGGGAAACTTTTGCTGTTTATCTCCAGAAAGCCACATCTATTTCACCCTCTTGCTCACATAGCATGAAACAGAGCCCACCAAAAAATCCTCAGTTTTACTCCTCCCTCAGTCTAGTCCTAGATATTCAACAGATCCATCCACAATTTCATAGTGAAGCTCAGTGCGGTCAGGGAGCTCCTTTACAGAAAGTTAAATCCCTTTCCTCTTCTTCCTTGCCTAACCTTCCTACATATCCTATACCAATCCATACAATGTTCTGGTCATGCTGTCACACCAGTTCCCTGTGATTAGAGTGATTCGTAGCCCTCCAACTGTGCACAATCTTCCAGTTCTTCTTGTTTGTTGTTCAAGTGCTATGTGTTAATTTAATGATAATTTTGCAGGCAGCATGAGAAAAGCTCCTGAACTCCCTCCCTTTCTTAGAGGAATTGTGAAAGTCTCCCTCCTACCTTTTTTGTCATGTTTTAATCAACTACTTCAGGCCCTTAGTCCTCACTCCCAGTGAACAGTTAAAAAACTTTGCATTGGGTTAGGATGTTTGTAAACAAATATGTTCTCCCCACTCCTTATTAGGTGTATTTCATCTCTTTCCAGTGGTACCCCTCAATAATCAAATGAAGCACAATTATCAAAGAAGCCAAAACGTTTTTAGTGACAGTGGATACATAGTCAGGTGTTAGTCTTCCAACTGTGTCTGCTCCTACTCAGGTCTCCTTGATTGGAGGGATTACAGGAAAAAACACTCAGGAAATTTTTGCTCTCTCCCTTGCTCCCAGAGGCCTTTGATCTGCTCAGGCTTTCGTTGTGTACATCAGAGTTTCCCACATGGATGAGCAGAAAAGGCTAGTAATTGGACCATCATGATGTGACTGAATGATCCTCAGAAGTTTCTGTCTGCAAGTTCATGGATATGGATTTTTGGAAAGTGGCAAACTTCCCTGGTATGACAGATCACACCAGGAAACAGGTACCTCTGTGCCACTCAGAATAAAGTCACCAACCACTAACATTTCTAAGTTCTTCTTGGCACTGTTTCCCAGGAAAAGACCTGAATTATTCAGCCAAGAAACTTTGCCAGATGGAACTCATTCTTCCCACTCAATTCCAAGGGCCTTGATCTGCTCTCTAGGTTTCTTTTCACCAAGGAAAGTCGTTAGAAATGGAGTTTAGCAAGAAGAAAGGACAGACTGTGTCATGGTCAGACAAGTGTACTGATCAGCAAGCTGTCTAAATGCAACTGGCTCCTTTTACCTTCTTTTACCTCTGTTTTCCCATGCTGGCTCCTCCCCAAATCACCTTGTTCCCTTCCTTTTCCTGCCTCTGGTCCTTTTTCCTAAACACTCCATAATAAGTCTTGGTACAATCCCAAGACTGTCTTCCCAGCACCCCATAAGTGCACACTCCTTAGGTAGTAACCTCCCTCAGTCTGTGAAGTCATCTGGAGAGCAGCTCCCAGCTCTCATTGATGCATGTTAATGTCTTTCACAGCTGGACAATGGGCTGATACCTGTGACAACCCTCGGAGGATGTGGGCCAGGGTACTCAGGTGATTCCAGTTAGTCTATCATGTTTCCTTCAGCTATCATTATTCCTCTGTGTTGCTTTGTGTTTACTGAGATGAGGTTTCAATCACATAATCTAACTTAGGCAAACAAACAGTTCAAATCTGGAGACAGCCTGTATTCTGCTACAAGAAATAATAATATTCCATGCTCCAGAGAGCTCTTCATGTTAGCCATACCCTTCCTCTCCGTTATATAGAGTCTAGGCTCTTATTTATGCAATTTCTTGTTCATCACCTGTTTGTCATCCCAGGTGCAACGAATGCTGCTCACTTTCTTCTCTAACACAATGCCAGGTGAAGGAGCTGTATCTGTGTCAGAGGACATGTCCTACAGGTGAGATTACCACCATTGTTTTCAGCCCTAGGGAGCAGCACCAGGCTTTTCCTCCAGCATGAGACCTGGATGGTGGCATCCAGCATCAGAAGAACTTTATTAGTAGTGGCTATCAAAGGACTTGATTTGGCTACACCAACTAGTGCTGGGGATCATGTCCTTTGGTGCATAGTCTCTACTGCAGGTTTTTTTCTGTGACCAGCACCTGCTCTGGATCCCTTTTGCTTTATCAGGGCATTGACTGCTGTGTTAACTGTGTTTCTCATGCTTATACATGAAGTTTGCATCAGTCCTGGTCATTGATATCCTCTGGTGCCAGATAAGTAGGAAGCCAGCTGTGAGTTTGCTCTGCAAGATTCTCTGCTTGGCAGGAAATTTCTCACACTGCTAGTTCCTGGCCTTGGTTCACTTTTCTTGTAATCACTGGTACTGCCACACGCTGCTTCCTCCCACGCTGCTAGTCTGAAAACTTCTGATAATACATGAGACAAGTAAACATTGCTAAAAAAAATCCATAGAAGAGGCACATTACCACTTATGATCTCTCCAGTGCAAGTGTTTTAGCTTTGTTTTTGCAGAGTAGGTTTTTCATGTACTGTTTTTGCTATTAGATGTAACAAACTTTACATAAAAATTTTCTGCCAGCATACCTACAACAGTTAGGACCATGAAAAAAAATTCCTAAATGTGTATTCATACACACAAATAATGCTGCTTTGTTGGAGAAATTCTTTGTAGAGGCACAGAAGTTGTAAATGTATTGGTACAGTAAATCCTGCCCAGCACTGAAATATAATTAGGCATGTTTCAACCCTTGCCTAAGATATATTTATCATACTTCAACTAGCACTCTCCTGAACAATTCCCAGGCACGCTCTGGTATTAAAAATGTACAGGGACCATCTCCAGTAGGGCTTTGCATACACCCATCATAGTGTGGAGGCAGAGAAAGTTTATTACTTTAGTTGTGGACTGTTCTGTGCCAGCTAGGCTCTGCCCAGGAGCATTCCCAAGCGTGCTTACTAGAATATCTGTAGCCAAAAATGCCAAAAAAAGAGTATTCTTGCTGATTTAACTTTAAAGTCTTGGGTTTTTGTTGTTTTCTGTTGGCATAGACCATGCCATCATTAGGTGGTGTCTGCCAAAATAGCTAGTCTGGCAAAAGAGACTTTTGAGAGCTATGAAAAATCCAAATAAGAAACTCTTTAGGATATAGCAGTAACAGTTTCAGAGACCCACTTTTATGTTTGAAAACATCATCCTTTCTTTATGTAACAGCAGTGAAATAGTTTTTGATCTGACAGTTAAAAGCACCAGTAGCTATAGAGCAGGAATTAGAACAACAAATAGGAGTTTCTGTTAATTGAGTTGCTTGTTTGTAGGGGTGTGTCTTAAGAGCACAATGAGCTCCATGTAACATCTGGCCTTTCTAGCACATTTGGCAATACTTACAGCTTAGGAATGCTTAGACAAAATAATTTTTTACTGATAGTATTATATTTCTACTTTATACTTGTTTATGTTTTGAATCAGACGAACCAATTGCTAACTAATTAATTTATTCCATTTAGAAGTTTTCCTTCAGCACTTACAAAACCTTCACCAACATGTGGATTTATCTAAGAAAAAAACCTGTTAAAGATAAGGAGGCCAGGGTTTTAGCCTCTGTATTTGGATGTCATAAACTTAATTCCTCTACTGAAATGCTGTTTCCAGCATCTGTTGAAATTACTGAAAATGGGCAAAATCACTTTTTCCTAGAAATCAGTGAGTGTGAGAAAGGAGACTTTCCATTTATCATTTTAACCATTGCTTTTATGAAAAGAGTGAAATGTCAGTTGAAAATGCAGTTGAATTTCAGAATTCCACCTTAACAATAAGTTGAAATGATTTCAAATGATCATGTTTAATGTCCATTTCATGCAAATGAAAAAACCAAAGCAATCATTAACTGAGAATGATTTGACCCTAAATTCTATACTTAAAACCAACAGGTTTCATAAGTTTTTGTAAGTGTGTGGAGATCCTATAGCTCTTAAAAAAAAACAAACCACAGACTTTATTAGAAGTATGATGTAGAGATTCTGTAGTTGCAGCCAAAATACAAATGATTTGCAAACAACCTAACTCCTTGCTACTTCGTCGCGTTTTCCTTTCTGCATGTTCTGCTTGCAAAATTTTTGCCTCCTGCTGTGAAACCATCTATCAAACTACATACAGAGTCCTTGTTCCAGCTAATCTAAAATCAGCCTATTTAGTCTCGATATAGCATAATTTAGAATGGAATATTTCACTTATTTGCAATAAATTTTAATACTACTTTCTTTCTGTCCAGTAGAGAGAACACATCTGTGATCAGAAGACACCTTTTCGGTTCTTGCTTCACAGCAAAACTAATTATGTAGGAAGAAAGAAAAGTCATTACAAATACAAGGGGGTTACATAAAACTAGTAGAACATATCAAACAATACATTAGGAACTACAGTAGATATATCTTTGGAAATAAACAGAATAGAACAAAAGACATTATTGCAAAAACACTGGAAATCTCCAAAAAGATGTGCAACAGGAGACAAAGAAAATCCAAGCAAAAATAATTTAAAAAATACTTTAAAATGTAATACAATTTAATATCCATTTTGAGAAAAATAAATAAATAAATCACTGAGCAAGGGCAGGAATGTGGGATACTAGTAGTGAATGTGGGATACTGGTAGTGAAAGAGAATATCTTCTAAGGAATTTTTGAGGCCTAAGTCCAGTCACTATTAAAAGAACGTAAAAGTTATTAAAAACAAGAATAACTTACGTAAAGACCCTATTTTGGGCACCATTCTACTAGCAAAAAACCATTCTTCTTAGCAAAACAATTAACAGCATAATTCCTAGCATATATAAGTAATGAGTTGCAGAATTCCATTCAAAACTAGTCTATGTTTTGAACTACAAACTACACATACCACACTAAATTAGCCATAAAAATTGGAGAATTTATACTGAATATTGTTTAATATATTTTTTAAAATAAACGTTACTGTTACTATGTTAACTGGTATTGCTCCTTGTTGAAATACTGGTTAAAATAGGTCAGAAGTTTCAGTTTGTATTTATTATTGTAGAAGGCCTTAAATTTAAGATATTAGCTTATGTCAAACAAGACATGCATCTATACTAACTATATTTTTCTTCTTCTAGACAATGCAGAACATCTTATACATTTCAGTGGAATCGTTAGGTGAAAAATTTTGTCCGAACCAGAATATTTTTCCCACCCCCCAGCCAGGAGCAGGGCAGCTGGGGGGCACCAGGGCAGCCCCAGCCCCAGGCACCAGGCACCTCTCTGGGGACAGGGCCGGGCTGAGGCCGGGCTGGGATGGGACATGGGCCCCGCTCACCAAGGCCCACGGCCGGGCCGGGCAGAGCTGTGGGGAGCTGGAGACCAGCCCTGTTGTAGTATCGCTGGAGCAGAAGCCGACGGCCCTGGGGGCTGCCATGACGTCCTGGGCTGTAGGAAAGATGGGGGGAGCTGGTGGGGGGCTGGGCAGGGACATTAGGGTCTTGACACTTTTCTCAGCCAACTTCTCAAATTGCTTTATTTCTGGAAACATTTTGTTATCATTGATACACGTCTGTTGTCTACTATGGCCCTCAGCCCTTTTTTTTCCTTCCAAACTGCTGCTGGTGTGCCAGTTTCTTGAGTTGTGTGGGTCTGGCTGACTGCTGTGCTAACTAACTTCAGCACTTTGCCCTTGCTTCCACGGAATCCTATCCTGCTCATTCCAGACCATTGCTCTGACTGCTCAGGACCTCTCTGAATCCAGTCTTTGTTCTCTGAAGAGCTTAAAGCTGTCTCACCTGAATCACTCTAAAGTGAAAGTGTGGTGCTTTGTTCAATATCATCAATGAATTGGACTGGACCCATCAGTACCCTGGCAAGCACTGGTGGTACTTCACTACAGCTGGGGAATGAACTACTGATAACTACTCTCTAAGTCCATTTTTATAAAAGATGAAGTAATTTAACTGTAACTTATTCCAGCCTTTCCTTTTACTGATGAGTGCTTTAGTTTCTGGAAAGACTGTTCCCATACTTTCACATTCCTAAGAATGCATCAAGCGTTCATGTGAAGGGCTGAGTGACAAAGTTGATTAGGAAAAGGTGGCAAAAGTTCTGTGTGTGAGTTATCACTGTAAATTAAAATAGAGCTTCACTTATTTTAATCCTCCATAAATTTTCTTCTTGGTATTAGCTTTCCAGGTCTTTTTTTGTCATCTTAGGAGAACAATACCATCCTTGTGTGTACTTCCACTGCTGCATTTCAGGTTTTGGTCCTTGTTGTAGTGTAGTCCCCGAAGCAGACTGGCATGACAGCGACTACGTCTTTGCAACCTTTTGTAGATAGCCAAGAACAGAGGGGTCTAGTCAAGATCAGGATCTTAGAGAACAATGATCTATTCCACTATAAACAAAAGAAAGTTCCTCTTTCCTGAAGAGCTTATGCTTCCTGAGTATTAAAATTTTTATTTCAGTTGTAACAGTTTCTAATGTGTGTGTAGAGAAAAGGTGAGACACTACAGAAGTTGGTGTTAAATGTTAAGTTCAAAGGACTGGGTCTCATTAATGAGAAAAATATCAGGCTTTACAACTATCTCACAAACACAAGTGCAATCACCTCAAATACATACAGATGCACAAATATTTTACAATTTGCATTTGGCTGGGGGGAAGAAGGCAGGGTTAGTCTGAGATTAGCCACACAAGTTTTGAAAATTTTTGCCATTTATGAGACAAAAGTTGTTTTTGAAACAACGTTTTTATCTCATTATAAGCCATTATAACGCCTCACCCTGTAAGGCAAGATGGATTTCTTTCTGACTTGTTTTTTTACACATCGACAAAAATAGACATGTTTTTGCTGTCCATTCTCAGCATTTTATATCCATTTCTATGTACTCCAGTCCTCTAAAGGAAAAAGGAAAACTATTTGCTGACTCAGTTCTAATCAAGTCTATTAGTTGACATCTTATCACTATAAAATGTTATCCAAAGTAATAATTTACTTTGCTGAATGTTCAAATAAAATTTGACTCAGTCTACAGAACTACGGTTCTCTTCTGTGGGAGGAAGAAATATGGAACATGCTGACACTTTAAGAAAAAATTAAAATCCTTTAACCCTTTTATTGCAGAATTTGATAGCAGTAGTCTGCAGTGAGGGAAGAAGCAGTAAGAGATTAATTTTATAAAGCTGTATTCTCTTCTCTGCCATGAAGTGGGTACTGAAAGCTACATTTCTCTAAGTAAGTTCCTTGTGATCTCTTGAGTCATTTGGCTGGGATTTTCTTCCTTGTGTAGAGAAAATCACATACCTCAGACAAATTCCCTTCAGGGTAAACTGCTTTCAGGGGAAGACCTTTGACTCTCTACTGGCCAACCGATAGCAAAGTGCCTACAGAAGTCATACTGCCAAAATACTGAATATGGAATATCTACATAAACCATGCAGAGCTTGGGAAGTTATGCAGTTTATATGAGTAAATCAACAGTAATTTATAAGCTGTGTGTATTTGTGATTCAGAAGAACATGCTGGGTGGTAAGTAATGAAGAAGAGATGAATGCATCTCAAAATCTTTTTGTTATTTTTTTTCCATCTTTGTGTGGCTATTTTTTTCCCTGGTATTTCTACCCCATATTACAAATTATTCTGAGGACTTATTTTAAACTGTTGTCCTGTTTATAAACTCTTATAACCAGTGAATTCCAATTTCTTTTGAATCCCCTGATGGTCAAGTGGTGGGCAACGTTATCTTTGTGTAAAGACTTTCCATTATTCCTCCTTTCACTAGTACTCCAAGAGACATTTTCCATGTTAGAAACAAACAAACAACAACAACAAACCCATAAAATAGCTTTCAGAGTATATTCTGTAGACTAATGCATAAACTGGTGTCAGTGCTAGTAACAAGCAACAGTTACCGTATTAACTTGGCAAAGCTCTGAAGAGGAGACTCTTCACCCTTTGTCAGAACTTGTCTTAGTTTTTCTGGAGCTTTGATTTGGCTTATTTAGCTGTAACAACAACAACAAAACCAACATATCAAACAGGTTGTTATTGCCTAATTTGCTATATTTTCACTTAGGTTTTTATAATTGGGTTGTATAACTATAATTTTTAAATAGACAGTAGTAACAAGCTGCTATCCCCAAGGCTATAAACAGGTCACCAATGGTCAATTATTCATGGCTAAAGAAATGCAGACTTGATAACTGGAAGAAAACCAGTTTAAGGGCAAAGAGAACAAGAAACAGTTCTCCAACATATGCAAAATGCACCATGCACAATGAATTTAGATGTAGCAAGGAGCAGCAGTTCAATGAAGTGTGTTAGAAAATGTATAAAAATAGGTCCGGTTGGGTCTTGGAGTAAGGAGGAGGAAACCCAGTCATCAACACAACACTTTCTAGCTCTTCACTTGAGGCTGACTGTTGAGTGTTTGTTCATACAGTCCTCCTCTCTGTCCGCTTCCAGCTTTGTCTTTAGAAAGACCCTAGAGCCTCCCTTAGGTGTGCAGAGGAAGGGTGAACATAACACCATGGAAAATGTGGCAGATACCAGGAAGATTTTTTTGATAATAATTTTAACTATTATTAACAAGGTCTGTATTAATAAGGTAATATGGACTCTTAGCGTTAGTAGCTTTGTATCTGGATTATTAGTAACTGCTTATTGTATCTTAGTTAGACCTCAGATTTAAAGTAGACCAATAGTAAACTCTTGGCTTTCTATATAAGATGTGTTCCCCCTTTTGGTCATAATTACCTTCTCAGTATAAAACCACACAGAAAGTATATGATAGAAGTGAATTTTTCAGAAAATATTTTGAACCTGCATTAAATAGTGCATTATCTTATACTTAGTGAGTCTGTCAGGAAAGGACTGGGGTTTTTCATCTCAAGAAAACTTATTCATTTAACATTTATCAATTACTTTTCCTCTTAAAATGCCAGTGAGAACTAATTGTGAATGTTCTTTTATACATTTTTTCACTGAAAAAAAACTGGTCAAGAGAAAGATTTGTTTTCAACAAAATCTAATCACCTATAAATCTGGGTTTATAAATTACAGATAATAAAAACATGAATTACATTTATGTATGTAAAAATAAAAAGGAAAGAAAGGAGGGAAGGGGGAGGGAAGATGGAGGGAAGATTTAATGGTTTGTTACATTTACAAAGTCAAGTACACAAGTTAGAAAATTCTGCTGTTAAGACTTCCTGCACAAACACAACTCTCTTCTCTCTTATCTTATATATGCAATTATTAGTAATATAATAATGTGGAGAGTTTTTCTTCCCCTACAGGATCTTGCCTTATACTTTGCACAGAATGCTGAACAAAGCCAGAAAAATCTTGAAGAGGTAAGATAAGCAAGACAATTTCTACCAAAAGATTAAAAAAATGCAACATCTTGTGGCATGTCATTTACACACTTCTAGGTTCCTAATAAGATTTGGAGTCCTGAGCAGAATGCCTGGCTTCTTTATGTAGTCAGAATAGCAAAATATTCAATAGGGGGTCTACAAATTCTAACATTCTGGGTAACAAGCACCAAAAATCAGCCTAACAGCAAATATGTTGGAGAAAAATATACCTTGAGCTCCACTTCTCCCAGTCATCTTACTCTATATTGCAGATGGATTTCCATCTCTAACTGAGAATCACATCCTTGGTATCTCTTTTGGAGTTTGACATGTAGGTTAATTGTCTCTCCAAGTCTCAGCTGGACACAGAACAGTAATAGTGATGTCTGTAGACTTCTTTTTATTTTAGAAGTTATTGGTGAGATCTTGCATTCAGTTATTTCGAAGATTATTTCACGACGAGAGGGCTAGAGCACTTATGGGAAAAGTTGTAGAAGGGGCTGAAGTGGTCACTTCATAAAGCCTTCCAGGACAAGCCACATACAGACTGACACAGGAGCAGATCATTAGACCAACAGTGTTGGGGAAAACTATTGTCTTTAGACATTAATGCCCTCAGGATAAACAGTAGATTTTATGGCTTGACTTTTAAAATTGATTGACTAGAGTAGGCAGGACACATAAAACTCTCTATACATGTGAGCCCTAAGTAATTGATAGTATTCACTCACGTATGCTTGTCTCCCCTTCACCACATGTGGTAAAGCAAAATATAGCATCATGTAGCTTTTAACAGCTTTTGTAGCAGCTCATAATTTTTCACATGTAACAGGTATTTCTGACTGCTGTGTATAAAGCTGAAGCAGGAAATATATATGAAAAATATTTTAGTAGTTATGGCAACCACTGTTAGAAAGCAGGCGTTGGATAAAATGTGTGTGTTGTATCATAACAGATTTGTATTGTTTCCTAATCCTAGACAAATTGAGTTGTTGTCTAGCTGAATACCAATTTAATGTTTTGCTTCCATTTTTTTAAAAAATGGAGTTGATATATGATATCATTTTGCTTACTAAAAAGAAATCTTAGATTTAGTGGGGAGTAGCAAGGAAATACTGCTGCCATATTAATATACTTACAGGTATTTCCTTGGAGCATCAGAATTACCATTTTAGATATCAGTGGAAGAAATCCTTCAGTTCTATTAATTTTCAACATGAATATTTAAGAAACACAGACATCAACTCTTCAGAATCACAAAATCCTTGATTAAGAGGTCAGATCATCTAGTCAAACCACTCAAGGAAGGTTAAATATAACTGAATGTTCCTACTTATCTGTATTGCACTTGTCCTTTAAAAAAATCCAAGAAAGAAATTCTTCTTAATAATATTTTTATATTTATTATTCGGAGTAAGTTGAGCAGAAATTAAAAATATTTAACAAGTCACTGGATCCCACACTGCATGGAGAACCCTGATTAATCCAGAGAGTTTGATCTCTGCATTTTTCTGGTATTAGCATATTCTGTCAGAAAAGACATTAGAAGTTGTAATTTTCTGTATTTCGTCAGAGGAGGATTGCAGAAAAACCATTAGGAATATTTACATTTATTCCTAAGTCTCTAATAGTCTTACTGCTCTATGACAAAGTCACATTAGATAGGATTAATCTGAGCAGCTGTAGATTTATCCTAAAACAGATGTCTAACATAGGTCAGAAGAATCGTATCTCTAAGTGATTAACTGTCTCCAGTATAAAGGAAGCTTAGGATAACTACCTCATATGTAGAAGTCTACATCGTCAATGCCTAAAGTTAGGTGAAAGAAATCCTGTCTTGTAGCTTTGAAATACGTGGCTCAAGCACTTGAGTACTGGTTTCATAACTAGATTAAAAAGATAACTGATTGGGCAGCTAGTAGTGGTGTGTACGGAAACAGGCAAAATTTATTGAACTCATCTGAAGTAGAGGTTACTGGCATTATATTATCTTATTTTTTTCAGTGATCACTGATGACTCCTGATAGTGCTGGCAGCCTTTTCAGCAATCAGTGAATTGGTAATTCCCATGGGGAGACATAACTATGAGTAGGCTAATTTTCAGGCTACAGAGACTACATATGGGTGGTTTTCTTCTGCCTGAGTAGCCATTTGACAGGTTGTGAAATGGGAGCTAAGTACTGATGAAGCTGAGAATAGCTGTCCACGAGAAAACATGTAAATGCCTGTAGGAATATGAGAAAATTGAAAATAAACTTATGGTCACTGAGAAACAAAATATTTGAAATAAATAAACTGCTCTTTACATTACAGTTGCACATATATTACATGTAAAGCTAGAGTAAAACTTAAAATGCTACACAGATCCTAGACATAGCAGAAGTTTTTCAGGTCTGAATCAGAAGTCTTAGCATTCTAACTTAATGAACAAAAGGCAGAGTTTGGTTTTGGGCTAACAGGCAGTGTAAATATAACTCTTCTACTTAATAAAAATTAAAATGCTATTTGTGTTCACAGGCACAATGAACTTCCTCACTTTAACATAATCCTGGTCAGATATCTAATAAACAATATATGGGTTATTATTCTTCCTTAGGGCCAGGAGTGAAAACAGCTGTTTGTAAAGTCCTCTCTTTTCCTTTTTTTTTTCTAATATTGGAGTGATTCTGGTGAAAAAAAGTCTGTATGTGTAGAGAAATTAAATATATAACACATATATTGGCTCCTTCCCAGGTGAATTCAGTCACTGTAAAAAAATTACATGTTGTATTCAAAGTTATTCCAAGAATAATTATATAAATATATTAATAAAATAATTCACCTTTTTTCCTCTCTCTGTGGCATTTTGGGAAACACAATAGGCACACCTTGTTGTGACAGATCGGTCTTAGAGGGAAAGTGACAGCAGGGATCTTGAGTAGGAGGCCTTCCAGACCAGCACAGCAATGTAAGGTTCAGCAGCATCTGGCAAGTTGCTGGTGATTCCTGGGCTCAAGTGTCAGGATCAGCCTGTAAATTGCAGGAAATGAGTTTCCAATGCATAAAAGTCTTTATATAACCTCCATCCTGAAGGTTTACACCTTGTAATCAAAGAGCTAGCGTGGGCCTGAAATCTGAAAGCTTCTGTTGGAGCCATGGTGGATGTTGCTTTGGAACTGAACTGTTTAACTTGCTGGTCTTTAGCAAGGCAGCCATTCGTTGTGATTACTGGTGAAGTAGGATGCCGTTGACCCACTCTGAAGCTGTTGAAGTGAGGTTAAAACTTAAGACTGGTATTTCCTAGGGCTGAATCAGTGTGACTGATGTGAGGCATCTTGTACTTTGTTGATCCTGGATCTCAGTGGGAACATGAAAAAGAATATTTGCCTGAGGGGAGGGGCCAAGGATGATAGGCTCTCAGGCTTCTGTGATGAGTAATGGAGATGCAAATTCTATGCTGGCTGAAGTTTTTGGAGTTTAAAATAGCATTGCTTTCAGTAACAGTGATGTTTTCTTTGTACCAGGTGTTAAACATGGGAAAGATGAAGGTCGCTATGCATGTTTTTATCTTGCCTGGTTGCATTCAGCAGGGCATGGTGAGCACTGAAACAGGAAAGATTGCAAGATATATTGAAATGAATTTTGGGGGAAAATGAGTGAGCTGGGATTAAACAGCAACACTATACCAACACTGAGCATGGCAAGAGGGTCTTCATGAACATCACAGTTGCCTTTTCTCCAGATCTTCTCACTTACCTTCTCACCTGGATTTCACGGCAAAGAGTATGTTCATGATAGATGTCCCAGCCCGTGCCAGTCTGTATGATGTGGCACAGCCCGATACAGATGCAGCATCTTCTACTGCTTAGAACAAGCTCTCTGAATGTACCAAAATATGCCTTAAATGCATCCCACTGCACAAATTAGAAAGACACAGCATGAAAAGTTGCATCATTGATGTTTTATTTGGATTTAAAAATAGGAGGCACAGAGAAGAAATTTGCCTTATCTATCTTCTGTCTTCCTCCTCACATATGTTTACTCCCAAGTATACTTCAATAAAAGTAAATTACCAGTACCTTTTTCCTTTGGGGAACTTTTGAAGAGGAAGAAACTTTGCACAAAATATTGTTCATTGAATGGTGGGTACTATTTCTTTTTTGGTTAAATGTACACTGCAGCTCCTAGTAAAGTAAAAGGGAATAACTATTGTCATGGTTTAACCCCAGTCAGCAACTAGGCACCACACAGCCGCTCACTCACTTCCGCCCCACCCAGTGGGGTGGGGGATAGAATTGGGAAAAAAAGTAAAACTAGTGGGTTGAGATAAGAACAGTTTAATAGAATAGAAAGGAAGAAAATAATAATAATAACAATAATAAAAGGATCAGAATATACAAAAAAAGTGATTCACAATGCAGTTGCTCACCACATGCCTACTGATGCCCAGTTAGCTCCCAAGCAGCGATCCCTCCCCAGGCCAACTACTCCCAATTTATATACTAGACATGACATCACATGGTATGAAAAAGGAATACCCCTCTGGCCAGTTGGGGTCAGCTGCCCTGGCTGTGTCCCCTCCCGACTTCTTGTGGCCCTCCAGCCTTCTTGCTGGCTGGGCATGAGAAGGTGAAAAATCCTTGACTTCAGACTAAACACTACTCAGCAACAACTGAAAACATCAGTGTGTTATCACCATTCTTCTCATACTGAATCCAAAACATAACACTGTACCAGGTACTAGAAAGAAAATTAACTCTATCCCAGCCAAAACCAGGACAACCATATAACTTGTTACATATTAGCAGGAGAATGAGCTGCTAAACTTATTCACACTCTGTGTATAGACACAAAACACCCTAACTTAGTATGTTCTTGATAAGTTGCAAGTTATAGCTTTCTACCCTAGTTTAGTTGATGTGGTGTGTGTATAACTTGTACAAATAGACAGCCAAGTGATACACCTTACTTCTGCCAAGGTAACATGCCATGTCCTCAGTCCTCATTAGAATTACAATGAAAAGAGCCCTAAAAAGAGTTTTTATAAACCCTCTATGCACATTTAATGTACTTGTCAAATGAGAAAACTGTCTGGCTGCAGCATTATTGCAGATCTTGGCAAGTATAGGTCCACTGATACCTGTACTGTTATACATGCATAAAAGAGATGATGCAGTTTTAGAATAAACTTCTTTAAAACATTAAGAATACTAGCCTCAAATACTGTGTACAATTTCGAACATGGTTTCTGCATTTTGTATGTGATCATCCCTCACTCTGCATAACATTTTAAAATAGAAGGCTTCAGTAGTTTGGTTTTGGCCTTGACATTTGACCTGGCAAAAAAGAGTCCAGTTAGAGATTTTTCTGATTGCGATTTAATGATTTGAACTGGTTTCAGTACAGACTGGGAAATAACAAATATTTCTTTCATAAGCAGACAGAAAATAATCTCTTGGTAACTTTAGAACATATTTTAGTGGCTGTTCACCATAGCCATCAACTGGTCATCTACGTTTCTGATTATTAAATTTTAAAGAGTCTGACAGTCTGAGACATAAAGAATTAATATAATTCTATATCACAGCTGTAAAAGACTAAGATTTTTATTCCTCTGTTGTATCAGCCAAATTAGAAATACAAAGTTTGTTTCTAGTGGGGAACTATGCAGCCCACTCTAAGGTTTTTGCATTATGTTATACCAAGTACCTCTGAGTGTGAAGAAATGCTGCTTCTTTTTGCCATTGCACTACTTTTCAAACCAGCATTCTTTTCAGCCATGCATATAAAAGCAACTATAAATCTGTAGCATTACCTTCATTGATTAATGAAATAATTATTATCTCACTATTAAATGAGTTAGTTCATGCTTCCTACACCCTTTCAAACACAGCATAACCTGCACTGAGAAATCTCTATTCAGAAACCATTATTTGATGGATAAATCTGGCTGGTTACCAAAAACACTCAAGCTTCTCCTTTTCAGATAAGATCTTTGAAAAGAAGGTGCAGGAGCCAACTCCAGTAACACAAGACTACTGCATAAATTATGGAATATTTTTGATTGAATATGTAAAGCCAAATTGTAATGTGTAGACAACAAAAACTATTTTCAGTCACATCTTCCATATTAATAATGAAGCACATATGCACAGTAATCAATCATACATAATTTTCAGATTGCTAATTCACCTCACAGATTTTGCATGTGTGAGCTGTCACTCAATCTTCAACCCATTTGCACTCCCTTCTGTAGGGTTCGGCGTTCGGAAGATCTCGCGATGTCACGGAAAGTTAGAGGGTTAGTCGCAGCCTTATGATGTGTCTGTAATCCCACCTACCCTTGTTAGTATAAAAGGAATTGACTGCGCAATAAAAGGCGGAAGTTGGCGCTCACACTGTGTGTGCTATCTGTCTCTTTCCCTGATCTGGGGGGTGATCAGTGATCTAATCGTGGCACCTTGATATGCGGCGAACGCTACACCCTTCCTCCATAAGGAATAGTATTTGTGCATACTGTATAGTAAATTATGTCAATACATCAATCCAACATCCATTTGTTATTAGTGATAAATAATTAAACATCCAAACAGAAGCAGAGCTAACATGTCTATATAAAACATTGGCAAATGTCAATTACTTTTTATACAAATGTGGAGGTGACATGATTTCAGGAGAGGCAGACAGATTTGAGAACACTCCATTTCTTAGAAGGAACTTCAGAAATATCTTCTGTACTTTTCTACTTGTATCTGCACAAAAAGACTGTAAAATGAACATAAGATGCTATTACATTGGACTGACGTTTCAGTCACGTATTTGCACCCATTTATTGCTTAGAAGAGAAACACAATCCTTAAAATAGTGGGCTGGAGCAAATTTGAATTTGTTTCTTACAAGAAAAGTGATGTAATGCCAAATTGGTACAAATAATTGCACACAACTATGATCAGATTATTTATTGAGAAACAAACATACAAGAGCAACTTCAGCATGGTTTAGTGGCTTGTTATGTTGCCAGACATAAATATATCTTGTTTCCACACATATAGATTTGATAAGTTATTCATAAGTGGGTTTGGGTAGAAGTTGCGCTGGTCCCTGAGCACACTACGTCTATCCTAATTTTACCTGTCAGCTATGTAACGTATCCAGTGGATTAATGGGATGATACAGATTTTTGGAAAACTAAGCTACAAACATTCGGCTTACATCATCATTGTCCAGTTAATTGCTCCCAACCCCTAATATTTGTCTATCCTCTGGAGTTATCTCTATCACTTTTTTTTTTTCTTTTTTTGTTCCCACTCCTGGGTTCTGACTCCCCTGACTTCTTAGGTCTTTAGGGTTTAGAGAAGCAGCTGTAGAAAGACCATACCATCAAACTTTTTTGTAATGAATTACAGCTAGAATTAATCCCCATTTGAAGGCTTGACAGGCTAACTGTTAATAACGACATGGGAGAGTGCTCACAGGAGTGATCAGAAGGAAAGTTCTAGCAGTCAGGAAACTGATGTCTTATATTCGTTTCCAATGCCAAGCCACATAGGTCTGTATTTTTAAGACAGTTTGTTTCAGACTACCATTGGTTCAGGTCTGCAATCTGAACCATTTTAAGGAGGTATCCATATCATCTGTCCTATGTTATTCAGCTAAACAGCTTTGGTTATGGTAAATTTAGAAGCTTGTTTACAGTGAAGAGGACCAGGTCAGCAAGGAAGTCTGATGCCTGACCTTAGAAGACCCTTCTGGATTCTTCCTCTTTAAGTAAGGCACTTCTTTGGTCTGATTATTGAATTAATATTTCCAGTTTTCATTGAGAGGTATAGGACATGTAAATACTCAGGCAAATAGGGGTGAAGTGTGCTAAGCCAAACATCAAAATGTCAGGGCAAAAAAACCTGAGATCTGTTTCTTGAAACCTAGGATCTAGTACCCTGTGATTATCCAATCTGTATAAAATAGACTGCACTTTTTTGCTTCTGTCAAGATTACTATGTTGATAGCATTATATAAGTGCAAAGTGTAATTGTAGCAGTAAGCGGAAGAGAGAAAAATAGGAAAAGTAGCTAAATGTTAAGCAATAACAGTGAGAAGTATGTATACATTTCATTAAAAGGTAATTACATTTAGAGCAGAGAACTTCAGAATGATATTTAATTAGTTCTGCAATAGAAACAATTATCATGAAAAAACATGTCTAGGAACAATAAGAATGAATCTTTTCCCAAATGTATTTAATTATACATAAAACAAATGGATACAGAATATAATTAATACAAATGATATAAAGCTGGCTGCTTATTTTTTATTTATTTATTCACATTTAGAAAAAGTTGTCCATAATAATGGGAGTAGAAATATTAATGCAATCTGCAATCTGAATAGGACTTTTAGCTGAGAAGCCCTCTAAGAGTATATGTAAGTACTAAGACATGTAAAAAACCCCATAAAGTTACCCTTCACATTTTAAAACACAAATACAAATAAATTCCTAAAGTGGACTGACATAGTGATAAATGCATGTGGTTGTATAGCAATTTCTAGCTCTATGATTTTCATCTATTCTGTCTACTATAGAAACCGGAATGAGGGTTGTGAATCACTGAAAGACTCCTCTTCCTTTTCCAAGAAGTAGCCCTGAACATTACTTTTAGCTCCTCTAATTTTTACACACCTGTCCAAGTAATTTGTACACTTCTGGTGGCATGGAATTTAAGTTATAATTGTGATATAAGGATGAAATTCAAGTTTGCCCTACAGCTATAGCTGTTTGGCTGGGTATGAAGGGTGTTCCTGCGTGCACCCACAGTGCTCTCAGTCATCAGTTCCCTGTGTTGTCTAGAAACTTCTCAGCTAATTTCTGCATAGATGAGACAATGCACTGATTTGAAACAGCGGACTGACTTGAGACAAGATGATTGACTGAACTCCTAGCCACTGTCAAAGCACGTGATTAACTGGTGCAGAAAGTGGGAGTTTTGGACAGCCCCAGACATTCCCCCAGGCTGTGAATAGGCCAGTTGGTAGGTGCTATTTGTGCACTTAATTGTGTTGGTTATCTTGGGGACTCTGGCAGTTGCAGAGACTCTACCAATTCCTGATGTAGAATTGACCAAAAGATACATAAATAATATAAAATAGTGTAAACCGTTCCTGCTTATGCAGGTTTGGTCACATAGCAGTCTTCTGTATACAGCAAAGACAGACAAGATATTTTGTACACAGTTTAAGATAATGCACAGAGAAGGATCACACATTTTCTGAAGTGGTCACATAGGACCATCAGCCATCTGGATTATAAGAATTCATTAGAATAGTTTGGAAAGTCTCAGCTGATTTGGGTGAAGATAATGTTGAAAGGGCCCTTGCAACAGGGACTCCCATCACCATCCAAATAGCAAACAGCCATCCTGTTCAACAGATTTGATTCCTCACATGAGCATTACACTATTCAAAGATGCCAATAAATTAGAACTTTTTTAAACAAACCCTGTCTGTGAATGTCTGTGCAGCACCTTACATGGAATGTGCTGTTCTTGCTGAATGTTATTTCTAACATTGAGACAACAGAAACAAAACAAAGTATTTGTATATAACACTAGATCAAACAAAATAATCAGGGTAGCCAGCTACATTTTCAGCCCTGGTAGCCTAAAGTTAAGACTGGAAATCAGCACAAGTACAAGGAAAAAATAATATATGACTCTCCCGAAAAGATCAAGTGCAATCAAGGAAGGTTTTTTTCAAGCTGCATGGTTCTAGTTACAGACTTCCTTAGTTCTCTGAGTCAAGTCCTCTCTACAAAACTTACGGAACAAGCTGAAGGACTGAGTTGAATAGATTGATGATAGGTAGATAGACAGACAGGTGGATTAATTATTTATGTTGCTGAAGGGAGGTCAGATCTCTACTTTCATCTTTTGGACCTGGCTGCATATTTAATACTCTTATTAGAAAGATGGCTGGAATGCCTGATGTTAATGTTCCCAATTGTTGATAGATTATAGTCTCTAGGAGGCCCCCAGTGTCTCCTCTACTTGCATTATTTATATCTTACTAATTATTTAGACCCTGCTTATTTTAAAGAACAGGAATTATCTACACACTAATTAAAACTGTCAAGAATATTTAATATTATTTAAGAAGGCAAAAAATGTCAATGGTGAGATTGAATACACAATATGATTTTGTCTTTTCTTGGTACTACAGTGTCCAAAGCTTCAAATGCATGTATTAGTTTGGAAATCTGGCCTGGGCTTCCTTTGACCAAATGTAAATATCTATGTTACAGATAGTTTGACCTCCCTGTCTTTATGCCATTTGTAAGAAATGGAGACAAATTAGCACTCATAGGAGATGATTAATTTCATTCCGAAGTAAAAGTCTAAAACTGATTAGAGAAAGCATGTTGAGGAAGTGCTTAATTTCTTCATTTATGACAAAGGAAACCTAGGATGCCAACTCAGATGTGGCCATCTGCATTCTGGATAGCTGAAGTTATGATGACTATTGTCCACAGGGTCATGTTCTAAGCCTTCAGCAGAAGGTACACATTTTTCTACACACTCTGTTTGCAGGATCAGATCCAAGTACTCATAACAGCAGAAATACTTACAGCTTTATTTCAAAGTATTTAAAAAAAAAAAAAAAGAAACACCATGTTACTGATGGTCCATATGGCTACATGTAATACTGAAGAAAATTCAGTAACTGAATGCAATTTTGCATCATTATTTACTACTATATCATTATCAATATCATTTCATTAGTATGTCTACTGCAAATGAACTAAAGGCAGGAATTTTGAAAGGTGTATTATAGGCCTGAAAATGGTCCAACTGAAATTAATGGTATATTTCTCACTGAAGTCTGCAGGTGCAAAATCAGGATAAATGCTGAAGGCCCTACAAATATTTCACTGAGTTAAAGACTGAGGTTAGACGAACCAAATTTGATCTTGTACTATAAGGCTAAACACAGCAATGTCTATCTTTCAGGCAGTTTGCAGCTTGGAGTAATTTGTAACACCAGCCAAAATGTTTGGACTGTGTGTCCGTTTTCAGGAATGATATTCACCAGGCCTGGGCACTGGGTAGGAAGTCATACTTGCTGTGCTCAAAGGACAGATAAGAGTGGAGGACAACTTTCCAGAAAGTTGGACCCTTCTTCTAGGGTGTGGGAAGATTTGGTTTTATGTGCTTGAAACTCACAACTGTGAAACATCCTCTGAAATTAGGCACATATGACTTGTAGTTTTATGGTTAAAAAGGAGTGAATGTTTTGTTTAAAATGCCACTGGTGGGGAAAGACAAAATACTGCTGAAAAGGCCGTATCTTTTGTATCTGCCTGACTTTTTACCATCAGACTAACCTTCTGACTAACATCAGAAACAATTTGATGTCTAAATCTGATCTCTGAATCTGTTGAGTTTTATGTCGCTGAGTGGGATATGTTTGTTTTCTGTTTATTTGCCTTTATGAAGGTCTTTATAAGACACATTTGCCTTTATAAATGTCTCTGCAATAATTTGAGGATACGTCTGTGAGAAGTATGTGCATAAGTTCTTATATAATTAGAAGTCAAATGAGCTATCTTTACTACTTACAAATATATATATATATCTACTGCACAGCCTAAACAACCAGTCATACAAACCCCCCTCATAAGCATATGCTTGTTCAAGCCATTGAATTACTTTGAGTTTGGCAACAGCTTGTCTGATACAAAACTAATGTTCTCTTCGTGGACAATACTGTGTGGAAAACTGTGCTTACCACTTGTCCTTGTTTCAGCTGGGGCAGAGTTAGTTGTCTTCCTAGTAGCTGGTACAGTGCTATGTTTTTGAGTTAGGTATG
>NW_010972898.1:4794481-4834412 GCF_000737465.1 Haliaeetus leucocephalus
TAGTTGCTGGCTGGGGTTAAACGACGACACCACCGCAAAGAAAAAAATTATACAAGGACTGAAGGAACAAATGGTTAAAGACCCCAATGTCTTGCTGTCCTTTCTTTTTCTTGCAAAGTAATTGGCATCCCCAAAGTTAACTGAGAGCTATGAATGATTAGATTTGTGTTACAGAGATTCAAGATCACGTCTTTAGACAACTAAAAGAAGAGAAGGTTTCAATCCTGTAGCAGTCCAAACCTCTTTACTGATGCAAATATTTCACATAACAAATCATGTTTTCCTATCTGCATTCTTACTTGATGGTGTTAGCTCCCTCAGGTTATGTCCATCCTACACCTGATAGACTGCACTGATTGCCAGACTGAAGGAATTAAGTATATTAGACAGAGTTCCTATTAGTCTTTTTGCTTGCAGAGCCTTAAGCCTAATTCTTTAGATGAAGGTTAATAAATCCAACATACTAGTCACTGTGGCTTTAGTTACTTAGTCTTCCTCTAGCAGAAATAGGTGAAAAAGTAGCTACAATCCAATAACAAGGAAGACTTGAAAGAGGGAGAGTAAAATAGGTGAAGAGCATAGACAGTAAATGCAGCAAAAAGAGTCCATGTGCCTTATCTGGGGAAAAAAACCCCAAACAAACCACAACAAAACCACCAGACATCTGGGTGGGGCAGTAGGAGAACAAAAAGCTCAAAGTAAGCACTGAGATAAACATACTAGCAATCATGGCAGAATACAGGAATACCAAGGACTCCCTGGCTACACTAATAAATTCAGCGGCACTCAGAAGCTCGATTGTCCATACTGTGGAAGTGCTGGAAGGCTCCTTGGCGGGCTTGTGGGTTGTGCCTGCTAGCTCACTCCCAAACTGTCCGTGGTTGTGCTCAGAAAATGGAACATCTATGACATACTTAGCAGGCAGCTTGCATGAAACCATATGTTTCTGAGGCCTTGTTAACTAACATACATAGGGGCCACCCCATAGTAGAATCATAGAATTATTTAGGTTGGAAAAGACCTTTAAGATCAAGTCCAACTGTAAATCTAACACTCAAGTCCCACTAAACCATGTCCCTAAACACCACATCTACACATCTTTTAAATACCTCCAGGGATGGTGACTCACTGGGAAGCTGGTTCCATTGCTTGATAACTCTTTCAGTGAAGAAATGTTTCCTAATATCCAATCTAAACTTTCCCTGGCGCAACTTGAGGCTGTTTCCTCTGTCCTATCGTTTGTTACTTGGGAGAAGAAACTGACACCCACCTCGTTACAACCTCCTTTCAGGCAGTTGTAGAGAGCGACAACGTCTCCCCTCAGCCTTCTTTGCTCCAGGCTAAACCACCCCAGTTCCCTCAGCTGCTCCTCATAAGGAAGGCTCTCTAAACCCTTCACCAGCTACGTTGCTTTTCTTTGGACACACTCCAGCACCTCAATGTCTTTCTTGTCGTGAGGGACTCAAAAATGGACACAATATTTAAGGTACGGCCTCACCAGTGCCAAGTACAGGCAGAGGATCACTTCCCTGCTCCTTCTGGCCATTCTGTTTCTGATACAAGCCAGGATGACATTGGCCTTCTTGGCCACCTGGGCACACTGCCGGCTCATAGTCAGCTGGCTGTCGACCAAAATCCCCAGGTCCTTTTCCACTGGGCAGTTTTCCAGCTACTCTTCCCTAAGCCTGTAGCATTGCATGAGGTTGTTCTGAGCCAAGTGCAGGACCCGGCACTGGGCCTTGTTGAACCTCATACAGTTGGCCTCAGCCCATCGATCCAGCCTGTCCAGATCCCTCTGTAGAGCCTGCCTACCCTCAAGCAGATCAACACTCCCTCCCAACTTGGTGTCATCTGCAAACTTACTGAGGGTGCACTTGATCCCCTCATCCAGATCATTGATAAAGATATTAAACAGAACCGGCCCCAATACTGAATCCTGGGGAACACCACTCGTGACCGGCCGCCAACTGGATTTAACTGCATTCACCACAACCCTCTGGGCCCAGCCGGCCAGTTTTTTACCCAGTGAAGAGTATGCCCATCCAAGCTATGAGCAGCCAGTTTCTCTAGGAGAATGCTGTGGAAAACTGTGTCAAAGGCTTTACTAAAGTCCAGGTAAACAACACCCACAGCCTTTCCCTCATCTGCTGAGCAGCTCACCTTGACATAGAAGGAGATCAGGTCAGTCAAGCAGGACCTGCCTTTCACAAACCCATGCTGACTGGGCCTCATCACCTGGTTGTCCTGTACATGCTGCGTGATGGCACTCAGGATGATCTGCTCCATAACCTTCCCTGGCACTGAGGTCAGACTGACAGGCTTGTAGTTCCCCGGGTCCTCCTTCTGGCCCTTCTTGTAGATGAGCATCACATTTGCTAACCTCCAGTCAGCTGGGGCCTCCCCGGTTAGCCAGGACTGCTGATAAATGATGGAAAGTGGCTTGGTGAGCCCTTCTGCCAGCTCCCTCAGCACCCTTGGGTGGATCCCATCCAGCACCATAGACTCGTGTGTGTCTAAGTGGTGTAGCAGGTTGGTAACCATTTCCCCCTGGATTATGGGAGTTTCATTCTGCTCCCCTTCCCTGTCTTCCAGCTCAGGGGCCTGGGTACTCAGAGGACAACTGGTCTTAGATTAGAGACTGAGGCAAAGAAGGCATTATGAGCCTCAGCCTTTTCCTCATCCTTTGTCACTATGTTTCCCCCTGCATCCAATAAAGGATGGAGATTATCCTTAGTGCTCTTTTCGTTGTTAATGTATTTATAAAAACATTATCAGAAACATTTCATTATATAGAAACATATTAGCTGGTCTCCACGCCCCAAAATACTCTCATTAGTATTTGATTTGCTAGTACAGACAAGTACTATTCAGAGCTTTCCCAATGCTGATTATATTGCCGTGGTATAATAGAAGTAACTGGAATTCTTGCTTATAGAGGTGAATCAGTGTGCTGCCAGTAAAGGTGTTCAGATAATAAATCCTCATCCTCTTGCACTGACCTTATTCACGATGCTAACATTTAAGTGAAAGTGTTTGCATCAGGAGAAAATAAAAGAAAAAAAAAAAAAGAAGGGCAAAAAGTGGTGGAGAGGATAACTGGTGAGATATGCAATCTCTTGAAGAAAAAGTGTAAGGTATGGAAACTTAATATGCTAAGATTCCTTAACAATGACATAGCAAAAGACAGTTCTGAACACCTTTATTTCTATGACAAAGATTGTAAAAAAAGTTTTATAATGTTGGGGCATATTGAACCTAACTAGTCATAGGTATGTATACAAAGGATAGTAACTTTGTACCCAAATTTTAAAAAGTTCTTTGGACTTCTCATTGCAGGACCCACATTGTCTTCTGTGGCATATGCCTTAAGAATTTTTTATGAAATATCAGCCTAAGCAAGGCATACGTACCCAAATCTACCACATTCCAAAGCTGAAGTAACAAGCACTGATTTATGGTACTGATGTTAGCTTTAAGACTTTGTTTATCATAAAGACACAGATAGCCAGAGTTATAAGCTACCTGACACACATTTACCTCTAGAAGAAATTCAGCAGAATTATTCTAACAGGATACATGCTAACACTATACATCACTATACATTTTAAATAATAATAAGAAGGATCAAAGTTTGCCCAAAGTCTGATAATATAGTATTTTCAGTACACATGTGAGCTTGCTCTGCCTAAGCTTGAAAACCAGCTAAAACCTATCAGACTGCAGTAGTATGGTGCCAGGTCCGAGTTAATAAACCCTGCTGAGAATTAACATTCATTTGTTTGGGGTCTGTGTTATGCTAGGAAGGTTACAGATTGCAGACATCTTTTTAAAATACACTATGCAAACCTACCCTCTAGAATAAAATACTGAAAGACAGTTGGGAAACCCATAATTACACCAAGATTTTACTTCTGTTTTCCCATGTACAAGGGTCAAAATGACATTATGTACAAAAACGGATCTTTTCTAACTGGTCGTCCTATCTTAGTATAAATTATTCATATATATCATTAAGCTGTCACAATTAAAATGTGTCCCTTTGTTCTGTGCACATAAAGCCGTACTCCCCTCCCCAGTTTACTATGCAGAGAAGGAAATTCAAAACCAACATCTACTAATATACCAGTGCAATATTAAAACCAGCTCTTTTTTCAATAGAATGTGACACGGTATCATTCTATCAGAATCTTGTCAGCAAGATGGCTGCCACAAGAAGAAGGCTCAGATATCCCAATTATAAAGTAAAATTTTATTTTCAAATACATTTTATTCACACTGAGGAGCACTTTCTGAGTTTCAGACTGCTGTCTGAGCAAAATAGATACAATTTTCTTTTAACTATTTATTTGTAAATCTCCTCTGAGTATTAAACACACTCATAAAGATATGTCCATAAAGAGAACAAGTACAAACTTTATCCTGACATTTGATTTAAGCTGTGTTAGGAAACTTATTTGACAGATACAGTTTTTCCCCCAAGCATTGAAATAGAGCAGATTGGCATGAAGAGAAGCCCTGATTTTATAGTGAAATATGAATAATACTCTTAATCTCTGCAGATTTTCCTACCTTTTGGTAATATGCTACTAAGTAATGTCATTAGCAAAACAAAAGAAAGACTACCATCCTTCCTTTAAAGGATACTATTAAGTTATTTTAGCTCAAATTTTGACCTGTATTAGTATAAGCTCTTGGCAAACGTCCTCTGGGGGGAAAAAGAAAACCACTAATCTGTTACTTACTAAAATTACCACTGTGGCTCAGCAGAAAGAGTAAAATTAAAGTTAAAACATTCCAGGTGATATGATGGTTCTACAAAAAGCAGAATGAAAAAAAAAAAAAATCTTAATTAGTGAACTGCAGGCTGTATACTGCTTTTGAATCATCATCTATGGTCTACTGTAATTCAGAGGAGAAATCAGAACAACCTTGTATATTTATGATCCCAATTAAACTTGCTGATATTTTGAAAAATTGTTTTTACAGCTTTTTTTAGGCTGTAGTATAATCATCAATACAAAATGGAACATTTTACATGTATTTTTATGTAAAGTTTCAATAAATGCAAAATTATCCATTACTATGATTATTAAGTATATAATTATCAATTTCACAATTTTTTCCTGATAAGTTTAATTTATTTTCTACAAATAGCTTATTGGTAAGGAAGATATGGAAAATTTTCCCAACAGGAGGAAAAAAGACAAGTATCTTTCCAAAGAGAAGTTAACATGACATACTCACTCTGACAAATGAATAAGCTTTGTTCATCATAGGCACTACAGGTGTTTCATAACACGGTACTGAAGTGAGCTGTATTTGATCTGAGAGATTATTATAACTTTTTTTCAGTGATCCAAAAGAACTCTATGAATATTGTATAGAAATAAAGTGATGAGCCGGATTAATTAGATTTTTTTCTGACATAGAAATCATTCTATGACATCTTCAGCAGAATACAGTCTGTATGAATGTGACAAGTATACGTGCACTGTTGCTTGACCAAACCTGTATAGCATATGGTGTTATTATTACTGGTAAATAGTGTTGTTATTACTGGTAAATAGTGTTGTTATTACTGGTAAATAGTGTTCTTATTACTGAATAAACCACACAAAACTCACATCTGTAAAGAAAGCACTATTTTTTAATAAATTAATGAAAGAATATATCATCATTTTCTCAAGGGATTAGCACTGGAAGTAATCCTAAAACTGTTTTGAAACAGGTGAAGAGAGGAAAAGAAAGGAAAGATACGAGCTTTTCAAAAAGAATAAGAGAGAAAAAAAGCACAACCTCCATTCAGAAGCTTGCGTAAATTCATACTTGCCATGAATAGCAAAGAACTCAATAGCTCAAAAGCATTATGGACAGAACCTAGCTTCACAGCAACCGATTTTAACTACCAAGTCCATAACTGCTTTTAAGAACATTACAACTTGCGGGCTGAATCACATACTGGTGGTATATATTTCTCTCTCTAATTGTACTGACAGCCTAAGGAGAAAAAGCTTCTAAAAGAGAGGGATGAATCCTGACCAGCATACAACACTGGACCTCTCTTGTAGATCTTGAGAAATGGTTCACTGTTGACACAGTAATTTCAGGGGGACTGTTTAACAGAGTGAGACAAACTTACCACACTTCCATTGCAGTTCACTCAGAAATTGCTGGGCTAACCTCTCCTACTCAACTGAAGTTGTTCATTCCAAACTGTTCAACAACAGCTAATCAGAGACAGGTTATGATATACTTTTATGAAGCAGACAAAAATTTTCTCTTACTAGTCATGGGCTGTTCAGAGATCAAGTATACTCTTTTTAAATTAAATAGAAGAGGACTGGGCACTCATTTTCAGACAAATCACATGCCTGAAAGACTGAGTTTCTGCATTCGTGTTTTGGCAGGTTCAAAGCTGTGATCAATATTCTTTGACATTTTTTCAGGGTACATAATCATGAAATGTTGGTTGTTCTAATGACTAAAATTTCAAGCCATTGTGTTTGAAAGGGTCAGTGGTTGAAAAGTTGGTATTTGTAGCAGTCCTCTGTGCTTATTTGTGATTACTACATCTGAAAAGTTGAGAGTACCTTCTATCATAACAGCCTTTTATAAATGCATTTTATTGCCTAATAACTTTTAACTATTTTCTCTGTGGGTATATTTTCCTAACTGCACGGAATTTGGTTTTCTCTTTAGCTGACAAATTATTCTATTGCTGAGAGAAGTACACTTTTCTTGTAAAATTTCCAAGATATTGGCTGGACTATGTTTCACAGCAGATGTCCATTCCCTGTTTCAAGCAATTATGTTGATACACCTTTGAATACTTCAGTGAGATCATGTTACATGTAGTTGATAATAAGCTACTTCCATATATTAAAAATTCATTCCTGATATCCAACCTTCACCTCTAAGAAGTATTTAAGAACATAAATATTTCAAACAAAATATTACCTTTTTGCTGCCATAATGCTGTATTTTGAAATCTTTAGATTGCTGAACCATCTCCCGTTCATAGTTAGTCTTTGGAATCCAGTAAGATTATTTAAATTACTAATTACAAGATAAATACAGAGTAAATAGAATATGACCAATTTCAAGGATAAATTATTAAATCTTGTTGTATGAGACATATTTAAAATGTCCTTATCACAATGATATCCTATCATTTCATGATATTGAGGCAGCAATAGATCAGAGTTTTTGGCTTGCAGAATGTTCCTGCAAAAGACTGTGCAAGGACACATATATCTTCTAGTGAAGTTAGTAAAAAAAAAAACAAAACAGATTTTATTCTACCAAATAACTCTTTACCAATTTAAAAGGCATAGAATAAATTGTTTCTGCATCTTCTGTGATGACTGATAAAAGATCCCCCCCCCCCTCCCCCCAACGCCAGACTTCCTTTTCTATTGTGGCAAGAGGCAGGGGCAGGGAGAGGTTACCAGAGAGGATGACTTTATAGAAAAGAAAAAAATATGTGTTGGGAAAAGTAAGATAACAGACCAGGCCAACAAATGTACCTTCATCTAGAAAGATAGGTCTGCTATTGCAAGTGCTGAGTCTACTCATTCACAGAATGGTTGAGATTGGAAGAAACCTCTGGAGGTCATCTGGTCCAACTCTTCTGCTCAAGCAGGGAGACCTAGAGCCAGTTGCCCAGGACCAGCTTTTGAATATCTCCCAGGAAAGAGACTCCATAACCCCTCTGGGCAACCTGGTCCAGTGTCTGGTCATGCTCACAATAGGAAAGTGTTTTCTGATGTTTAGATGGAACCTCCTGAAGAACTTGTCTCCATTCTCTTTGCAACATCCCTTCAGGTATTTATAGGCATTAATAAGATCCGCCCTCTGTGCCTTCTCTTCTCCAGGCTGAACTGTCCCAACTCTCTCAGCCTTTCCCCATAGGAGAGATGCTCCAGTCCCTTCATCAGCTTCGTGGCCCTTTGCTGGACTCTCTCCAGAATGTCCATGTCTGTCTTGTACTGAGGAAGCTAGAACTGGACACAGCACTCCAGATTTGGCCTCACCAGTGCTGAGCAGAGGGGAAGCATTACCTCCCTCAACCTGCAATATTTTGCCTAATGCACCCCAGGACACCATTAGCCGCCTTTGCTACAAGGACACACTGCTGGCTTCTGTTCAACTTCATGTCCACCAGGACCTCAGGTCCTTTTCTGTCAAGCTGCTTTCCAGCTGGGTGGCCCTCAGCATATACTGCTGCCAGAGTTTGTTCCTTCCCACGTGCTGGCCTTTGCACTTTCCCTTGTTGAACTTCATGAGGTTCCTGTCAGCCCATTTCTCCAGCCTGTTGAGGTCCCTCTGGATGGCAGCAGGACCCTCTGGCATACCAGTCACTCCTCCCAGTTTTGCGTCATCAGAAAACTCGCAGAAGGTACACTCTGCCCCAGTTTGTTAGGACATATATAGAAAAAGAACATCAGAGTGGGGGAGGAGAGGTTTAAATCTAACCTACACTTTTTAATTCTAATGATAAAGAGATTCAGCAAGTGCAAAATAGCACCAAAGAGAGAAAATCCAGCTATCAGCAGAAAGCCAGCTGAACTGTTGGTGGTAAAGCATCATTTAATCAAATAAGTTATTTCAAAAAATTAAGCAGACCAGAACAGAAGCTTAAAAGCTAACACTGACAAAGTACCAATCAACGTTATCAGCAAACATTAAATTGCTTTCCAAAACAAAATCCACTTAAAAGTTCACTACACAGTTAAGGACTACTTCACCATAACATAGAAAGACAGGTGTATCCATCAACAAAAATGCTGAACCCCAGGACAGTGATTTCAAGAGTAAGACATTTTATTTTGATAAAACTCCTGCCATCACTTTTTGTGCTAAAGATTGTATTCAAAGTAAAACCATTCAGCACTAACATACTAATCTGTGAAACATTTTGAAGAATATAAATGCAGTCTTAAGGAAAAGAACTTTCCTCAATATTTGCGATTTACAGAAGCATAAAATAACTACTGTTTTACTATGTAACTTTCAATTTTCTGTTTATTTTGTAATGATTTTGATTGTTTTCTTGGGAAGATTTTCCATTATTAGTCACCCAGAATAACACAAAAATGTACAGAAGGGAATAGTCTAACCACCAGCCTGAAGCATGCTCAACTTTGCTTGTGCCTTTCCTAATGGATGCCTTTCTTACCTTTCTAACCACCTCTTCGGTTTGTCTGGACAAATTATAATTTAATATAAAGATTGCTTAATATGGCATTTGATTTAATTAACTTTATAACAAATAATGAAACTAATTATTTTAATATTAATTCTACTTATTATATTTTTCTCTCTTTTGATTTTCTTTTAGCTAGTACGTCACTGAAACTCAGAAAATACTTTAGGAAAATGTCTGAGGACATTTTCCTCAAATATTTAAAATGGGAAAACTCAGGATAATTAATTATCAGGGTAAAAGAAAAAAAAAATCCTTTTGATTGCTATCTCAGTAAGTTTGAAGCTAGCAAGGAATCAGTGATATGATGACATAGCAGAGCTAAGATGGTGCCCCATCAAGCAATGGCTAGTTCAACAGTGACAGAATAAATTGCAGTGAGAAAAAATATTATCTGCAAGGATCATACAAACCCTCCTGTCTTGTTTCATCACAGTGGCTTCATTTGCAGTTAGGGAGTTTGATTCCTTTTTTAGGATTATTTTTTGCTTTCAAGTAATTTCAACTCTTTAATTATGTTTCTTACAGCATTAAAACACCTATGAAGGAAACAGCAGCAATGACAGGTTTAGATCTTTGGTGAGGGTTTCTTTGCTTGTTTGGTTTTTTTTTTTTTTTTGTTTAGTTGGTTATTTAAAAGCTTTTCCAAGAGTCTAAGTAACAAAGACTATCATGGAATTTCCCAATTAAGAAATAAATTTTCTTCTTAATTCCATATTTTATTTTTATACTGAATAGGAGCTTATATTGAATAAGGGGAGCCATTTTGACCTGGTCCAAAACAGAACTAGGAGTGAAATTATGGCTTCATTTAGATAACCGGACTTTTGTGTAAGTAAAGCATTCAAGAGTTCATAAAAAAATGGATATGGCACGAATTTGTCAATATAACTTGTCTTGTGAAAAGAGTCAGTGTTCGTGTAGCATATCTTGATTTAACTTTAAAATATTTCTTTCATGATTCTTCCATGAAATCTAGGAAAATACATTCAGAGTAAATGGCTACAGAAAAAGCACAGCTGACTAAAAAAAACAACAACAAACCCAAAACATAAAACCCCCACCAAACCCAAAAAACCTACCAAGTTTCAAAGTGTCATTGCTAGCAATTCCGCATCAAAATGAAATGGTATTTTAAGCACAATCTTAAAGGAGTCATTTCAATTCTGATTGGTGCTGTCACCAAACCCGTGGATGATCTGTACAATTAAAAAATTTTGCCATGTCCCAAAGTGGAAGTCGAAAGATTAAAGGCATTAACAAGAAGAAGGAAAACTTTAAATAAGTTAAGTAAGTTGGAAATGAATCTGAAATCAAGGAGAAGAAATTCAGTACAAAACAGATTGTTGCTTATCATATGTTATAAATGAATTTTACATAAACTACGGTAGGCATTGTTATTCAGAGAGGATTGTCGATCCCATAACTACCCAGCCAGATAAACTAAGAAGAAAATGAGAAAAGCTGACCTTGCAACAGAAAAATATGCTACTGGCATTTAACCTAACTCATAAACTAGATTGAGGCTGTTTGAAGAGATGTAGAAGGGAATGCAAAGCAAAGGTCAGCTGTCTGTGCCAAATGTAATAAAGACTGTGACTGGATGGAAGAAATTCATTCCACATAACACTTAAACACCTATAAAGAGTGACTGATGGGTGTAGCAGGGGAGAAAGAACAACATGACAGAAAGAAGGTTCTGATGTAATAACATTGCGGAACAGCACAAAGATCTGAGAAACAACATGAGAACCTGGATCTGATCAAATCTTATTTAACTGTGTTTTTGCTTATTTGTAGTATCTGCAGAATAAATTTGGCATATTCTAAGAGCAAACATCCCTTACATGACTGGCTAATCCATTTATTTGTTCTTATAAGTGTTAAAGTGCATCGGAATAAATACTTCTCACTGCAAACATTCCCTTGTCTTATTCTTTTTGGAGTCAGCTGGTGGATGGAAACTAAGCATTCCTTCAATCAGCCAGCCTGACTGGAGAGTGGCTGCAGCCTTCAGCTGGCATGCAACACCAGAAGTGGAAATCAAGCATGTGTGCATGCACACACACAACAGACACTTTGGATAAGCAGAAAAGGGTCTGGAGATTGGATCTAACTGATTTCAAGCTAAATAGCAGTCTCAAGTATGATTTGGATGCTAAAAAGGCAACTCTAACTGAACCTCAATTAAAAGATAGTGGAATTTAGTCTGCTTAAATTGTGTACTGTCTCACCAGAATTTTAGGTATGGATCTTTGAGGACAATCCAGCACACCTAGAATAAGCGTATTATTTACTTTTTTCTTTTTTTTTTTTTCTTTTTTAGTAATGGAAAACTATTGCAGGCAATTCAATCTCCTTAAATAACATGTCTCTAAAACTATAGAAAACCAGTGGAAATGGTGAGTGTTTTCATTTACTTTCCTCAGATCTTTGCTGACAAAATCATTACAATAAAGTCAAATTATTTGAATAGTATCCGGGAAAAGAAGCGTCTGGCAATCTAAACTCCACTTAGAAGAAAACTTAATCCATATTGTCTACATATCTGGACGCTCTCCTGGCTATTAATGATACCAAATGATCAAAGCAGAGGGCCAACTCTAGTGATCAAAAATTGTACATGCAAGCATAGATTTTTAGCGCTGCTTCTAAGATGAAAAAACATTTTGTGTTAGAACATCACTAGACTAGCTTCCCATCATGTCTGTTTCACTTGTAGAAAAATAAAACAAAAAGAAAACCTAAACCCCAAGTCTTGCTGGCCCAGGACCAGTAAGAAGAATCTACCCCCAAAGTTGAGACCTTCTTACAACAAGATGCAGCCAAGGGCTTCATCAAACGGAAGACTCTAATTGTCATATAAACTGCAGCTCAGCTCCCATAGATGAGCATAGTCCAACTTCTCTACAGGCTAGTGATTTTGGCACTTTCTAAGGGTATAGCATTTATGAATTCACTTCATCTCAGACTGAATGGAATATAAAAGGGTTCCCAGTGTTCTCCCTTCCTGAATCACTGCTTTAACTGTAAAAGTATTAGGTAGAAATGGAGACATATTTATCACTAATTTTAGCTTGTCATAGGTCACTTTTTCAGGCACCTAGAACTGCACTCGTGTGTATGTGCTCATCTATCCCAAAACTGCACTTTCGTCCATGTAAGGAGGAGCACTAACAACTGTTCTAACAATTCTCAAGTTCACTAAGGAAACACCTTCTGAATTTACAAATTCATGAATAGGCAGTCCTAGTAACCACATCAAAAAAATCTAGAAAACTGAATACTAAGGGAAGATGTGGTAACAGTCTTACAGTTCACAAGTTATATAAGGCAATGAGCCATTTATTCACTTTTTTCTATCAGAAGATTAAAAAGAAAAAAGCTTAATTTGCAACAAGAACATGCAAAGCAGTTGCTTAGAGCAGCTGAGAAACTAAGCTAGCAACTAAGATGAGTGCTGCTGGAGGAATAGCTCAGGTATATGGAGCAGCAGTTTGTGCTGTGGTAAGCAAACCAACCTTCTAACAGCAGTAATAACTAACCTCAAAATCCCAATAGGAACAACACAATCCATTTCTCCAGACACAGTTCACATTCTTCTCCCCTGACTCAAGTATACTCTGTCTTCTTCTGCTTTATTTGCAGTAGCAGACTGAACCTAACACCTCATATTCAGGATGGAAAAATTCAGTTTTGCCTGTTTGGTTGCAAAGCACTGAGTCAGCTGTGCTGAATGGATTAATCAAGTTAAATAACATACCAGAGGCCTGCTCACTGGTGAAAGAAAATCCATACCTTGTAAAAGAAAGGAAATTTTATTTTATTTATTTATTTATTGATTGATTACTAAGATCACAACTGTAGACACTCCTATGTCCAGGACAGAAAAGAAAATTATACCTGTTCCAAATTCAATCTATGAGACAGAAAGAGACATAAAAAGACTGTTAGTTGCTTCCTGACAATTGCTTTCTAATATACCAGATAGAGCCCAGCTGTGATGAACTTAAAGAGTCACAGGTGGGGCAATCACCAGCTGGCAGAAGGAGAGGTTCTATGAGTATTCTGCTCTCCTAATGCCCTGCAGAAGAGGTCTCAGATTCACTTCAGCTAGGAGTGTTAAAGTGGTGGGAGTAAAAATGAGAATTAATAGAAACATTTGTGAAATTTGTAAGCGTGGTGCAAATATGTAGATGTTTAAGGATATAGTTAGTGTTTAGGTTTTCCCATTTTGTAGGTAACAACCTTTTTGTCTTTTTTTTTTTGAAAGCTTAGTTTCTAGATGGATGGGAAGGTCATACAGCAGGCTTTTAATAAATTAAGAGAGGTGTATTTATTTTTATTTATTTTCTTCCATCTGTAGGGTTTTTTTTGCGTTTTTTTTATTCAATGGGTATTTTATAGGAATGTTTTCAGTAGACAGGTGATAATGAACTCATTATTTAAACAGCATTTTACTGTTTTAATATAAAGTATGTAGAAACTAGGTTTATTTGTTTATTATGATAACTGTTAGGCTGTACAGTTATTTTAATTTTGAGTCTTTAGTACAATCTGTGGGAGGAGCAGCTGTAAACAAAGGGTATTTTCTTCTTCCATCAGTGATAATTGTAAATTGATATCTGAAGGTATTACGCCTTCATTTAGCATAGCTATTTTGTTAAACTTTTGCAGAGGATGATTAGTGTCTTGCTGTTTGTGGCAGCTGTATGGTGAGAAGTAGGCCATCTGACAAGTCACTTACGTTATAAAGCTTCTCTTGGACTGTGTGTCTTATGGTTCTTATCTCTAGAAAGGCTGCCTCTGTGTAAACACTTCAGTTAAGAGTTACAGGCTGTGCTCTCCTTGTTTTCTATAGAATTAGAGGTAGCATAAAGAAGGTTCAGAAGGTGTGTATTTATATATATATATAAAATTTTATATACATATATATGTGTGTGTATAGATTTTTGCAACTCCTTATAAATGGGAAGTGCGGTAGGTACAAGAGACAAGGATGTTCTGACGGTATTATGAACCAGAAGTCTTTACTGTATCTCTTAAGAACAAAGGATCTGCTTCCTAGTCTACTGTTCTCTGTTAAAGGAACTTCCCAAACGTAATGCATGAATGATTGATTTAAAATGAAATGAAGTTCAGGAATGGGGTTAGCTTTCTGATCCATAAGCAGTGCTGTACAGTCTCCAATGTGATACAATTAATGTTCTTACCTAAAGGGTGGAACATTCCAGGTTTGGCTTTTTTGTTCCTGGTTTGTCCAAACCGATGAGGACTCTAGACACTTGTCATACTGTTCTTATATATTTTGATGATATAAAAAAGTGGGCTTTTGTGATTTCAAATACAAAGTAATAGCATCTCAACTATGTCTCAGAATAGAGTTGCATTTAAAAGGGGTAAAAACAAAAAAAAAAGGTTTTTTTATATTAAAACTTAAATGCGGTTAACAAAAAAATTGTGTTCATGGGATAATTATGACTGAACACTAAGAACGGATACTTGAATACACTCATTTTGTACTGACAAAAATCTTATTTTTGCAATATTGCACATGATCCATATAAATGGATAAAATATACAGCAATAGATGCTCTAGCTCTGCCTCAAGCAAAACAACAAAAATCTCTCAATGAAACAAAACTAACTGCAAATCATTAACCATTATAAAGATCAGCAATATGCAGGATGTCTTCCATATTTTTTTGTTTGGTTTGTTTGTTTATTTTTTCCCTGAGAGTTGGGATCTGGTATGTTTGATCAGAGCATGTCTAATGTGCCTTAACAACATTAATTTCAGCTAAGAGAAAAGCAAACCCACGGGTTTTACTTATGATTTTACACTCTTCTCCTCTGTAATAGCATGGTGATAGGTGACTCATCACAGAGTTATGAGACGACCTGTATGAGTCTTCACTTACAAAAAATGCATGGAAATTATTCTTCTTGTTCTGCACACCTATTTATTTCTTGTAAACTTTTTTTCTTTTGAGGGGGCAGGGCTTCCTGTCCAATGCTGCAAACGGCTTGAAATGTCCTGCAAGTCAAGCCTAGATTCTGAACTCAGATAAGATCAAGTCCCAGCTCCACGACTGATGGAATTCATTGTAAAGTAGTCTGTGGAGAAGATGGGCTACCTGCTGCTGAAATAGAAGTTTGTTTCTCTTCCAGGAGATGAAGGCAGATTGCTCATTGCAGGGTACGTGTGTATGTGTGGCAGGGCAGGGGATTTGCATGGGAAGGTGTGGGCTCTTGGCTATAGGTGAAGAGCTGCAAACTTCTTGTTTAGTGTCAGAGGTCTGAAGGCCTTCTACTGTATAACTAAGATGGAAAGATTTTGAGGCTGATGAAAGAATTGGTAAGGGAGCATCACATTATAGCTAGCTATTGGGTCAGTCCTCTGGAAAGGAGATGAAGAGAGCTATTAGTCAGGAACCATTTCTGTATTCTCATTAGAGTTGTCAAATAAAACACAGCTGTACCGTCAATGTAACCAAAGACTGATGATTGGCACTTGTGGGGAAATCCATGCCTCAATAGGCTCTGGAATGAAATCCTGTTATTCCTATGTTTTCTTTCATTTCAACAAGCCTGTTTACCTACTAGTAAAGGGGAAAAAAAACCCAGAATTGAAATACCAGAATTTATTTGGAGATAGAATATCTGCCTTTGACCAGATTTAATTTTCATTTATAGATGAAAGAAAAAGTCACAAAATAAAAAGGGGGAAGGTGGAGTTCAATAAAGTTATATAGGAACACCTTTTTTTTTCTTTTTCCCATTTTTTATTTGAAGAAAGAGAAATTAAAACATAACAAACAAAAATAAAACAGGAAAGAACCCACAATAAACCAGTATTCTTCTATTTAGCTGGAAAAAAAAAAAGTTTCCCATCAGAAAGTGCTGTCATAGTAACAGTCTATTAGGGTGGAAAAACACCTTCATATAAACGCTAGGGATTTTCAGGTTTTACTGATAGAAACAAAATCTGAGGAGATTATGCAGAGAGCATAATCAAACCCCAAAGTGATAAACTTTATCTGTTTAACATCTCTGTCAGTGACATGGACAGCGGGATTGAGTGCATCCTCAGCAAGTTTGCCGATGACACCAAGCTGCGTGGTGCGGTTGGCACGCTGGAGGGAAGGGGAGCCATCCAGAGGGACCTTGACAGGCTTGAGAGGTGGGCCCATGCGAACCTCACGATGTTCAATAAGGCCAAGTGCAAGGTCCTGCATATGAGTTGGGGCAATCCCAAACACAACTACAGCCTTGGCAATGAGTGGCTTGAGACCAGCCCTGAGGCAAAGGATTTGGGGTTATTGTTGATAAGAAACTCAACATGATCCAGTAATGTGCCCTTGCAGCCCAGAAAGCCAACCATATCCTGGGCTGCATCAAAAGAAGCATGACGAGCAGGTCGAGGGAGGTGATTCTACCTCTCTACTCTGGTCTGGTGAGACCCCACCTGGAGTACTGCTTTCAGCTCTGGGACCTCCAACATAAGAAGGACATGGACCTGTTAGAGCAAGTCCAGAGGAGGGCCACAAAGATGATCAGAGGGCTGGGGCACCTGTCCTATGAAGACAGGCTGAGAGAATTGGGGATTTCAGCCTGGAGAAAAGAAGGCTCCGGGAAGACCTTACAGCAACCTTTCAGTACCCAAAGCGGGCCTGTAAGAAAGCTGGAGAGGGACTTTTTACAAGGGCATGTAGTGATAGGACAAGGGGTAATGGCTTTAAACTGAAAGAGGGTAGATTTATATTAGATGTAAGGAAGAAGTTCTTCACTGTGAGGGTGGTGAGGCACTGGAACAGGCTGCCCAGAGAGGTTGTGGCTGCCCCATCCCTGGCAGTGTTCAAGGCCATGTTGGCTGGGGCTTTGAGCAACCTGGTCTAGTGGAAGGTGCCCCTGCCGATGGCAGGGGGGGTTGGAGCTAGGTGAGCTGTCAGGTCACTTCCAACCCAGACCATTCTGTGATTATGAAAAATGCATGCGACCATTTGGGATAAACTTTAGGCTTTATATGTAAATTATATAGTGAGAGATAGCTTTATATATATCTTATTTATACAGAAATTATATAAACTATATATAGCTTTATATATATACACCCTATATATTTTTTCTGCACAATCTTGTTTCACGCATAAATAATACATAATTTTTTCCTCTGTGCAAATTTGTTTTCCTCTCCTTTTTTTACTGGATGTGTAAAATAAAGAGTGAAGTCTTATGCTTCACTGTTTTAGAGAGAAAGCACTTTCCCTCTCTCCCTTCTAGTAACTAGTAATAATTTGTTTTGCAGTTCATTGTTGCCATGACATCATGTGACACACTGTCTTCTACATTCATTCACTCTAACCATTCATGCCTGTAGATTAATCTCTATAAAGAATTGGGTTTTGTTTAATATATTTAATCTGCTGCAAAGTGCTCTGAAATCTTTCACTATTAATTAAAATATATGAACAGTAGTTGCTAAATAAATACTGTTAACTTTTAAATGTATGTCTTTTTTTTCATCATGTAATTTTTTAATGTATTTTCAATATTTGCTTCCTGTATTATAATAGGACATAGTGGTGATGTCCAGTACCTTAGTGACAGTTCTACCAAGAAAGTGTGGAAGGTTTGGGTTTTTTTTAAAAAGTGTGCTTAAGCCTGATTTGTTTATTTAAGGTCCTCCAACAGAGGTGGTCAAAGAATTTCTATAAAAATTATTTTCAATGGGATTTTCAAAGAAAAGCCAGTGTTGGGGGAAATCACACAGACCTTTGGAAAAAGAATAATAGCAAAAAGGTGAAAATAGAACCTGCCTGCTCAAGTTTAAACATCTACTTCAGGATAAAACTGATAAACTAACGGAGAAGTTTGGTTATAATGATGATGTCACCATCAAGTCAGTATGTGCCTCAATGCAGTTAGGCAAAAATATAATAGCTCCTGAAGTTTCTATAACCTGCTAGTTACTGTAACTATAAAGGACTTATTAGCACTAGTAAGCATTAATGATACAAATACAGCTATTTTATAAGGTCTTTTCCTACTAAATGTTAACCTAACACATTTTTTTTAAATTAAAAATTAATGACAAATCCATGCTGTTATTCAAACTTCTCATTAATAATCACCAGAAAACATAACATAGCATGAGGAGAAAGATACAGAAATTGAAGGTTTAATTTAAAAACTGAAATGGAAAAAAAAGCATCTAGTAAGAAAATATAGCAAGTCCTCTGGCAAACATGCAGTGTTTTGGAAGAGGCAGAAACAAACACAAGTTGTTCAAACAGGAATTTTATTCCCTCAAGAAAAAAGGAGAACTTCTAAAATGCAAAAATTGAAAGTAGTTATTCTTCTGAATACTGAAGTCAGAGATGAAGATTAATGTGCAATAGTTACATGAGGAAAATGAAATAAAACATCAGATTGCAGTCAGAAAAAAATAGAATACTACTAAACTCATTTCAACTACCTCAGTTTTAAATAGAGACCCTGTAATAGCAGAAACTTCAATAGAAGGTGAAATTGCGGGGTTGGGGAACTATTAATTCTTGCTGATCTGCACATACCCATCAAGCCCTGCCCATATAAAAAATATTTCTTATTGCATCTTAAAGCAGAAAGAAGCACTCCAGGCCTCCTTAATATGGGGTGAGGGGTTACAGGGGGCAAGGAGATGAGGAATGACAAAGAAAAAGGAAAAAGAATAGAGAAAAAAAGCATCTTCACCAAAAAAGCTCATTTACATAATCTGAGAAAAATTAGATTCATTTTTTGTTATTAATATAGATTTGTTTACCTCCCTGGAAAACTGCATGGATTATTTTTAGATTCTCACCTTTCAGAAATGGAATTATGAGAATTATTCAGAAAACTGTGAAGTATTACCCTCATGCATATATTCTGAAAACCAGTGGTAATGACACATAACGGTTACCGTAATGGTTACGTATTTCAATACTACAGACTTTTTTGAAATGGACCTGAAGTCTTGTAGAAAAATCGTATTAAACTGTTACAAAGATGCTTGAAAAAGCTACAAAGTCTAGTTTAAGTCCTCATAATTACAGGGCAACTGCTTTTTCTTTGGGAGTTTAACTTACTACAGTGTTATTCATCAAGAAGCTTAAAACTAAACTATTTATCCCTGGACTTTAAAAATAGGAGCATTTTAAATTCGTACAAACTGACAAAAATCAAGTGTATCATGATGAAGAGACAAAAATTATACTTGCTGTATACCTGATAATGAGTGTGTGTGTATGTATATGCTTGTGTGCTGTACATAGATGCTATGTATTTATGGCAAAACATGGATATAAGTGTAGAATTTGTTCCTCTTGGCTTCAGAGTGCTAAATTAGTCTCCAGAGTAGAACTACAGAAAAATAGGAGACATTTGACCTTTTTTATTTCTTTTTTGTGGAACAAGGTAAAGACCAAGATTCTTAATCTCTAAGATCCGGAAGAGGCTGAAGAAGACTTAATGGCTCAGACAACATCAGCTGACACAAAAGTTTCAATAACAATCTCTAGAGAAGGCATTGATGCACCCTCCAACAATATGAAACTCTTGCAGTACAGTGAAAGTTTGCTCATTGGCTCAGGTAGATAAATATACTACACATTTTTTTAATGAAGTATTTCTAAGAATCGGAAATGTTTGGTTGTTCCTCCCCATAGTGGTTGTTCAAACCCATCCCTACTAATATATGATGGTGAGATTGCTAGTAATTTGCAAGCACTTTTTAGAGCAGAAGTTCTATTCATCTTACTAAATATTTTGCACATTATAATAACACATAGAGTAGTACAGTTCTGTATTAGTCAAGGAAAAATTATGAGAAATATCCTGTGCAGTAAATTACAAGCAAGGACAAATTTAAAACAGTTGTCCTTGACTGCCTTATATCTACTGGGCAAAAATAAGCCTTAGTGATTTATGATAAGAGAAATAATGACTTTATTAAAGACTTGTTCAAGCTCATTTTTCAAAATGTATAGTACATGTAATCATTTATTACTGATTTTTTGTAATGCTTCAGTTGTACCATGCAACACACATCATTTGCTTATCTCATTAAAATTTTCTCTACAGAAAGAAAATATTAGGTCACCAACATAATATTGCAAACTCTTTAAACTAGATTAGGAGAGTGAGATTGAAAACACAGTGTCTTATTTGATGACAACTACTGCTAATCTATAAAATACTTTTCAGTGTTTAACTGTTTAAAAGCTTTTGTCAGCGCCACCTTATTTATCATAGTTCTAGAATTTGTGTAATGTTGCACACTGATAAATCAGGAGCTGTAGCTCACTGAAAAATAATTTAATTCTTTTTCCCCAAATTGTCCCACTAACATTTTATTTTCTGTTGTTGTAAGGACATGTTAATATTAGATAGACTTTCTGTGAAGTCCTGATTTTACAAATACTCTTTCATTGGCTTAATTTAATGTTGTGGTAAGTCTCCAACATTTCAAATAACTTGCCAATGTCATTTGTTATTTACCGTTAATATTCTGACATCTCCCTTTGAAAGTAATTTCTGTTCTCATGTGACTGCATTCTGCCACCCTTAGCACTTATTACTTTCTGATGCACCCTTAGCTTCATCTTCCCATCTATGTTTTGTCCAATTCTTTGCAGTGTTAAAGGCATTCATCTATATGGAGGTAGGAATGCCTCAGGACATATATTCAGGCCTTGGTTGTACCTGCAGAAATAAATACTCTATACTCCTATGCAGCATCTCTGATGTTAGTGAAATTTATCAAGTCCAGCTGTCACTGCAAGATATGGCTCAGACTCATTCAGTATGATTCTGAACATCTATTATGACACCTCATTTAAGAGACCAGGCATCCTAGGCTTCCTCAGGTGGCCACACGTCTTAGGTAATCTGCATCTACCTCGATTCATACTTGTTTTTACAAATAATACAATCAGTAAAGGGTGCTCTTAAATATGTGCTTAATGTTAGCAGGATGAATCCATGCATAAGTCTGTTTTGCAGCATGGAATCTCCAGATGAGTAAAATGAGTAAAAAAGGCAGGTGAAGTTCACCAGTAACTGGTTTTATAGAGTTCATACCAGTAATAAAAGCTAAAGCAAGCATCTTACTGTGAGCATTTTTCAGTGGTCCAAATCTAAACAATCTGGACACAGTGGAGAAATATATTTTTGGGGTTTTAGAGAAATTGTGTTTTCTGATTTGTATAAAGACTGTGTAAATGTATAGAAGTGTAGAAATAGTTTGACATTATCATGTATTTCAACAGTAACCCTGTTATTTCTGACGAACAAATATTTTGAATGCAGTTCAAAGTAAATCATGTTCCATTCCCCTTCCCTGTCAGAGTATCAATGATGGTGATGAATCTTGATTACAAACAAAATATGAAAGAAAGAAAATACCAAGAATAGTTTAGATTTCTTGCTTTGAAGATAAATTTATCACAGTAAATCTTGCTTGGGACACTGCTGTCTTTATATACAAAAATAAAAGTTGTTTCTATTCTAAATATCTGAACACACAGAGAAATGGGCTTTACTACTCCTGTCCAACTGAACAAAATAGTGCATGGAAACATTTTTTTTTTTCAGAGATCTCTTGCATGTATTTTCAGAATTTCCAGTCCCGTGAAGTTCAGCTTTCAGCCAATCTTCTCCTTAAGCCATGCATTACTCTTGATCTGTCAAATAGCCACTTGAAAAATCTCCAAAAGAAAAAAGGAAGGTGAAGTTTGCCAGACAGATAACTCTCTCTAGATGCTCAGATTTGACTGAATTGGAAGGAGTTAGAGCAGGAAAGTAGCTTTCCCTCAACATTAAAGCATTAACTATCTATACAGAAAATAATGCTGTGAAGCCTGAATTATGTGCTATGTTCCAAAGTAATGAAGCAGAAAGCCTTATGGAAATAATGTCTTCACAGTACTCGGCAAGCTCCTTGCCAAAGCTATTTCTATTTAATTTTCAAGCCTAGAAACTCAGATAGAATGCTCTTGCTATCACAGTAGTTGTGTAGCTACCAATGAAAAGGATAATGTACGTTAGTTGTTTCTATTTATCCTGACAAAATAGAATACTAGAGCTGCTGTAAATAGTACGTCATTAGTTTTGCATTAAAAAGAACATATTTTAGAGTGCTACATGAATAGGTTGGTCAGAAATCCTTTGAAAAAAGCCTGTTACACAAAACCATGATTAAATATTTTCCAATAAATTATATAGCTTGTAAATAAAAGCTCAAAATAGTTTTTTAAATGTGTGTTTAACTTAAGGAATGCAAAATGTATCGCAACATTGAAAAGATCTGTGTGCAATTTCTTTTTGTAGAAATGGAAGAACTGGAAAGGGAAGTTCTCAGGTATGATTAGCTTATTCAAGGAAATACAGATTTCTTTGTTACACTACTATTAAAAATAATAAATAAATACAAAGAGTTCTGGTATGTGAGACAATCCAGAAAGGGTAGGAAGCGGACCAACCAGTGCAGATATGCAGATATTCTATTCTGAGAGGTTGAAGATAGATGTTGTTATATTGTGACATATTCTAACGTTTCAACTTTTCTTCAGCCCTGGAAATGGTTTTGCCTTGTGTTAACAGAGGAAAGTGAAAAGGAAATGGAATAAAAGGTATTCGTGGTGTTGCCTCGTTGTCAAGTAGTATCTTACAGAATGTTAAATAACTCCTAACATGTATTTTTCTTGTATAGCACAAATACAAATATTTCACTGTTTTTCCTTCTCTTCAGGTCTTTGTAATCTGCTTACCATTCACTGTGATCATTGGTGCTTGTCTACAGATGTAGATGGAAAGGGTATATTAAGATTGTCATAATAACTGTCCAAGACATATGAAGTTTTAAATCAAATGGCTCTCTTTCTCTGTTTTGGTAAGAAAGCCCTCTCTTGACTTGGATATCTGGCACATGATGTGTGCCTAAAGAATAGAATTCTCCAATTATTGAATCTACAGTGTTAGATACGCTAGTGACAAGTTAGATATGTTATCATTAGAGATATGCTGTATATGTTATTGTCTCTCTACGGAGACGTTTGTGACCACAATGACTGTCACTTCATAGGGCAAACTTCATTTTGCCTGAATTCTGAAATAAAGGAAATGTTGCTGAACAGAATGTTTAAAGAGCAAATACATAATGGACAGGACAAGCTGAAGTTACAGTGTAAGCGTCTATTTCCCCATTCAAATGAAAAATGGATACATGAAGCCAGCATGTACATCACAGATCAGTAAATAAAATTTTTGAAACCAGTCTTCATAACCAATAGATTTCAAGTAATTATAAACACAATATAACCACTATAAACCATTATAAAAGCAATGGCATGTATGCTGTTTTGCTTGCCTACAACCTCCATATGTTTTATTACTAACAAGGATGGATCCCCATCCACATCAGAACTGTATCTAGCTCTGTCCTAAACTGGAATTTGGTATTTTTCAATACTGGATTTTAACTCTCCATTCTAAGTATGTTCTTAATAACCTTAGATGTGCTTTTTTTATAGGTGTTATCCTTCATTGATTGAAACTGGTACATCTCTGGAAAGGCTGAGAAATACTGAATAAATCTAATACTTTGTTTTCAGTGGAGACTCATATATACTGAGCCTTTCTGAGTATGTTCTTAATAACCCTAGAGGTGTGTTTTTATTGGTGTTATCCCTCATTGATTGAAACTGGTGCATCTCTGGAAAGGCTGGCAAATACTGAATAAAACTAATACTTTGTTTTCAGTGGAGGGTCATATATACTGAGCCTTTTTTCTCTTGATTGCTTTGAAAGTGGATTATTTTCATAGCTACATCTTGTGCTTATTTTTGTGTACATCACTTTCCACAGGAAGCACACTTTCAATCTTCAGACCCAGTGTTTATCCATTAACAGAGACATTTCAAATGCTTTCAGTCTTACTGAATATTGTATGTCAAGAAAGACTTCACAGTGTCTGGACTTTCATAGTAGTGTTCTATAATTGCAAATATGCATTTGAAAAGAATCTGCAGTTCTCCACTTGGATCAGAATGCAGATGTGAACCTTGGAAGCACATAAAAGTGTATCAGATTTTGACGACGTTCCAAGATTCACAACTATTCATTTAACGCTGTGAAAACCACCATTTTTGATAGAACAAATACAAAGATAACACCATGACAACCTGCTTTTGATTTCTATTGATGGAATATGTTGTTTTTACATTAGAATTGGGATTCAAAATAATGTAATTCTATTCTTTTAAATACTAGATAAAAGACCTTTAGTCAGGCACTAGAAATATAGAAATGAGTTAACATCCTGCTTATTAAAAGCCAGTGGTTTGAAGTGAAGTAATAAATTCAGCTGATAGAGAAGATATACGATTTTATTTTACATTATTTTTCCAAGATGCTTCATTTTTTTTCTTCTGAAAGCCTTGCTTCAAATAACTGGAATCCTACATTCTTTCACTTGTTAGCTTTTCTGCTCGAACTGCCAATAACTGACAATTAAAGCTGGTGGTGATGGTGGTTTTATAGTAAAAAACATCTGTCTTCCAGCAACTGATTCAAGATAAAAACTTCATTATACATTCTCTTTTTTCAAACATAATGCAATTCCACAAAAATCTGTGATACTAAATGTTGGTGTGTCATAGCAATGCCAATATTTTTCTGCTAATGGGCAGACTACTGGTAGATTTGGTTGAATAGGGGATAGAAAAAAATGAAAAGCAAGCTTTAACTGCAGTGTCATGATTTAGACATCACTTGTTTGAGATCATATGAGATCATGGCCAGATGGCTGCAGGGATCACCTCCGTTCAGATCAGGATGAGTATCTCTGATTTGGTGAAGTTCTGTTTAGGCTACTGTTATTAATATAACTATAAAGAATAGAGCAATGCCTAGAGCAAGAAGAAAGTGGAACAGAGCTAACCACAGTAAAGAATCAAAAAAATCAAATCATGTAAAGGAACAATTTAGAAAATTGTTAATTAACATCCATAACTATCTTCTGTCTGTTAACACATAAGTAACCAAAATGATCACTATCAAGTGTTGATCAACAGCATGGTATAAATGACAAATCAAGTTTTATTCCTGCTGCTCAGATAACAATTAAAAAGAACTAAAGAATGAGTTGTCAGGAAAGACTGGGCTAAGGCTTTCAAAAGTTTAGGTTTTCACCAGGGAGGAGGTTTGGGGGGTATGTTTTCTTTTTTAATGGAAGTACAATGTGGCTTAGAGTTTTACATACACTTGTGGAAAGACTATCTCATGAAGTCAGATTTGAGGATTCTTTGGAGTGCATGATTTTAAGTTCTGTCATTGTTAAATACCTTCAGTAAATTAATTCAATTAAGCTTTGTCTTATTTGATATAATCAGTGTTTGTGTCAGCTCCATAAAAATTATCTTCAAAGTTTTCATTTTTGCTCTGAGATCTTTCCTAAGGGGGTAAATAAATGCAAAAGTTAGAATGTCTTAACTATTATGTCACACTGATTTACAATAGAAGATTTACCTGGTAAATGCTCACATACTAATAGTAGTTGTTTGCAAATAATTCCTCTTAATCTCATAATTAGGTTAAGTCATTGTAATGCAAGTCACTATCAGATACATCATTAAAACCCAGCACTTTATGTCAAATCTTTAGACCTTTACAAAAAGTAGTGTTATAATCTGAATAAAGAAAAAGAAGTCTAACCCATACTAATAACATTGCTGTAATTAGATATTAACAAGTTGCTGAGAAATTATTGTTTGTGGGCTCACTTTATCTCTCTGCTTTAAAATACTTTTGTTTTGTATACCAAACTACCAATGACGTTAGAATAAGAACGTATAAGTGAACAGGCACAAGACTGTAGCTTGTGTCCCCAGGAATGCAAGATAGTAGGAGCCTTGAAAGTACAGGAACAAGGTAATACCAGAGAACACAGAGCTAGATTGATCAACAATATTTGGTGTTATAGATGTGTAAAAAGCCTAATGAAGTTAACTTAACTGATAGAGTAGTGGAGCTGTCTTTAAAGTGTGTATAACACTACACAAAAATATTATCTTATTATCATTAAAGGGAATTGTTTCTTTGCATTTGATCTAATGTTTCATTGGTTGTGTTTCATTAGTCTGGTTATCTGCCATTGAGAAGTGGCTGTTAATTCTGAATGCAGCTGTGACGGCACCACTATACTTTCCACCACTAAAATGTCCCCTTACTCCATTTAGTGTGAGATGGATATTCTGAGCTCTCTGGAGGAGAAGAGATGTGATAGCCCCAAACATGTCAATTATTACAGTCTGTCTTCAGATGGATCAACTCAGTCTCAGGAGAACTGCGACTCAAGGCCCTGTGCTTTGAACAGCTTATGTATTTCCTTAGGTTCTAATGGGTTCTTGAAATCTTTGAAACACCTGGAAATAACAAACTTAGGAATGAGACTTAAATTTTCAGGCAGCCAAAGCTATGGCCTTTTTCTATGGGAGAACAAACCTAGCTCAGAAACTCCTCAGCTGCTCTCTTTGTAAGCCTTTTCTGCTGCTTACTGGAAGAGATCATGTATCAGTGGAATATCACTCATTGATACCAGACAACCCCCAGTATCAATACAGGCTGGGGGATGAAGGGATTGAGAGCAGCCCTGCAGAGAAGGACTTGGGCGTACTGGTGGCAGAAAAGTCGGACGTGAGCCAGCAATGTGTGCTTGCAGCCCAGAAGGCCAACCGTATCCTGAGCTGCATCAAAAGAAGCATAACCAGCAGGTCAAGGGAGGTGATTCTACCCCTCTACTCTGCTCTGGTGAGACCCCACCTGCAGTACTGCATCCAGCTCTGGGGTCCTGTCCTGGTTTCAGCTGCGATAGAGTTAATTTTCTTCCTAGTAGCTGGTACGGCGCTGTGTTTTTTAGTTAGGTACGAGAAGAATGTTGATAACACTGATGTTTTCAGTTGTTGCTAAGTAGTGTTTAGTCTAAAGTCAAGGATTTTTCAGCTTCTCATGCCCAGCCGGCGAGAAAGCTGGAGGGGCACAAGAAGTTGGCACAGGACACAGCCAGGACAGCTGACCCAAACTGGCCAATGGGGTATTCCATACTGTGTGACAACACATCTAGTATAGGAACTGGGGGGAGTGGGGGTGGGGGATTGCCGCTCAGGGACTAACTGGGTGTCGATTGGCGGGGGGTGAGCAATTGCACTGTACATCATTTTTACATTCCAATCCTTTTATTATTACTGTTGTCACTTTATTAGTGTTATCATTATCATTATTAGTTTCTTCTTTTCTGGTCTATTAAACCATTCTTATCTCAACTCATGAGTTTTACTTCTTTTCCCGATTTTCTCCCCCATCCCACTGGGGGAGGGGAGGAAGCGAGTGAGCAGCTGTGTGGTGCTTAGTTGCTGGCTGGGGTTAAACCACGACAGGTCCTCAGTACAGGAGAGACATGGACCTGTTGGAGCGAGTCCAGATGAGGGCCACAAAAATGATCAGAGGGATGGAACATCTCTCCTATGAAAAAAGGCTGAGACAGTTGGGGTTGTTCAGCCTGGAGAAGAGAAGGCTCCAGGGACATGTTATTGTGACCTTTCAGTATTTAGAAGGGGGCTTATAAGAAAGATGGGGACAAACATTTTAATAGGGCCTGTTGCAGTAGGACAGGAGGTAATGGTTTTAAACTAAAAGAAGGTAGATTCAGACTAGATGTAAGGAAGAAATTTTTCATGATGAGGGTGGTGAAACACTGGGACAGGTTGCCCCGAGAGGTGGTAGATGCCCCATCCCTGGAAACATTCAAGGTCATTTTGGACAAGGCTCTGAGCAACCTGATCTAGTTGAAGATGTCCCTGATCATGGCAGAGAGGTTGGGCTAGAGGACCCTTAAAAGTCCCTTCCAACCCAAACTATTCTATGATTCTATGAAGAAAGGATTGTAAATCCCTATTGTGTCTGCTCCACATAGGAGGTTTTTGTAATAGAAAAATAGACACAGAAATTGGGATCAAAATATTATCAGATACTGTATTTCCAAATCAGTGCTCTGCATTTAGATTATGTCAGTTTGTACCAGCTAAAAAGATGAATCTGAGGGTTTGCCTCTTAATGTTGTTTTCATGCAATTATTTCCTGGAGGACAAAACAGAAGGAGCTTTTGAAGTCTCTTAGCATGCATCAGGAACATGCTAATGTAAAAAGATTAAGAAACAGAAATTCTTGCTTGAGCAGGAAGCATCTATATAGGACAGGTATGTTTTACAAAGGTAGTAAGGTTTGAGTTTGCAGTTTTTGTATAACTGCAGTCATATAAATAATGCCAGTGGCAGCTAATGCTGTAATTCTGGAACAGAGGATGTCGTGGGTTGACCTTGGCTGGATGCCAGGTGCTCACCAAGCTGCTCTATCACTCCCCCTCTTCAACTGGACAGGGGAGAGAAAATATAATGAAAGGCTTGTGGGTCAAGATAAGGACAGGAGAGATCACTCACCAATTACAAGCAAGACAGACATGACTTCGGAAAATTTATTTAATTTATTAGCAATCAGATCAGAGTAGGCTAATAAGAAATAGAACCAAATCTTAAAACACCTTCCCCCCACCCCTGCTTTCTCCCTGACTTTAACTTCACTCCCTAATTCTCTACCTCTGCCCTGCCCCAAGTGGCACAGAGAGATGGGGAATGGGGCTTGGTGTCAGTTCATCACACGTTGTCTCTGCTGCTCTTTCTTCCTCAGGAGGAGGACTCCTCACTCTTCCCCTGCTCCAGTGTGGGGTCCTTCCCACGGGAGACAGTCCTCCATGAACTTCTCCAATGTGGGTCCTTCCCACGGGCTGCAGTTCTTCACAAATGGCTCCCGTGTGGGTCCCTTCCATGGGCTGCAGTCCTTCAGGCACAGACTGCTCCAGTGTGGGTCCCTCACGGGGTCACAAGTCCTGCCAGGAGCCTCCTGCAGCACAGGCTTCCCGTGGGGTCACAGCCTCCTTCGGGCATCCCCCTGCTCCAGTGTGGGGTCCTCCCCAGTTTGCAGGTGGAGATCTGCTCCCCCGTGGACCTCCCTGGGCTGCAGGGGGACAGCCTACCTCACCATGGTCTTCCCCACGGGCTGCAGAGGAATCTCTGCTCTGGTGCCTGGAGCACCTCCTGCCCTCCTTCTGCACTGACCTGGGGGTCTGCAGGGTTGTTTCTCTCACATGTTCTCACTCTTCTCTCCGGCTGCAGTTTCTCTGTCCCAGCAACTTTTTTTTCCCTTCTTAACTCTGTTCTCCCAGAGGCGCTACCACTGTTGCTGATGGGCTCAGCCTTGGCCAGTGGCGGGTCTGTCTTGGAGCCGGCTGTATTGGTTCTGTCGGACATAGGGGAAGCTTCTAGCAGCTTCTCACAGAAGCCACTCCTGTAGCCCCCCTGCTACCAAAACTTTGCCACGAAACCCAATACAGAGGGAAAATAGGAAGGAAAAGGAACTGAATTTTTATGTTGGATATTAGTTTCTTTAAGCTTTCTGACATTTCTAGAAAGATGTTACTTGAAATAAAAAATATACTTGACCTGTAACCTGGTTAGTAAAATGAAAAAAAGAAAATAAAAAACATAGCCAACAATGTATTTTCTTAGTACAAAGTGTTTCTCCTCTTTTTTTACCCCACTGAGATGCAAAATCAGACACCAAGGGAAAAATTGAAGAAATACTGTAGATGTTTCACAGTACACTTCAATGTTATATGAGGTTTTCTGCCAGGTGTAAATGATTAAAAGATATTAGTCTTGTGCCTAGCATATTTTTACTTTGGCGAATTTCACTAAACAGAGAAATAATAGAACTTTAACGTTTGCTTTAGAAAAAATGACATTCAAAGTTTTAGCTTGATGACTATGTAATCATGTACCTGAACCAGATTAGTAATGATTGTAATGGCTCAGAAGAGAAATGGAAATCAAAAGTATAAACTAAGAAGAAGTTTTTTGCTTGATAAGTTAAAAATTCACCACCATGAAATACTTAAATAGGAATTTACTCAATGAACTGTTATGACTCCTGAAGACTTGCTATAGTCTAATGGTTAAGTAATATGCATTTTCAAAAACTAGAGATCTTTTCTCCCTTCAGATCAGAAAAGATTTATGTGCATAACTACTATTAGTAGTAATGGGAATTATACAAGTCATTGCTGGCAGAATTATATGCTTTAATAGACATCATATTAGCATCTTTTTTAAATCATAAAGAAATAATAAACTTTTAAAAATAATTTTTTTCTAAAAACTTGATACCCATTCAATCAAAAATGAATTTCCCTAAGCGCTGTGTTTTCTTTTTTTTTGTCTGACAGTTTTTGGCACTTTCCTTATTTTTGTTTATACATTTGGAAGAGAAACATGTTGAAAGCACATTTTTGAACTTGTACTTTACTTTCATCACTGCTTTTCACTGTCATAAATTAAAAAGAGGAATGTTAGATATATATTTCTGTTATTTTAAAACTCAGATTGTATCACAATTTTATATTTTTAAATAAATAATTTATTTCACTCTAGCTCAGAAACTATTGTCCTAAGACTTATGCTTATACTACAGATAATAGAGACAGAAATATATAGAGTTTATAAACTTTAACACATTGTGGGCTTATTTATGTGCTGCCTGGAAGAAATCTGGATGTCATTCATACCTTGCCAAATGGGAGGAAAAAAGATAAAATAAATTAATAGAAAACAATATGGATAGAAGTAAAAAAGTAATGAGTACAGGAAAGATTTTTGCTATCTTAGACAAGATCTGTCAGGGACTATTGTTCAACTGTAAGCTTTATTCTGACATAGATTTAAGTTTGTCATCAGTTCAAAAAGCCTGATCATGACACTTCAGAAACAGGAGATCTCTTTTTTACTATTTGCAGTCACCAGTTCTATCACTTAAAGTGTCAATTGACCCAGAGCTCATGCCTGTTCAGTTATAATTCAACTAAATCTTATTATAATGATTTTTGTTTAATTCTAATTTTCCACAACTTTCTGTAATTCCCTTATATTCTTTCTTTACATTTTCTTTTTCCCTTTATTGATACAACAATCTACAAAACAGCAATTAAGTCAGTGGGGACAGATTCCTGTTAGCAAACGATCAATACAGATATGACTTTATATGAAAAGAGATCATCCTGTCAGTCCTGATTACTTTCTATTACGTTTTCCTATTGTATCTTGAGATGTCATGGGAGGATAAGCATGGAAACAAATTTATATTTTTGAGTATGGCAATAAAAGAATGAGGAAGACACAGATGCTGTTTGAAGAGGAAGAATTTTTAATCATTTTTTCCAGATGGCAGGAAGAGGGTGGGGTGTGTCTGATGGATATGTCTTTTGGTCCTCTACTAAGCTGATCTATAGGGTTCTATTTTCTAGGGAAAAAAATAATAATAAAGAAACAAAACCTACCATCAAAGTTAAAAGTAAGTCTTCACTCAAAAAAGATTGTGTTGGAGAGTATGAAATGTGAAATTAATCTGAAAAGTGTTTTCAGTATTTACACAAACCAAAGGTGCTGATATGCTGGCTGCCCTTCAGTCTTTATTAGACCATCTAATATATTGAGAATTTCAGCACTTTTAACTCAAGATGGTGCTTTATTTCCCTTGACCTCACTGCATATGTAGGAATACGTGGAATGTAAAGAATATGTGGATATCTGGAATGCAAATCATACCTGGTTTGGGAGGAAAACTAATTAAAGGTTGTTAAACATAACAACTAATTACAAGGTAGTAAAAGTGATAAATTAAACACCTTACTACACAAAGTGAAAAGAACAGGAGGCGATAGAGACAATAACAAGGACCACAAGTCTCAGGCCACTGACTGATGAGCCACTGAAGGAACTCCTTTGTAACTAGTAAGAAGAAGGCAGACCAGATTATCATGGATCTCAAGAGAGGGAGCAGACTTATGAGATATTTGAGAGAACTTTTGGGATCATGTAAAATGTATAATGGGATGTTTTAAGGGGAGATTGGCATGTGAAAAACCTACTATGGAATGTTTAGGGGAAGAACAAAAGGTGGGAAAATGAGGGATCAAAGTGGATTGGGGAATAACAAGTCAGAAAGTGAAGAAGAAAGGAGATAAGAGGTTGGTCATGTACAAACAAGCTGATGGTCAGGACACTAATCTGGCTATCCCCATGACTGATTACCACAGCATGTTGTATCTTACTAAATTCTGTTCTGTGTGACCTTACTTTCTGTTATGGAGGTGGAGGGCAGGCAGAGGGAGGAACCTGATTCATTAGCAAACGCAAGATGGATTAGCCAGTAGGAGGAGACCAGAATCTGGAAAGATCCAAGGCTGAAGCTGAAGACTAAATAACGGAGCCCAGGATCTGGTGGTGCGCTGGACAAGTTTGGTCTGGGACTCATGGATGCGCATGAATTTGTGGATCACAAGCATGAGGATAAGTGCATGTGCACTAGTGAATTCCAGTAAGGTCAGCTGGAGAGGAGGAACATGATTGGTCCTGTTTGTATTTCTGTCTTCAGAACAACAATAATCCTAAGCCTTGCTCCTATCTGGACCTATCAATAAGAAGAGCTCCACCAGATTTGGCTTGCCTTTACTTTCTAACATGGGATGGAACAATCTGACCTACATAATGGAAGACAATGCACCCTTAGCAAGTTTGTAGATGATGAAAGATAGGGAGAAACTGATAATAAACCAGATTGTGGTGTTACCTTGACAGGCTGGAGACATGGCCTGACAGGAATATCAGCAAGTTCAACAAAGGGAAATGTGAAGTCCTGCTCCTGGGGAGGAATAACCCAGCCACCAGTATAGCCTGCAAGCCAACAGGCTGGAAAGTAGTTTGCAGAAACAGCTGAACCACTTTAAGACAGCAATGTGCCCTGCAGCAACTGGTGAGGCCACATTTGGAGTGCTGGGTCCAGTTCCGGGCTCCCTCATACAAGAGAGATATGGACACACTGAGGAAGGGTCATGATTAAGGGACTGGAGCATCTCACATATGAGTGAGCTGGGACTATTCAGGCTGAGGAAGAGAGGGCTCAGATGTACAGTTATACCTGATCTTATCAGGTCTTATCAGGGTCTTATCAGTGGCACTCAGTGAGAGAGTAAAAGGCAATGAGCACAAACTGAAAACCAAGAAAATTCATTTAAACGGATGTGGTGGTTTGACCTTGGCCAACTAACCAGGAGCCCAACCAACCACTCAGTCATTCCTCATCCTCAGAAGGACAGGAGAAGTAAATAAGATGAAAAAAACCTTGTGGGTGGTGATGGAGACAGGAAGATCACTTATCAAGTACCATCACAGGTAAAACAGACTTGGCTTGGGGAAAATTAATTTCTTTTTTTGACAGTTAAAATAGATTCAGATAGTAAGAAACAAAGACAAAATTAAAATAACACCTTCCCACCACTTTTCTCCCAGGTTCAACTTTAATCCTTCATTTCCAACTCCTCTACCCAGTGTGGAGAACCTGCTCCAGCGTGAACTCTCCATGGGCTGCAATACCTAGTGGAAATATCCACTATGCTGTGGGGTCCTCCACAGGCTGAACTGTGGATATCTGCTTCAGTGTGGTCCTCTCTATGGGTTGCAGGGGAATCTCTGCTCCGGCGCCTGGAGCACCTCCTCCTCCTCCTTCTGCACTGACCTGGGGGTCTGCAGGGCTGTTTCTCTCACATTTTCCCCTCACTCTCCATTGCCTGTGCAGCATTTTGCCCTTTTTTAAACCTGTTTTCCCCGAGGCAACCCAGCCTTGTCTGTGGGGCTGAGCGGTGCCCTGGGGTGGGGGGTTTGGGGCGGGCTGGAACCGGCTGTGTCTGGCACGGGGCAGCCCCGGCCGCTCCTCACAGGGGCCACCCTGTGGCCTCCATAAGGACCAAAACCTTGCCACCTACACCTAACACAGCACAAAAAAATGTGGTTGGTTTTGGGTTTGGTTTCAGTTTGGGTTTTATGATGTGGGTGGTCAAACGCTGGAGCAGGTTTCCCAGAGAAGTTGTGGAGTCTTCATCCTTGTAGATATTTAAAATCTGACTGCACATGGTCATGGGCAACCTACCCTGATTCCACTCTGAGCAGTGGATTGGACTAGATTTCCAGAGGTCCCTTCCAACCTTAGCCAGTCTGCAATTATATGATTCTGTGGTGTGGACCACAGAAAACATATTCATGGTTTTCAGGATTGCTAGCCATCCACACTTCTAAATAATATTAAAATAGTTCAAGTTTAGTCAGTGACCAAAGCATAATACTACCAAAAAAAAAAAAAACAAACAAAAAATAACACAAGGGAAAGGAGGAAGTTAGGAAACTACAGAATAAGGGTTTCCAATGACAGTTTTAGCATTTTTGGTTAAAACATGAACAACTGCTGAACTACAAAAAGGGTCTTTTTAAACCTTCTGAATTCCTGAATTTTGTCTCTAGTTTTGCCATAGTGAGAGTTCTGAGAGATTTAGCTCATGAGAAACCTAGTTCAAAGTTTTGAAGATTTCTGATACACTTGTAATTCTGGGAATCTTGACAGTGGTTGTTTCAGGGCTTTTAAGTTTCCTGCTTCCTGGTGCAGGGCCCTTGGAACATTTCTCTGCATTGAATTAAACTCGCCTAGTATTAGCTGTCTTGGATGTTCTGGTTTTGGCTGGGATAGAGTGAATTTTCTTCATAGTACCTTATATGGGGCTATGTTTTGGATTTTTGCTGAAAACAGTGTTGATAACACAGGGATGTTTTCGTTACTGCTGAGCAGTGCTTACCCAGAGCCAAGACCTTCTCTGCTTCTCCCCCCACTCCACCAGCGAGCAGGATGGGGGGGCACAAGGAGTTGGGAGGGGACACAGCTGGGACAGCTGACCCCAACTGACCACAGGGATATCCCAGACCATATGACATTGTGCTCAGTAGATAAAGCTGGGGGAAGAAGGAGGAAGGGGGGGACACATTTGGAGTGATGGCATTTGTCTTCCCAAGTAACTGTTAGGCGGGCTGGAGCCCTGCTTTCCTGGAGATGGCTGAACACCTGCCTGCCCATGGGACGTGGTGAATGAATTCCCTGTTTTGCTTTGTTTGTGTGCATGGCTTTTGCTTTACCTATTAAACTGTCTTTATCTCAGCCCATGAGTTTTTTCACTTTTACCCTCTCCCCCATCCCACCTGGAGGGGGAGTGAGCGAGTGGCTGTGTGGGGCTTAGTTGCTGGCTTGGTTTAAACCATGACACCATTCATTTTTGAAAGGGGGCTTTTAAGAAAGATGGAAAAAGACTTTTTAACAAGGGCTGTAGTCACAGGGATAACGGGTTTAACCTGAAAAAGAGTAGATTTAGATTGGACATAAGAAGAAATTTTTTTACAATGATGGTGGTGAGACACTGGACCAAGTTTCCCAGAGAAGTTGTGAATGCCCCATCTCTGGAAGTGTTCAAGGTCAGGCTGGACGGGGTTTTGAGCAACCTGATGTATTGCAATCTTTCCCTGTCTAAGGCGGGGGAGCGGGTAGACTAGGTGATCTTCAAAATTTCCTTCCAACACAAACTGTTCCATGATTCTATGAAGCTATCACTCTATGATTCTACAGTTCTATGGTTCTATGATTCTATAATTATGATCCCTGTTAAATACAACTCCTTAAGTAATATGTAAGAATATTTCTTGTTCACTTCAGTCAAATTTCCTTGGCCAGATTTTTCAGTTAATACCAAGTTTGGATTCAGTTCAGGGTTGGGAGTCCGATCAAAGAATGTTCAGACATTTTTATTCTGGTTGACTTTGAATCACTGAATTCTTTATCCAGATATGGATTATCTGCTCCTTTTTAAGACATCTTTTTGAATGTTCACAAAGCCTCTCATAAATCACTGGGTTTTGGCTGAGCAAGGAACATAGAAACTTTTTTTTTTCACAGTACATGAAACACAAGTAGTATCACTTATTTTATTTCAATATATTGAATACAATCAGAAAGTGTTCAGTTTGCAGTCCTTTGTTTCTAAACAAGAAAGAAAAGAAAATTGAATTCTGCACAGATTGAAACACGTTGATTATATAAAGTGGAAAGGGTAAGAAGAACATTAAGTTGTTCAAAGTACCTCATAACACTACAATATTTTTAGTCCTCTTTTTTGATTGCAGCACAATAACTATCCAATTTAAGTAAAAGAAGTCAACAATGACTATTGCTCATTTGGTTTCTATTTAATACCTGATCTGCTTCTGCATATGTGTAAAAGGAGAAGCAGTTTGGCCTTGCAAAGAAAATAAATATCTAAGTGCTCTGAGCCAAAGATAAACACCAAAATGATAACTCTCCACTATCGCTCAATGTCATTCATGCCTTAGCAAGAGCATCACATCAAAAGTCAAAGAAATTACTGGCCAGTTTTAGTTCAGTATTTGGAAATAAATTACTCGTACATCTCTTGTGAATTAAGTTATCCCTATGCATGTGTATAAATCAAACAGAAAGGAAGGAATTCATGCCTGTATTCTTAATCCATAATAACAAATTCATCAATGGAAATTTAAGTGTAGTACAATTAATGTTTCAGAAATGACCTTACAGCACTCAGGTTTACTAACTACACGAAATCAGAGCTGCAATTCAAAACTTTTTTTCTGAAATATTCTCACAAATCAAGACAGATCCATTTAATAAAGAGAAATATTTTATGTATCTGATAATATCTGGAAACTGCCTCTATTTTTTTTTGGAGCTATTCTTCCTTTTTTTTTTTCTTGGTGAAAAACTCATAAACAAGACACAGTCAAGTTATTTCCTGTCATCTACAGTATTTCCAGAAGGATTCAGTTCAGTACATGTACAATTTAAATTTACAATTTGCTTTAAATGGTAAGGCTTGCAAGTGCTAATTATCACTTAGAGAGAGAAAAAGTCTATGAGCTTTCATTTTCACTTTGGAACAGAGATTTATATGTTTTAAATCAAGCTGTCTTCTAAATTGTCTGTGCTCTTCAGGAGTTTAGTGTTTTGACTTCCCCTTGCCCCCAGTTAATATAAAACATACATTTATAATAACACTTCTAAAAGCATAAGGCAGAGGTAGATGTGCCTAGAAAAATTTTTCAGCTTTAGATTTTTCAGGGTAAAATATTATTCAGAACACATCTATGCAACTACTTTTGTGATTTTTTATTTTAATTAAGTTTATTAATTCACCAGTGAGAATAATATACAGAACACAGTAGTGACCCGATCCAGAAGGAAAGTTGTTCTTTATTCGCAAGACTCCATTGACTTGGTTTGGTCTTTTTCTCGATTATTGTAAGAACCCAGAAGGTAAAACATACAAGGTGGGGACTTTATTATCCATGGGAAAAACAGTTATTTTTAAGAAAGTATAATTCATTTTCATAATGTAAGTTGTTATAAACTTAAGTTATATAAATAACACTTGTTTATATTTCCTCCTGGAAATGATTAAGTCTGATAAATTAATGTTCGGGTGATTGTTCCAGCAGTTGCTGATTTCTATCACATTAAGGCAAGTTTAGACTTTGACATGTCTGCATGCACTTTTACAGGTTTAGCTGTAATCACTCCCTATCCAGCTTTATCTTCTGGTATTTTTTTCCTGCTAAGATAAAGTTCAGAGAATGCATATGAGATTTTCTGTTTACTTTGTAGAAAACATCTAACAGAAGTCTTTAGCTGCAAGTTGTAAATCTACTGCGAATGACAGTTTGCAAAGATAGGACAATTTGATCAGGAGTTAGACAATGAACAGACATGTCTCCCCAAAGAACAAGACAGTGTGCCTGACACTGATTTATTTCAAGGATACAAACTTTCAAGATACTTATCTTACATGAACACGTCTGTAATAGATAAAGATGTTCTGATTATGAAAGAGAAATACTGAAATACATTATTGATGGTAATATGAGGCAGGAATCACAACTCATAAGAATAGTAAGACACTTTGTACTTTTCAAAATTAAATCCAATCTCATAATTACAATCTTTCAAGAGCTGTCCACAGGAAAGTATTCAAAGAGATTGAAACTTAATTCTTTGTTAATATGTATAGCTTCCCTTTTTGAACATCTCCCTCCCCCTACTTATTTAGCTGCAAAATAGTCCTGGTTAATAATAGTAATTGGGTTTTTTTGTTTCCACATCCCCAGAGATACCTCTTTTGAAAAATGATTTCAAAAGAGAAGTCACTTCTCTGGATTAGCACTAAAAGATTTACCTATAGAATTTCTTATTCCTCTAGACTACAGTATGCAAAACTTTTAAATTTGAGGTTGCTTGGAATATGATGACTTGAACTCTTTTCCTCTCATACCTCAAAACTGATAACCAATAAGGCCAAAATATTAATGGAAAATAAACACTCAAGAAGATTTTATTGGCAGAGAAACACTCATTAGCTAATTCACAGACAGAATTTACAAATTCTATACTTTGAGGCACACTTTCAAATAATATACAAAAGATATAACACTGTAAAAATCCACCCATGACAATGAAAGCAATCAACCAGTGGAACCTGCCACCAAGAGATATACTGGATTCTGTGCTAAATCTTTTAAGACTAGGAACTGTCCCTGTACTGAAACAGCTCAGAAATTTCCTACACAATCTTGCAACCATTTGTTGAAACTATAATTTTTTTTTCCCTAAAAAATTTTCACCAATTCCTGTGAAGATTCTCCATGAAGCCTTCCTTGAACTAATGCTGACCTGGCTCAGACTTTAGGAATAACATATTTCTCACCTGAATCTGAAAGTTCATACTTGTACTGTCCAGACTTTCCAGATGTATCTCAGCAGATTACCTCAGACTCTATTACCACTAAAGAGATGATTTCAGAGCCAACAACCCTGGGATGTCTATAGAGCTAAATATTTGAAAGCTCTGAATCTAACAAGGCTTGGAGTCGTGTGACCAAGGGTCTAATGAGAAGCAGCAGATATGGATGCAAGAAGCTGTTGAAAAAAATTGGTATACTTTTTGGTTTCACTGATGCTATAGATTATTTGCTGAATGAAATTGTTAATGGCATCAATATCATGAAGTGGCTGAAAGTCCTTAGGACTGCTTTCATATTGGAGAAACCACTGCAGGCTTGTTTTTCTAAAATAAAATGTACTCTTTTTTTTTTTTTTTTAAAGTTTGGTTTTATCTGACCCAGAATTAAAACCAAAGTTAAAAGAAATTAATTTAAAATTGAGCTTTTAAACAGCTTGACTTCTTATCCTGCTTCAATAACTTCATCTTGGAGAAGAAATGGTTGGAGTTATATAATCATCCTGTACCCTGCTGTACAAAAATCCATTCTGCCTATGAGATACATTCTCAGACTTTCCATACGATATATGCTTAGTATGGAACAACATGTGAGGAGCAAATATGTAGCACACAGATGGCACAATTTAAAGCAGAGTGAAAGATACTATTCCTTAAAGTACCCAGAAGCAGCTGTTATGGCCAAATTAAGGAACGTGCTTTTATATTATCAGGAATCCTTCTAGCCTGCTGAAAGTACCAAACTATCTGTACTGGGTCTGGCTGTGATGGAGTTAACTTTCCCCATAGCAGCCCTTGCAGCGCTGTGTTTCGTACTCGTAGCTAGAACAATGTTGATAACACACCAATGTTGTGGCTATTGCTGAGCAGTGCCTGCACAGCATCAAGGCTGTCTTTCCCACCCC